>NC_138546.1:17176973-17559906 GCF_964234715.1 Podarcis melisellensis | reverse complement strand
AGCGAACAGTGGAATTGGCTTCCAGTTTGTTTCTGGGCTCAGTTAAAAATTCTGGTTTTGATCTATAAATCCTTAAATGCTCTGGGTCCAGGATATCTCAAAAAGTAGCTTCTTCTATCAGAACCTACCTGAATAATTAAACAATCACTGGAGACCCTACTCTGTCTCCCCTTGCTTTCAGAGGTGTGGCTGGTGAGCATGATGGACAGGGTCTTCTCAGTTGTGGCACCAAAGCTATGGAATGTCCCCCTGAGGGAAGTTCACTTGCCCTTTCAGCAGGATATGAAAGCCTTTTTATAGTCATTTCAAACTTTGTATTTTAATGTGCTGAATTGTCTTCAGATTTTTAAACTATTTATTATTTCATTTCATTTCTATCACATCTTTCCTATACATGATCTGCCCCCATTTGATCCTTGCAATAACCCAGTTTTCTTTTTAATTTTACGTGTCTTTATTTGTGTTTTTATAAATTCATGTTAGCTGTTTTGATTACCTCTTAGATAGCAAGATAGAAATAATTGGAGATAAAAACCAAATAAACTGTGTACCCTAATTCAAATAGACTAGGGTGAGTAACAATATCTGTATGGTGCCCTACTTGGAATCATTTCTTTTCTGTCTTACAGTCAGATTAAAACACAAGTCTCTAGCTCTCATTCTTGTGGAAACAAGTTTTTAAAATATGGTGACAATACAAGGAAGCAATTACAAATAAGCTGAAATTCAGTTGGTCTCCATTTGTCAATGACTGACTCATATTTTTCACGTTAGTGGCAGACGAGCCTTCTTGAATATAAATGCTATAGAATAAATGTAACGCCCACCAATTGTTTATGATGCCTGCCATGCCATTGAAGATAGTATGCAAATTACATTAATTACATGCATCTGAAATATGCAGATTAGTTGTGGTTGCTGCCTGGTGACATGTTTTCTGACATAGCTGACAGTGCCAAATTAACACCAACCTACTAAATTTCTAGGAATCATCTCAGCAATTAATTTGCTGTCCTCTTATGGTACATATATTACTGCAAAAAGCAAGACTCATTTTGACATTCTGCAGACTCCCCCCCCCCCCACTACATTACCTTTTTCTGTTCCTGTACATTTCCTAGCCTGTTGTTTGAATTTGGGAACAATCTTTA
This sequence comes from Podarcis melisellensis, assembly GCF_964234715.1. Lineage (NCBI taxonomy): Eukaryota > Metazoa > Chordata > Lepidosauria > Squamata > Lacertidae > Podarcis > Podarcis melisellensis. Next base: position 17,558,755 of record NC_138546.1, on the reverse strand, counting down.
CCCTTCTTCTTGTCTTTTAAGGTTGGCTTTCAATTTCACAGAATAATCGCTAGAAAGAACAAAAGACCAAAGTTTGGAAGAACCACCCTTCCTCCAAGAAACAGTGCCACCTTCAGAAGTTCTCAGCTGAACCTCTGGATGCCCTTTGGTGTTGAATATTTTTAGTCTTTGGTTTTCTGAGTTCCTGTGCAAGGAAGTGTAACAGGGTGGTCACAGGAAGGCAACGTTTTACTTCTAAAACAAGTTGCTGGAGGCAGGGAGTGGACCATCCAATCTCATCTGAAAGACCTGCTTTAATCCCAGATGCATGTGAGCTGATTGTGAAGGGTGAGGCGAGAGCTTTCTGCACATACTCAGAGATGCTCTCCCTTTTTCCACATGCTTCTGGCACAAAGAGGAAAACCTGTGCCATAGTAACTGGACAGTGCTCAGTATCTTCATGACCTCCTGTGAAATTTGGCTTCCTGAGAATCTTAACAAATGTCTGGAAGTATAAAGGGTTTGTAAGTAGCTGTCTCTACCTAATTTGAGTCGGCTTGTTTTGACTGTTGCTTCCTATGTTGTATCTGTGGGGCCAGTTCTAATCATCAGCCAACTTGAGCTAAACATGAACTGCTAGTAGCAGCGGTGTAACATGAGAGTGAGATCATGACACTTCTTCCTTTCACTGGGAAATTGCAAATTCCAATTTGCTTTTAGGTCTGCTACCAAGCTAACATGGCTGATTTGGGAAATATGTAAAGTAGTAGTGGTGTTAACTTTGAATTCTCACCTTTGTTATTACTTTGGTAGGACAGTTGCAGGATGAATCCAGAATAACAGAACACTTTTTTTTAAAAAAAGTCAGATAATCTGGATTATAAAGGCACCTGCGGTTGCTACATGGCATTAAACTGCAAGCTATAATTTTTGGTTCTTGAGAGGGTTGCCTAGCAGGCCTAGCACTGAGGTGGGGGATAGAGGGAGGGAATCGAAACTCAAACTGGACACCTCATCTGAAATCCAGTTCCTTTTTGTTTGTATGAAGAAAGAGGATAACATATTCTATTGCTCCTGTTTTTGTTCTGTGAATATACCTGTTTCCCTGTTACGTTCCTGTAGGTTGGCTTGTTTATAGATCAGAAATGTTTTTCATGGCTGTGATTTCTAGTATTGACATTTGCTAGGGAGCTTAAGGCGGTATTTATTTATTTAATGTTTTAAAATATATGTCCTGCTCTACTAGGCCTATGCCTTATTCAGGGTGGCTTTCAACAATGTAAACTTCAGAAGCTGCAGCAGGAGAAAAATGGGGTCTGCACCGTACATTATTATATTGCTTTGTATTGCTTAATATTTCCATACTATGTTTAAGTGTATGAGGTGCTTCACGGGTACTATCTAGTTGTGATTATTCCAGTGATCATGTGTGGCAGGGGTTCTTAACTTTAGGTCCACGTTCACTTAGAAGATTCCCCCCCCCCCCCCCGAGTTCACAAATACTATTTTCTTCCTGTTACTTTGACAATTGGCTTTGCGGATGGGGCAGGGGGGGATTTCATAGCTTTAATCAGATTCTTGAAGGGGTCTTTGGCACAAAAAGGTTAAGAACCACTGCTGTAAGGTAAGTCCATGATTCCCTGCATTGCAGATGGAAGGAGAGGCTTGAGAATGGCTTGCCTCAGGCCACCCAGTGAGTCGTATGACATAGGCAGGATTCAAACCAGGGACTTCTTGATTTATAGCTCAGTCCCTTAGCCGCATTGCTACCACTAGCACTCTGTATGGCCTTCTCACTCTAATATTTTAGCTAACCGTTAATGAATTTAATACGGGAAAGACAGGGGCACAAGTTCGGCATGCCCGTTAATTTCAATGGCTTTACTCTGAGTATGACTAATCTTGGATGCAAGCCAGAATTAGAATCTGGACTTTTGCAAAATTAAGGAAGGGCAGCTTGTTTGGGTCATAACTCCTGGCCTTGTCCAAAGCACTGACCCTTGGAGGGACACACACACACACACCCCAAGCTGCCACCAATACTTCTGTTTGTAATGGTGTAAAACAGACTTCCTCAGCCTTACTGGTTGAGACTGGTGGAAGGGCCCCGGATTGGGGAAGGTTGACCTAAAATGTTAGATTTGAATCCCAGGAGCATTTGATGCCTGCTGTACCCTGCCAGCTATGATTGACATCAAGCAGAAATAACTCTAGAGAAGCAGGGGATCCTGTTTTGCTGCTGTCCATGTGAACCCGGCCAAAGCAATGGATCAAGTTGAGAGAGGCTGATTCAGTGGGCTCATCTGATGGTCCTTGAGTCTTCTGCAGTTAGCTGGATGTTTTAGCCACACTTCGGCTTAGGCCCTGATGGAGGAAAGCAAACTGAGACTGTGTCCTAGCATAACCAAGGCAGAGTGGAGTGTGCATCTCAGGACTTCCCCTTGCCATTCCTTCCTTGCTGCTAGTCAGACATCAGGCAGGGTGCGCATGGCAGGCAGCGATGTCCTTGTAACTAGGACAGCAGCAACCCAGGGCTTGAAAAATAATTGGCCAGCTGGAGACAAGAGGGGAGGGAGAGGAGTCCTGTGGAAGCAGCAGAGTGAGGAGAAGGGCAATGACAACAAGAAGGATGAAATGAATGGAAGAGTGGGAGACTGCATAACCTGATGCCAAGCGCACAACTGGTTCACCCCTTCACCGCCGCCCCCTCCAAACAGATCACTGACTGTTGTTCTGGGAACACAATTTCCACTGCTGAGGCTGTTAGTTTGACAAAGCACTGAAGTTTTAAGTTCAAGGCGACCTTATGCATCTTGCAGCATCTTGTGGCTTTCTCACAAGAACATAGGAACCTGCCTTCATAGAATCATAGAGTTTGAAGAGACCACAAGGGCCATCGAGTTCAACCCCCTGCCTTATACCAAGTCAGACCACTGACTCATCTAGCTCTGTATTGTCTAAGTCGGGTATCTTCTACCTTTTCAGACCCAGGACCCACTTTTAATTCAAACATGCATTTGTAGTTTGTGGCCCTCCTTGGATCAGGTCGTGAACCCATTAGGGAGTCCTGACCAGTGGTTTAGGCTGACTGACAGCAGGTCTCCAGGATTTCAGACAGGGACTTTCTCCAGTCCTATTTGGAGATACAGGGTATCGAACCTGGGACCTACAGAGTCATAGACCTTCCCCAGTCATAGACCTTCCTCAGTATACAGAAGCACCCAGTGTTGATTCCTAGCATCACCTGGTAGGCTGGGAAAGACTCAGGCCTTGAAACCCTAGAGAGCTGCTCCCCAAAATCACCCCTCTGCTAATGCTCACGCTGAAGAAGCGGGGCTAAAAACCTATGAAATGTCATTCTATGATTACTTTTGCTGGCCGAGAGCCCTTAAGGGGAGGGGGGAGGTGGAGGCAAGGAGATAGAATCAAGGAAGAAAAAGATACTCTTTCCTGTGCCCTCTTGCCTCCTTCAGCTGTTTCCATAGAGGGAAGGGGGTTGGCAAATTAATGGCCAAGTGGCTCGTCTTAAGGGGCCAATTGTCACTTTTTGATCCCCATAAACTGATTTCTAGAGACATACTGTGCAAATATAAGTGCAGATTTTCTTGGTGGTATATAGAAATGTTGAAAGCTGCCTTCTAGTGAGACAGCTGGTTCGATTTAGCATTGTCTACGTTATGTTGACTGGCAGAGACTCTTCAGGTTTTCAGATGAAGATCATTCCCACTTCCTCCAGGAAATACTGGGAATTGAACCTGGAAACTTCTTTCAACATGCAGAACAAGTGCTCTACCCCTGAACTACACCCTTTTCCAAAAGAAACAGTAAAGTGAGTGGACAGTTCTGAGCCAAGGATTAACTCTTTCACTATCCAAGCCCTTGTCTTGGATATAAATAGTTTGCAATGGATAGTCTGCCCAAGGCAACTTCCCCTCTTCTTTTTAGCAAGAAAATGTGAAGTATTATTGAATTTGGGATCCAACAAGCCCAGATATTTATAAATTTGTACTTTGATGCTCTGGTGTGTGCTCAGATTTCTGCTGGGCTGGCTTTTAACAATTTGATGCTGGCTGCTAGGCATTTTAAGTACTCTTCAACTGTAGCTACCCTATTTCCTTCTCAGAATGGGGGTAAAACAAAGCAGGGCAGCACTTGTTTACTTGCCCATTACAAGTATGCCCCTAGAAGTGCATCACTGGTAAAAGTTAGCATACAAGAAAAACTGCTACTGTTGGGTAAGGTAGCAGCCTGCTTACCATGTAAGCTGAGCAGCTGATAACTTGAAAGTGTAGTTGGTTTCTCTTGCTTTGTCCCCTGAATTGGCAAGGCAGAAGTACAGACTTAACCAGGGCAGATTTTGCAATTTGTGTAAGGGAGATTGTGTTTACTGCTTCTTTGCAGGGCAAGGAAGGGCAGATGCTTCCAGTTTGTCCCTCCTTGACCTGGCAAGCTCCTGTGTGTTCCATGAGTGCAAAGAGCTGTGCAGGAATTGCCCTGAAACAAGGGCCTGGCGTTAGAGTACATGCTTTGCATGCAGAAGGCCACCTGATATGAAAGGAACATCTAGTCTGGATCCCATTCTATAAGTTGGGAGTTGCCGACTTTCCTAGGGCTGTGGGCATATGTGGATTTTGGGATGAATGCTGTGATCGCCACCCCCTCTGGACGCTTCAGTACAATTAATCAGAGCCTTAGAAAGTACATAGAACTGAAAGAGGAAGTGAGAAAGTGCTGGTATTTTTTCCAAGGGAAGACCATAAGTATCCTTCCCCACCTCATGATCCAAGGGGCTGTTGTGGGGAGGGGCGGTTTCAGAGATATTGGTGGCATTAGGAGAAGAACTCAGGGGCACCCTTGCCCCCATGGGCGCGCTGTGGGTGACCCCATGCTGTAAGTAGCAGGAAGCACACTTCCCTCTGCTCCCGTCTTACGATGTCAAGTAATGGTTGCCTTTCTTTCTTGTCTGTTGCAGCCACACCCACTCTTCTGGTTCTATGGCCGCTGTGCGGGAATGGTCCTGCACCCGCTGCACGTTCCTGAACCCCGTAGGACAGCGCCAATGCTCCATCTGCGAGGCCCCACGCCAGAAGCCCGACCTCAACCAAATCCTGCGCCTCAGTGTAGAAGAGCAGAAATGGGCCTGCGCCCGCTGCACCTTCCGGAACTTCTTGGGCAAAGAGGCCTGCGAGGTGTGTGGCTTCACCCCTGAGCCTGGGCCCGGGGGCTCCCCGCTACCCATCATCAACGGAGTCCTGCCAAAGCCCACCACCTTGGTGGAGCCCAAGGGCACCTGCAAGGAGGAACTTCCCAAGGCCGAGAGCCCTGCTGAGGACTCTGGGGAGAAGAGCCCGGAGGAAGTGGGGCTGGAGGATGGCTGGGCCTGCCAGCGCTGCACTCTTCACAACACCCCAATGGCCAACTCGTGCTCGGCCTGTGGAGGCCCCCGCAAGCTCTCTCTGCCCAAGATTCCCCCAGAGGCGCTGGTCGTCCCTGAAGTCATTGCTCCTGCCGGTTTCCACATAGCACCCACCACCCCTCAGCCCAGCGTTGCTACGGACAACCCCGAGAGCCATCCCATTGCCAACCCAGGTGCAGCCACCATTGAGCAAGAGAGCCAGAAGATGCCAAGCTTTAGCCTTTTCTCCCCCGGCCTCCAAAACAACCCCGTTCCCCGCAGCCGCCGAGAGGTGCCCCCCCAGCTGCAGCCACCGGTGCCTGAGACCTCCCAGCCGGCCTCCCCACCAGCACCTGTGCAGAAGGCCATTCGCTTCCAGGAGCTGATGGCGACAAAGCGGCTGAGCGTGCTGGAAGAAGAAATGGAGGTGAGCCCATCGCCCTGGAAGTGCAGCACCTGCTCCCTCCTCAACACCTCGGGAGCTGGCGCCTGCGAGGCCTGTAGCTCCCAGAAGGGAAGTGACACCATTGACTTGACTGGCGATTCTGTGCGCTTCACTCCCTGCGGTCCATCCAGCCCCGACTTCACCACCTGGTCCTGTTCTAAGTGCACGTTGAAGAACCCCACAGCCTCTCAGAAGTGCAAGGCCTGCGGCTCCTCCAAGCTGCATGGCTTCCAGGAACACGGCGCACAGGGAGAGTTGGCTCTCAAATGCCCTGAGTGTGGCTCAGACAAAGGCAGCTGCCCATCCTGCAGCTCTAAGGCCCCCTCGGCCCGCAAAGTGGCCCGCCTCTTCCCCTCGCAGCCACCTGTCACCCCAGAAAGGCCCAGCCAGTGGCCTTGCCCGGCTTGCACGCTGCTCAATGAGTTCAAGGCCAAGCACTGTGTCGCCTGCCACACTCCCCAGGGGTACCTGTTGCAGCGCAAGGGCGCCAAGCCACTCAGGCGCCGGGAGAGTATGCATGTGGAGAAGCGGCGGCAGACAGATGAAGGGGAGGCCAAAGCCCTCTGGGAAAACATTGTCTCCTTCTGTCAAGAGGTGAGTTTCTCTTAGTGTCCTCTTGCCTGTCATTACACCATGCAAAAGTTTTTATCCAAAAGAGAAGTCCTTTTTATTTATACAAAGTAAGTTTCCAGACCTGGTTGCTCAGTAGATAGGCAGGAAAAGACATAGGCAGTGCTCTTTGAAATCTTAGAAGTTGGTGCAGAGGAGGACTGGGCGAAACTCTTGACTTTTCAGTGTGTGATCTCCATGTTTTCCATATTTTCGTGTTTTCTGGTAGACCAAGGAGAGTGTTTGAAGATGCTTTGAGAGTTGGTGTAGCAGCCCTGTCTGGTCTTGCTTACTACCTACTGCATTTGCCATTTTTTAATACTTGAGCTCCATCAACTAACACTCATTGTTTTTTATTAGTATCTGTTATTGTTATTTAGCTTTCAGTTGCACGTTTCATATTTACAGACTGCATTTGTTGTCTTTAACAAATCTTCTCATGCTTTTAATCTCTCTTGGATGGAGGAGGAAAGGAAGCACATGAAGTTCTTTGTCTCCTTGCTCCTACTTATGAGCTATTTATTTATTGCATTGATATTCTGCATTTTCCTCCAAGGAACTCAAAAGCGGCATCAAGGTCATATCATGGGCTCCATTCTGAGTGGGGATTTGAACCTGGGCCCCTAGTGAGACACTCTCATTAACAGGCACGCAGGCTTTCAATGATCAGTCATCTTTGTGATGTTCTGGCCCTGAAATAAGCAGCAATACCAAAGCACTTTAGGAGAATTGGGTTTAAGTTCTATCTAGCAACTGATCCATGTTCATACCAGGAATATCCCTCCTTCTGCCCTGAGTCAGTCCACTCAAAGACCCAACCCCTGAGGTGCTCTTTTAAAGAATGCAGTGAAAGGGTGCTCAGCCCAAGGAAGAACTTTGGGATTTCACCCTGTATAATTAGCAAGAACAGGTGTCCTCTGGGTCCGCTTGGCAGCCTCAGGAAAAGGCCACTCGCCACGCTCATTAATAACTAATTGTGCGGTGGCTTTAATGATCAAGTGCTGTTTTATTTCTGAGCGGCCTGTGGTGATTGAAGCCACATCAAGCGGGTGCCTGAAATGAAATTTAATCGTGTTAGACTTCTGAGGGAGCAATGCACAGGCACAGCAGGTGGCCTTCATGCAGGGCATCCAAATTTCCAGCCAAGGAATAGAGGAGGCCTTCTCCCCCCCCCTCTCATATTCCCTCATTGCATTCCCTCAAACCCAGACACGCACACCCACCCACACCCCAGCTCCCAATTCTTGCTGAAGCACAAAATCTATTCTCTCTCTTCCCCCAGATTTTATTAATTTATTTAATTAAATTTCTATTCCACCCTTCCTCCCGAAGGAGCTCAGGGCAGCAAACATACAACCAATACAGTAATTAAAACATCTAAGAACAATTCCAGTACAGATGCAGGCTGCGAAAGATACCTACTTCAAAGACTTGTTGGAAGAGGAAGGTCTTTGTAAGTGCTGAGAAGAACAGATCTTCACGTGCTGAAGTGGCTTGAGGGATTTGTTCCAATTTTGTGTATTATTGGGGTGAGGGTAGTTGTGGCACAGCTCCTGTGCACTTGCTTGCTTCCTTGCAAGCAGCAGTGCTAAAATACAGTCTCTCTATATATATTTATTTAAACACAAAAGGAAAAAACAGCATGGAGAATATCAGCATGATTTTTTTTTAAAAAAAGCATAGCAGATAAAGCTATTTCACATAGACCTGGGAAAATAAAAATGTATTGGGGTGGTACCAGATAGACAAAACAATGGATGCCAGATAAGCTTCTTTCGGAAGAGTGTTTTCATACACAAGCTACTGCAACTGAAAACTCTGTCTAGAAAATTTCAAAGCCATTTACTCCAAGCTCTTTCCTTACAACAGCTCTATCAGGTAAGTCTGTGGTGCTGTCCTTATATTGCAGATTGGGGCTGTGTGTGTGTGTGTGTGTGTGTGTGTGACAGGTTTGAGACTGAAAGAGAATGTTTTGCCAAAGGCCATCTAACGAGTTTATGGCAGAGGTGAGGTTCAAACAGGAGGCTTCTGATTCTCAGCTCAGTCTTAGCCACCTGCCCTCAGGCCTGATATGAGTATGAGCCCTTCAGAGGGCACATCTTGTGCTTGCAGCTTATCACTGTAGCATGCACCCAGGAGTTCAAGAATCATGTGCCGTGGGAAACATGTACATGAGAAAGCCCACTCTGAGGCAGTAGACAAGTCTGTACTTTGTCCTGAGTTTGCCTGTCTTCTGCTGTGGAGGACAGATTTCTTTTGAAGCATCAGTATCCAGACTCTGGTGCTAGAAGCCCCAATGGCTGGTCCCCTAAAGGAGTTTGTTGGCTTCCAGGGATTTGCATGACACGCACCCCCCCCCAATAGATCCACACTTCTCCCCGACTTAGTCTCAATTCTCCTCTAGCTTGCTAATGTTCTTTCCATGTTTCTTTGGGAAATGCCATCCCTTCATCTCTGCTTCCTTCTTGGGAGAACCTTCAGCATTAATCACATTGTAATTCAGGGACCTCAAGGGAGCATCTGACCCCGGCGCATGCCTTGGCAATGGTAGCACAGCGAGCACTGAGAACAGGCTGTTGGGGCAGAAATTTGCTGGGAGGTTTGAAGCTTGAGGGAGCTTCAGTGGCTGCTGCCTGGACACAGCAGCGCAGAGGGGAAGGGAGAGAAGCCAACTGTGCAGTACAGTCCTCCTTTGCACATTTATTTCAAGGCAAGTCTCACTGAATTCAAAATGACTTCCTTCCAAATAAGTGTGTGTAGGATGACGACCTTTCCTCTAACTGGAAGAAATGTATTGCAGGAAGCCTGCAAAGCGAGGAATCATGGATGTTGATCTCCAGTTCTCTTCACAGCAGCTGAAGGGGAACAGATCAGGTTGTCTGACTCTGAGACATTCTTTTCAATCACTATTTCTGAATAGGGATACGATCAGGGACTTTTGCATTCTGTGACCCGAACAAGCAATGCAGAACTCAGCATCCCAAGAATCTCATTCTCCACCCCCACACCTTCTAATAAATAAATCAAGTTTCTAGCCCTTATTGTTGGAGACAAGTGCATGAACCATGCTTAGTAAAACCAAAGAAGCCAGACAGGCTGCTAATTTGGCTTTCCCAGGAATCGAGCCATATTTCATAGCTCTGTAGGACACCTTCTCCATTCTTGTGCAAAGCAGAATATTTTGTATAACAGCAAATGTACACAAGTCACTTACCTGCATTGCTTGGTACAAAACTGGGTTATATTGAGCTAAAATGTCTTGCCTGCATCACTGCAGAGCTAAGCTTGAAAATATGAAAACGGGGCTATACTGGAGGATTCAAGTATTCAGTCACCTGCCTGGAACTGCCCCAGGTCTAAGTCTCACTGTTTAACGTAAGAAGAGCCCTGCCGTTGGGTCAGATCGATGTCCCCTCTATTCCAGATTCCTCTTCCCCGCAGTGGCCAACCAGATGCCAGTGGGAAGTTCACAAACTGGGCATGAAGGTGATAGCCCTCTCCCTCTGCTGCTCCCCAGTAATTGATACTCAGGGCATTCTGCCTTCATAGCAGTTGTTCCTTGGTTTTGCTTACATGTAAAGTGGAGCTTTGACAGATTTAAGGGGGAGAAGGGGTTGACTGTACTGGGCTACTCGCCCTGTTACTGAGCATGCCCAGGTGCTTAACTCACTTGCCTGTTTACCTTCGTATTTCATCAGCTGAGGCCCCCATGGGTGCTGATCAAGGAAAGGATGTTGGCAGTTTCATCCCCTTTAGTGAGCAGAGGTATGACTCACTGTATGCCTGCCTCAATGTGCAGGCTAGTCCTCAGATAGCAGGAACTGAGAAAGACATTGACCTGTAACCCTAGAGGGAGCCAGACTTCAGCAGTACTGGGCTTGTTGAATAGGGAGCAGCTTTAGCTGTTGTTTAGCCACCTTTTGTTCTAGCATATGCACAGGAAAGAGAGTTGGAACGAACTGAATTCCCATCTGCACTTTACATTTAAGGCAGTATCGTACCACTTTAAACAGTCATGACTCCCCCCCCCAAGAATCCTGGGAACTATAGTTTTACTGTGCTAAGAGTTGTTAGGAGACCCCTTTTCCACTCAAAGACCTTCATTTCCTAAAGTGATTTGACAGTCAGTCCTTCTCAGGAAACTGGGCATTGTAGCTGTGAGGGGAATGGGGATCTCCTAACAACCCTGTACTACAGTTCCCATAATTCTTTGGGGGAAGCTGTGACTGTTTAAAGTGGTATAGTACTGCTCTGAGTCTATGGTGCAGGTGGGACCTGCGTGTCTCTAAAGTAAGACTGCCAGCATGTGTCCAACAGTTGCTGCAGCAGCCCCAGCTTTCATGTGGAACTGAATATCAGTAACAAGGATGCCCTTGGGCTTCTTAAATTTTGTATCTGCAGAACAAGGTCAACTTTGTGGATGACAGTTTCCCTCCAGGGCCCAAGTCAGTCGGCTTCCCCGAAGGGGACAGTGTCCAGCAGCGAGTGAAGCAGTGGCTGAGGCCTCATGAAATCAACTGCAGCATCTTCAAGGACCGTTCAGTCAAGTGGTCTGTTTTCCGGACACCTCGGCCCTCTGACATCCTGCAAGGGCTCCTGGGAAATTGCTGGTAAGAATTGAGGGCAATTGGGTTCAACTGTGACTTTTAAGGGGAATTAGATAGGGGGGAACTGTGACTTTTAAGGGAATTAGATAGGGGGGAACCCCATTGCTAATGGCCATTGTACACAAGCAGAGAGTGTGGTCTGGACTTGGTAGATCCTGACACAAGATTCTGGCAGGTGCACTTGCAGCCAGCTCAGAGTGGGAGGACGCCCCAAGGCCTTTACATTTCTACTTTCAGAGCTTTCATTCTTTCTGCTGACTACAGAAGTTGGCTGCCCCCTGGTGGCATGCAAGAAAGATCTGAAAAACCAACCACCTTTCCCCAGTAAGAATAAAGGAGCTTTCCCCCTCAGCAGGGACAACATGCAGACATGTTTAAATCACATTTAAATCTTTTGAGCCCTGTGATTTTTACATGTTATAATTCAAGCAGCATTTTTCACAGTGAGGCGCTCCAAAGGATTATGAGGTCATATTCTAGGACTGTGTTCCCCAGATCACGTTGGACTACAACTCCCATCATCCCTGACCATTGACCATGCTGGCTCTTGGGAGCTGGAGTTCAACATAACCTGGGGGTGCGAGGTTGGATAACACTGTTATAGAGCATGGGCAGTATTCATGTGGGCTGCTGGTCGGGCTTGTTGGGCCTTGCAGTACTTTCCTGCATCTGTGCATTACTAGGGAAGACAGGAGTGAAAAGAAAGCCTCTGGGGTCATTCTTGCAGGCCAGTAGCATGGCCTGCATCACAGTTCCACATTCCTCTGTGTAAAATATGAACCATAATAATCTCTGTTGGAGGCTGTCAAGCTTTCAAGCCTTGAGAGAACACTTTCCACATCAGTGTGTCTGTTAAGGAACCCTGCCTGCCTGCCACAAACCGTGACATAGATTCTAGACCATATATTAAGGTACACGCTCAATTTGCGCAGAATGCTGGCCAAGTCAAATGAAAATAGGTGCTCCAGAATTGCACCCATCACTCACCTGCGGCTACACAATGACTGAGCAAGGTAGGTTATAGTAGACAGGCTGTCTTTCGATTAATCTTGTCTGTGTTTGATGATCATCTTGTTGTAATGTTCTTGTTTTATTTTGTTCTGTTGTAATTTGTTGTAAGATGATTTGGGAACCTGAAGATGAATCAGTCAAATAGATTCTCATTGAACTCTAATAAGCTTCTCAGGATTCCCCAGAGGTCTGAAAGCCATTAACAAGTTGTCATATTGCCCTTTCCTGGTGGAATGAAGCAATGGGCTCTGGTTGGAGGGGTACATACTGATTCCTGGGGATGGGCTGCAGTCCATAGATATGGATTAATAAATTGCTTACTAAATTCAAAGGGTGGTATAAGTGAAAGTGGGTTACCTGGTGGACTCCAGCTCCCACCATCCCTCACTTTTGCCCATACTGGAGGACCACAGCTCAGTATCACTGAAAACTGTGGGTGTCAGTAGATGAAACCTCAGAATCCAGTAGAATCAGCTGTTAGGGGAAATACGACTCCAATAAGGATTTTTAAGAGTTGGAAACTTTGCAGTTAGTAGTGCCATGTTATGATTTTTTTAAAAAAAAAATCAATTCATTGTGGTCTGCACACACAATTGGTGAAAAATTAGCCTTTAGAATGATTATTCCCTGTAGCCTATGACTTTCTAAATTTTGCAATCATGCATCTATTTTTATTTTTAAAAAACACTTGTTCAATTAAATGCTATTAAGCCACCTTAAATACAGTTTATCACAGAAAGACAGCATATGAGAAATTCTATAAACATTGGATAGACACTGTTCACTTAGACCAGACTTCCCAAGTTAGGTGCCCTCCTGATTTTGAGGAATGCAAGTCCCTTCATCCCCAACCAGCACGGCTGGTGGCTAGGAATGATGGGAGTTGTAGTCCTAAAGATATATTGAGCCACCAAGTTGAGGAAGGCTTTCCTAGGGTATGCTCATTTATCTGTCTTAGTTGTTTATCACCTAGAGAACGTCAAGTTGTTAGGCAATATACAAATACTGTTAATCAATAAACAAACATAAACCTATGAAGCCCTGTTTCTCACACATCCGGCACAGATCAACATTTTGAGGGGTTCAAAAACTTTGTTGGACTACAATTCCCATTATTCTTGGCCACTACCCATGCTGGCTGGGGTTGATGGGAGCTGGAGTCCAGCATTTGGAAGACACATTAGCTACTCCTACCTGTAGAACAAAGAAGACCAGCCAGCAGTGCAACTGCTCTTTCCAATATGAACTCGATGGATCAGTTCAGCAGACCATGTACACACACATACACACACACACACACACACACAGAGAGAGAGAGAGAGAGAGAGAGAGAGAGAGAGAGAGTCATGCATCTGATTTTTCTATTTTACTGTATTTTCTTTTGAAATACTCCTACCTGCTAATACAAATTCATCTGAAGAATACCTTATTATAGTTCAGAGGGAGATTTCATTCATCCTAAGTTTATTTATATATATATATATATATATATATATATATATATATATATATATATATGCAGGTTTTGGTGTCCTCGGGTGTCTTCCCGTGTAAAAGTTGGGGTGTCTAGGCGACGTTTCGACGAGGTCTCACTCGTCATCTTCAGGCTGGTGCTTTCGGCTTCTTGTTACTGGAACAGAGCAGGATCTCAGTGTTTGAGTTCCTATAAATACTGTTGAGGGGGTGTGGTGTATAGCCTCCAATGTTCTGGGCAGAGAGGAAGTTCCCAGGCTAGTGTGCCTTTTCTTCTTTTGTTCCTTAATTACTTGAGGGATATCTTGAGTGATTTCTTGAGTGATATCCTGAGTACCACTTAGGTGGGTCATTAGGTGTGGATTAGTTGCTAAAGTCTTTGTGTCTTGACCTCTTGAACTTTGTGAAGAGTTTTTCTGAGGAGATGGCTGTACTGCACTTAGTTGTGCTCTGGCTTGGCTTCGTGTATAGGGGCGAGCTGTGGTTTTGTGGCCTGTGTCAGCCAGATCTGTGTAGGGATTGCAGGGGGGTGCAGCATCCGGAGGTGCCACCATGGTTTGGCTACTGGATGGTGTCTGTAATTTATCTGTGGAGAGGGTCTGGGTTTGGGTCTGGTGTGGTTGATTGGTGATGGCGTTCTGTGTGCCTCTGGATCTGGTGTCAGTTTTTGTGGGGAGGGCTAATTTCCAGATGTCTGGCAAGCGGGATGTGTCGTCACAGAACGCCATCACCAATCAACCACACCAGACCCAAACCCAGACCCTCTCCACAGATAAATTACAGACACCATCCAGTAGCCAAACCATGGTGGCACCTCCGGATGCTGCACCCCCCTGCAATCCCTACACAGATCTGGCTGACACAGGCCACAAAACCACAGCTCGCCCCTATACACGAAGCCAAGCCAGAGCACAACTAAGTGCAGTACAGCCATCTCCTCAGAAAAACTCTTCACAAAGTTCAAGAGGTCAAGACACAAAGACTTTAGCAACTAATCCACACCTAATGACCCACCTAAGTGGTACTCAGGATATCACTCAAGAAATCACTCAAGATATCCCTCAAGTAATTAAGGAACAAAAGAAGAAAAGGCACACTAGCCTGGGAACTTCCTCTCTGCCCAGAACATTGGAGGCTATACACCACACCCCCTCAACAGTATTTATAGGAACTCAAACACTGAGATCCTGCTCTGTTCCAGTAACAAGAAGCCGAAAGCACCAGCCTGAAGATGACGAGTGAGACCTCGTCGAAACGTCGCCTAGACACCCCAACTTTTACACGGGAAGACACCCGAGGACACCAAAACCTGCATTCCTGTACCCGTGAAAATCTACGAAAGCATATATATATATATATATATATATATATATATATATATATATATATATATATATATGCTTTCGTAGATTTTCACGGGTACAGGAATGCAGGTTTTGGTGTCCTCGGGTGTCTTCCCGTGTAAAAGTTGGGGTGTCTAGGCGACGTTTCGACGAGGTCTCACTCGTCATCTTCAGGCTGGTGCTTTCGGCTTCTTGTTACTGGAACAGAGCAGGATCTCAGTGTTTGAGTTCCTATAAATACTGTTGAGGGGGTGTGGTGTATAGCCTCTCTGCCCAGAACATTGGAGGCTATACACCACACCCCCTCAACAGTATTTATAGGAACTCAAACACTGAGATCCTGCTCTGTTCCAGTAACAAGAAGCCGAAAGCACCAGCCTGAAGATGACGAGTGAGACCTCGTCGAAACGTCGCCTAGACACCCCAACTTTTACACGGGAAGACACCCGAGGACACCAAAACCTGCATATATATATATATATATATGCTGTCTCAGCTTGTCTGCAGTTTCTTTATTTTGTAAGATCAAATTATGTAACTTCCGATCTGAGTATTTTTTAAATAGATCCACTCAAATTTCACTGGTGCATGATCTGCATACAAAATTGAAACATTCTTTATTTCTCTAGAGTCTTTAATAATACCTGGAGAAGTAATAATATAATCTGCCACTGAATATATTTGATTTTTCTTGGAAAAGAAAGTATAATTCTTATCTTGTATGATGAAAATACCTCCAAAAATCATCGAGTGAACGATAGTGCAAGTCAGCTTCTCACTTTGAAGCATAATTAATTGCCCCTCCTGTGCCTTGTAGATTGTTATTATCTGTTGTTAATAATACAAATGTTAAGTACAGTTCTTGCTTCAGATGACACAGGAAGCTACAGTTAACTGAAAGCAGGAGTGAGTGCCATTCAGAAGGCGAGGATGAGAGTATGTGAGTTCAGGAGGAGACTAGGCACATCTCATGAAACCATAGTCTAGATCAGGCATAGGCAAACTCAGCCCTCCAGAGGTTTTGAGACTACAATTCCCATCATCCCTGACCACTGGTCATGTTAGCTAGGGATGATGGGAGTTGTAGTCCCAAAATATATGGAGGGACGAATTTGCCTATGCCTGGTCTAGAATGATATCTGAATGTGGCCATTGACTTGCTGGTGAGCAGCCTTCCAAATATTAACTGGCTTCATCTGGCACTTCTTTTTCAGGTTCCTCAGTGCTCTGGCTGTGCTGGCAGAAAGGCCTGAGTTGGTGGAACGGGTCATGATTACACGGACCATGTGTCTGGAGGGAGCCTATCAGGTGCGGCTTTGCAAAGATGGCACCTGGACCACTGTGCTGGTGGATGACATGCTGCCCTGTGATGAGTGTGGCTACCTCCTCTTCTCTCAGGTGGGTGCTGGGATTTGATATGGCCAGCACTAGCCATTACAGCAGGGGAAACCACAGAGGGTGATATGCCAGAGGTTGGGAACAGAATTGTGTGAAAGTGTCTCTTTTATAGCAAACCTAGAGATGCTGTGCTATATGTCCTGTAAAAGACTCTACATGGGGTCTCCAGCTTAGAAGTTCATTTAGATGGGGAACCTACAGCCCTCCAGATGTTGTTTGACTGGGAATGGCTGGGGTTGATGGGAGTTGTAGTCCAACAACATCTGGAGGGCCACAGATTGACCATCTGGTCTAGAACAAGGAGAGGGCTGAATTCATAATGTGGTTTACAAGAGTGAATATGTGCTGGTGGGTGCAGAATTTAGCTTCCTGAGAATTTCAGCTTTAATTTTGTTTTGCTTTTTAAAAAGGTTTCTAGTTCTTATTCTGCACAAGAATGCTCAAAAAATATACACACTGAAATTTCAGGAGCCACAGACAGGACTGAATAAGATCTTAAGGGTTTGAGCGACATGGCTGAAGTCTCCTTACTCTTCCTATGACTTAACAATGTCAGACTATATTATGATTATAACATTGAAAAAGCAGAATAAGTTATGCATTTGCACTCAGTTTGCATAATTTATATAGTTGCAAAATCCACTTTTCCTTGGCATAGATCTTGGATTGCCTGGGCTCAGAGTTTTCATTTAATTACATGCAGAGTACACACAACTCTTAGCCAAGGGTGTTCACCCTTTGTTAACGCTTGTGCTGTAGGCGGATAAGGTCACCCTTGGCCCATCTGTAGCATGCAAATGTATTTAAATGCAATTAACACAGTCTTTTAAAAGAGAAATAATCAATTATGAACTCCGAAGTTGGTCGACAGCCTTGTTTGCAGCCATTGATTTGTGTTCTTCTCCTCCAGGCCCAGAGGAAGCAGCTATGGGTCGCCCTTATTGAGAAGGCCCTGGCCAAACTCCATGGTTCGTACTTTGCCCTCCAGGCAGGGCGCGCTATTGAAGGCCTAGCTACGCTAACCGGCGCCCCCTGCGAGAGCCTGATGCTGCAGGTCAGCTCCACTAACCCTCGCGAGGAGCCCATTGACACTGACCTCATCTGGGCCAAAATGCTGAGTTCTAAGGAGGCTGGGTAAGACGAGGCAGGAGGGAGGGCTTTCCCCTTCAGCTGTGAGGAGCGTAAAGACTGATTTGGCATCTGCGGCCGGTCGGGCCGCATCTAGTCCAAGGGAAAAGTGGAATTTCATTGAGCTTACTGCTGTGGCTCTAGCAAAGATAGAGAGTTAAGGCGGGCCAGTGAGGCCTGTTGCTGTAAAATGCACCCCCTGCCTACCCTCATCCTTAGTAAGCTGGAATGGCAGATAGACTGCAAATCTCAGAGTGCACTGTTCTAGTGAGCTGCCTTGGAGAGGCTGGTGTCATGGGATGCTTTCTGTTTTGGTCCAAAATGCCCATGAACACTCAGAGCTAGGTGCAGCCTGTGCCGTCAGCCCAAGAGAAAAGAGAAGCCCCAAGCTGTTCTGTTCTGTGCTTCTGCTGCATGACTATTGAATTCTCAGCTGGAGCAGTTGAGTTCCCAGGATTTTTTGGGGGGGGGGGCATGTGCTTTAAATGTATGGTGTGGATGTGACCTAATTCAGAGTCCCTGTTAAAAGATCATACCGTTAAAGCCCCAACCCAATAGTATATGAATGTTAGAACTCCTGTCATTCACAGCTTTGTCTGCCTGTGTGCAATATTCTTCTGCATGCAACAGCTGCTGAATATAGGCCGCCTCCCCACTTTGCTCCACCTGCCAAGTGTGCAAGGCTGAGCAATTACTGCAGAGGCAGAGGAGGAGCGTGGCAGGAAGGTGGGTGAGGGTTTTGTTGCATGTAGTCATTGCATGGGGAGCAGGAGGCTGGAAAACTGAGTGTAAGCAGCTCAAAAGTGGTGTCACGTGCACAGTTGGGAACTGGGCATTCCTGCAAGGAGGCTTTTGCTACCAGCTTTTAGCAGCACTGTAAAGCATCAGCTGCAAGGCATGTTTGCCAAAGTCCCTCCTTACAACTGATATGAAACAAACCATGAATTAACCTAGAAACTCAGGCCCAATCTCATAATTATATTATATTAATCAGAAACTTATGCCTAGACTTCACAAGCAACAGAATCAAGTGGTAAAATAAATTGCCCTACATCAGGCTACAGGTACAGGATCATATTTCTGATTGCTTCTGTATGTAAAGGAAACCTTCTACAAGCAGAAAAATAGCACAGCAAAGAGTGGATTAGAATATTTTAGCCCTGAATGTTGTTTCCTGCCCACCCTCCAAAATAAATTATCTGCAGGGAGTTTTTCCACAACAAGGGATTGTTAAGAAATGGCACCCTCTTCCCTCTTCCCCTTGCAGTCTGGTACAGTCCACTCTGCCATACCAGGATTGTTGCCATCTCATTTTGCAGTCTGTGTAGACCAGTCCTAAAAAGCGCAAGCGATTCCTGCATCTGCAGTCCCTGCATCTTGTAGTGGTAGTGGTCGTACCTCCCTTAGCCTGATGGCAGACTAGCTTTGTATTTCTGCATGCCATTAACAGCCTTTCCAGCTTATGCAAAATGTGGGGTGATACATACCTTAAGATAACTTTAGCTCCCCAGTTATCCTCCCATTGATTCCTGATGCTAAGCCAGGGAGTGTAAACCTTGTGTTTCTCTTCTCCCCTCCCCACTCCCTTTTATTTCCCATCCTTCAGCTTTCTGATGGGTGCATCCTGTGGAGGGGGCAACATGAAGGTGGATGATGCAGCCTATGAAAGCATGGGCCTTCGTCCACGGCATGCGTATTCCATATTGGACGTCCGAGATGTGCAAGGGTGCAGGTAAAAATGGCCCAGAAAAGATTGCTGGCTCTTGGCTAATTAGGCAGGCTGCTTGTTTGGTTTAAAGCAGGTGTCCAGGAACCTTTGTTCTTCCAGATGTTGCTTTAACTAAAACACGTATCAGCCCCAGAAAGCATGGCCAGTGTCGAGGAATGATGGGAGTTGTAGTTTAGCAATATCTGGAAGGTTCACCACATCTGATTTAAAATGTTGACTCGTGGATTGTTGTTCACTTCAACTATCTGTCCATAACATCACTGTAAGATACACTAAGGAAAGATGCAGGTATGAGAACTAAAGAATATTGCAGATCTCTTTCCCGGAAAAGAGCCGGGAGTTTAATATAGGGTAAGATACTATTACCACTTCCCCAAGATACTGCATCATTGTTTGTTGATGAATTCTGCAATTTCGATTTTATCCCACTGGAGCCAATTCGTGACTCTTGCAAAGACCGGAACATTTTCTCAGTAAAAATAGCATGGCAAAGCAGAGTGCTTAGGGTGTGTTATGATTGGTACTTCGGTGTTCCCACCTAGCTCTTTGCCTGCCTCCCCAGGGTGAAATCATTTTGAGAGGTAGGCAAAGAGGTGAAAGGGCCTCAGAATTTCCAGATTGCAAAGTGTGTTTTCTTACTCCATCTTGGCAACTGTAATGAGACATAGCACGGTCTGCTGGACCTTTGTGTCTGGCCATATGAGAGTGAGAGAGATGAGCATGAGCAGGCTATTGACGAATGTTGCTCTGTTGTAAGCCCTCTTTAGGGTTTGTTTTGTGAAGAGCAGGCAGAGTAGAACTTCATAACCTAAATAAAGAAGCTTAAATTCAGTTTTGTCTTGCTGCTTTTTTCAGGCTCCTGCGACTCCGTAACCCTTGGGGCCGCTTCTCCTGGAACGGTAGCTGGTCTGACGAATGGCCCCACTGGCCAGCACACTTGCGGCATGAGCTGATGCCCCACGGGAGCAGTGAAGGGGTCTTCTGGATGGAGTACAGTGACTTCATCAGGTACTGCCAAAATTGCACAGACTGTCCTGTGTCTCTGGGTCCTTGCTCTGCTGCCTTTAGAAGCTTGGATTTGGCTGGAATGTGACCTCCTGGTTCTGATGCAGATCTAAGGCACAGACACATGTACTGCTGACTTACCATGCTTTACTGTGTACAAGCAGAGTGCTCATATGCACTGCTCATTCACTCCCGCTTTGCTCCTTCCCTGGTGCGAATGAGACAAACCAACCTGTTCCTTCTGAACCAGGGTTTGTGGTTTGCTTCTCCCTAACAAGTCAGGATGGCTAGCCAATTTTAAGCCATGGTTTACGGTTAGCTTGCTGATCATGGCTTGTTAGGGAGAAACAAGAACTGCTGCTCCTCTCCATTTAAAAAACAGCACAGCACCTAATGGTAAAATAGCATTGCTGCTCTGAATCCCCTGTCCTTCTCGTGAGTTGTTAGTTTGAATTTGCTTCCAGTTCTTTGGGGGCTGTGCATTCTCCCTCTATTGTGATGGAGCTCACAGAAAACTAAAAGGTAAAGGTAAAGGGACTCCTGACCATTAGGTCCAATCGTGGCCGACTCTGGAGTTGCTGCGCTCATCTCGCTTTATTGGCCGAGGGAGCCGGCGTACAGCTTCCGGGTCATCTAGCCAGCATGACTAAGCTGCTTCTGGCAAACCAGAGCAGCGCATGGAAATGCCGTTTACCTTCCCGCCTATTTATCTACTTGCACTTTGACGTGCTTTTGAACTGCTAGGTTGGCAGCAGCAGGGACCGAGCAACGGGAGCTCACCCCGTCGCTGGCATTTGAACCGCCGACCTTCTGATCGGCAAGTCCTAGGCTCTGTGGTTTAACCCACAGCGCCACCCGCATCCCCACAGAAAACTAGAATATTTTAAAAGTGTGAGACCAGAATCAGGCATGCCAAGCAAAATTTGCACCTATGGCGCTGAATGTGGGAACCCTTGAGTGTTTCATTGCAAGCAGGTGGGAGTACTCTGGGAACAGGAAGAATCACTCCTTCCAGTTTTCCAGAGCGCTCTTGACCTGTTAGCAGGAGTGGCATGCCAGAGAACAAAGAGGCAATTTTGCAGTGTCAGGAAGGCCGTTGCAAAGTATGTTACTGCACATTCCTGGAAGGAAAGGAGAATCTTTCAGTTCATGCTATGATGGGAGAAAAACCCTCCCTCCCATCCTCCAGCTAATTGGCACTTATTGGTTGAGGAGCAGATTGGAGCTTTGTCTGTGCTGGTTATGAGAGTGGCACTACCCCCTTTTGCATTCTGCCCTTGGTCCTCAGGTCAGAAAAGGTTTGCCACCCTAGTGTAGAGGGAAGAGAAAGATGGACAGCAACACAGCTGTCTCTTCCACAAAAAGGTGCTCCTCCTTTCGCAACCCCCAAGAAACTGTGCCATTAGCAATGAAGATTTTACAGGGGTGCCTTGATTGCTGTCTAAAAGAGACTCATCTGATCTTGGCTACAGCTGCTTCCGGGGTTAACAACTGCCTGTTCCCTTGCCCAGGTATTTCGACTCAGTGGACATCTGCAAGCTCCATTCAGACTGGCATGAGGTCCGTGTGCAGGGCACCTTTCCCAACAAAGCCAGTGGACCCATTACTGTCACCTCACTGACTGTGCTGGAGCGTGCAACTTTGGAGTTCGCCCTTTTCCAGGAAGGCAGCAGGTGAGGTCGCAGATCACACTCACCAGCCACTGAACAAAGATTCAAGGCTCTTGCACACTGTTTACATCACCCTAGTTACTCTAGAACTAGCATTGCACCTTGGCAATTGTCACTTGTGCATTGACCCCTCTTGTTTAGTCCCATCTCCAGTTCCAGTTCAACTGTGCTATTGAGCTGACACATGGCATGATGGTGGTGGCACTCCTATCCTCTCTCAACATAAAAGCCATTTCCTGCCATTCATCCTGCTCTAACATGACTAAGGAACAGAATGAAGGTTGCAGTAGATAGGATAACTGTGGCTCCACAGATAGGGGCATTATTGTTTCTCAATGGAACAGGTTTAGCCCCTACTGTAATGATTGGCCCTGAGAATATCCCTTTCCTTCTATATCAGTGAAAGGCTGCCACTTAATACTTATCAGGAAGGTAAAGCACTGCCGAGAAAATCTGGTCCTCAGGCCATGACACTGGCCCTCATTGAAAGGTGTGGTGTTTATATATGTGTAGACAGGCACTGCCTCTCCCCTGTGAGTCCTTACAATAGACAAGTCCTCTTCTCTCATCTTCCCATCCCTCATAGTGACAGGCATTTTTTTAGTCATTGTTGTCTGTGATTTTCAGATTCAGAACCCACTTTTAACTGCTACAAACTTCACCACAGGACCCAGTAATGGGATGTTGGGGTTTTTTTTAACATGCTCATCTGCCTGCTTTTTTTCTCTAGGGTGGTCAGATGTGTACCAGAAAGCAGGACCCTTGTACCTAGGGAGCATAGGAAGCTGCCTCTTACAAAGTTTACACCATTGATCCATCTAGCTTAGCGCTGTCTACACTGACTGGCAGCAGCCCTCCAGGGTTTCAGGCTGGGCTCTGTCTGTACCTCTGTATAGTTGTGCTACAGATGCAACTTGTTGCCCAGGGTGTCATTGGAGAAGCTAGGCTTTCACCAGCTATTAAAGGAGCAAAAGGGCTACCCTCCTTTTGCTTTGGATCCTTCTCTCTCTGCCTTGGGGGGTCCCTTCCAAATCTACAATTCTGTTTCACTGAAGACAGAAACTCTAAACAAAGAAACGATGGAAATGGTGGTGAGGCCACGGCTGCAAGTCACTATTACCAAGACAGCAGTCTTTAGCCCCCCCATCCCATATTGTTTGTGCTATTCCATTTGGTGGAAGAGAGTGGGTACAGCGGCTTGTGCAGTGACTTCTGACTCCACTGCACTTCACAGGAATGTAGGGAACTCCTTTACACCAGAAGTCTAGCAATTGGCCCATCCAGTTCAATGTGGCTGCAGTTTCCCACAGACTGATTCCCAGCCCCACCAGAGATTGGACCTGGCACTTCCTGCATGATTTCCCACTGAGCCATGGCCCCTTCCCTCCTTTCCCTTGGCAGGCGCTCAGACACAGTGGACAGCCACTTGCTGGACCTTTGCATCATGGTCTTCCGAGCCACCTTCATCAATGGCAGCAAGCTCAGCCTGGGCCGCCTGATGGCGCACAGCAAGCGGGCAGTCAAGAAGTTTGTCAACTGTGATGTCATGCTGGAGCCGGGCGAGTATGCAGTGGTGTGCTGTGCCTTCAACCACTGGACTACCCCAGTGACAGGCACCTCTTCAAGCCAAGGTAAGGGTTGCGTGGCAGGGTCTCCTTCTGACTCTCCTAGGGCAGTGGGGCTGCCAGTTCCAGCAATAGGGTTGCCGCTGAGAGCTTCGGGGGTTTTAAAAAAAGTGGGGGGGGGTCACTGTTCGAAGAAAAAGCCACCTGTGTTTTCAGAACAGCTTCAAGCAACGAAGGAGCCTGTGATCCTCCAGAATTTGCTGGGACCGAAACTCCCTTCATTCTTGACCATTGGGCATCCTGGTTGGGACGGATGAGAGTTGGGAGTCCCATTTGGGGAAGGTTCCCTTCCCCGGCCTTAATTCTCAGTTGAAATTTGCCTTCATTGCTTAAACATTGGCTTCTTGCAGATTGCAGTCCTAACCCCAATCATCTAGGAGAAAGCCCCATTCAACTCAGTAGGTCTTCCTTCTGAGTAGACAATACCAACAATATATGTAGTGATTTGAAGCTTGTTGTCTAAGTTCTCTGAATGCCCAGTACCAGGCCTGTATTGCAGTCAGGAAGACAGTTCATGTTCCTAAGCTGGCCTCTGGAAATGCTTGGGAAAGGCCACATGGCAGGATGGGTAGGGATTCTTGGGGGTGGAGACTCCCTTGTGGACAGGGCGCCCTGCACCCTGATGCTGCCTCACTTGCTTATTTCAACCTCTACCAGTTTCCAGCCCTACTACTGGCAGTGCATGCCCAGCTGCTGACATCTCCAGCTACATCCTGGCCATCTACAGCTCCCGCTTGGTGATGGTGGAACAGATCGAGGCTCAGTCCACCACACTGGCAGATGCCATCATTCTTCTCACTGAGAACAAGGGTGAACGGCATGAGGTACGTGCAGGCACCAGCCCCACCCGACTCAGCTGCTTCAGAGAGTCTGTTCTTTCCTGCTTCTCACTATCAGCACATTGGCTACCATCAGAGGGCAGTGAGGGATGGAGGGCTGGACAGCAACTCCCAGCAACTTCTAGAAGGCTGGGAGAACACCAGGTTGGAGAAGGCTGGTATCTGTTCTGACAGGCAGCAGCTCTCCAGGGTTTGCAGCAGATATTTTGCCCACCCCAGCTGCCTTCCTACTGGGAAAACAATGGCCATGATGCTTAAACATTTACGGAGCGCTTTAGAATGTTCAAATTTGCTTCACACACACTATCTCAGTACTGTACATGTAAGGGCTGGGAAACCTTTTTTCAACCTGTGGGCCACATTCCTTTCTGAGCAATCTCCCAAGGGCCGCATGCCAGTGGTGGGCGGGGTCAGAGTAAATAGTGGGTGGAGCCGCAAATGTAAACTGTCCCCGGTACTCCCACACCCCCTCTATCCTCCCTCCAGAAAAGCAAGAGGTGTTACCAGACTCCAAGGCAAAACACTTGGGGTGCAAAGCAGGCTCAGGTGATGGTGGTTTGTTTAAGACCACCTACAGAGTCCATAGCAGATGTGAGGTTAGAGTTCCTTAATTCCTAGCTTACTAAGCTACATAAAACCCTACAGCTTTCTGCAGGCAGATGTCCTGCTGTTAGTTGGATGGGTGGGTTTTGTATGTGGATGTTCTCTCTGGAAAGCAGCCAAGCACCTGCAGCTGCGCATGCGCTCCTGGGAACATGCATCTTCCCAAGGAGTTGGAGTGAGCCTGGGCCCTGAGTGTTGGAGGTTGGGACTCTGTATTGCCATGTGGGGGTGAGGTGGAGGCAGGCAGGATTCGCTGGTCTGGGGCCGAGATTGACTGGCTGGCTGGTTTGCTTCCGCAGGGGCGCGAGGGGATGACTTGCTACTACCTGACACATGGCTGGGCAGGTCTCATTGTGGTGGTGGAGAACCGGCACCCTAAATCCTACCTACACGTCCAGTGCGACTGCACAGACAGCTTCAACGTTGTGTCGACACGAGGCAGCCTCAAAACGCAGGACAGTGTGCCCCCTCTGCACAGGTGAGAGGGAGCTAGCGGGGGCTGAGAGAACTGGATTTAATTTCCCGTTGGTGTGCTTAAGTTGTAGAATTGCCACGTGTCGGGGGAATGAAGCTGTTTGCCACCTTGTAGAATGTAATGAGGAGGGCCACCCTCTCTCAACTGACAAGTCCAGGTGCCTTCACTGTTTTTCAACCTTCAATTTTGAGAAGTTCAAGGGGCAGCACTGGGAGGGAGAAGTAGATCCCACTGAAACCACTGCTAAAATGGAGAGTCCGCCCCATCCTGATTTGGACAGTAATTTCAATAGAAACCTCTTCTCCTTTCTGAAGCAAGGCACACCCACACAACCCATCATCTGATGGGCAATAGGAGCATGCCTTCGTCCATCTCGCCTTAAGCTCCCGATTGGTCCTTTGATGATTTGTATACTGCCCTTCATCCATAGATATAAAAAACACAAAATACACAGTAAAAATAAGAACAAAAACAACGGATGGATGATATCACTTGAAGGCTGGATGGCCATTGTCTGTCCCAAATGAGTGTAGGCCAGATGGTGAGGCCTGATGTGTCACATTTGACCTGTGTGCTGGAAGTTTTGCACCTCTGCTCTTCACCTGGTTAAGAGATCTGTAATGTTAAGTCTGCACCAGGCCAGAGAGTGTTTGTGTATTGGAAGCCTTTGGGAAATCTGAGACCTTCCTGTGTGATGAAAGGGCTACTTGGAAAGCCAGGGGGCTGTTGCCCAATTAGAATTGTATTCCTACCATTGCTCTTGGGCCTTCCTTTGTGGCTGTAGACTCGCGGGGGTGAGGATTAGCACTATTTCCCTCTCTTTCACTGACCTGTCTATCTCCTTTCTTTTTGTTTTCTTCCAGGCAGGTTCTAGTGATTCTCTCCCAGCTGGAAGGCAACGCCGGTTTCTCCATCACCCACCGCCTGGCACATCGCAAAGCCACCCAGGCCTTTCTGAATGACTGGATGTCGACCAAGGGGACGCACAATCCGCTGCTGACGCCCGAGGTGGCGGGGCTACATGGGCCCCGGCCGCTATGACAAATGGCCCCGCCCTCCCTGCCGCTCTTCTGCTTCTGCCTTTTTTCTGGCCCCACTTGTCTCAGGCGTTGCCCGAGCCGCCATTACTGAGCCATCGGGATTGAGAAGGATGGACGGACAGACAGACTGGGTGTCTCAAGCCAAGCGCCTTTCCTCCCATCCCCTGGGGTCAGGCAGGGAGCTGCTCAGGTTCCCCCTCCCTTGAAATCCTCTCTCCCTCCCCTCCCCACCTGCCTCCCCACAGATGATGCACTTTATCCAGAGCTGCTGTCAAGTTAGGAGAGCAAGGGAATGTCACAGCCCTGGAGAGGGACGTGTTCCAGCCCCAGGTGCAGGCGATGCTCAGATGCTCCCAGGCGCCAGGTCCTGGGACTTGACCCTTCCCACAGCCGCCAAAAATCCTAAGGCTGCTGCAACAATAATATACCTCTGGCCAATGTGTCTGTCTGTGTGTGTGCCTCACCCCACTGTTAAACATGTCAGCTGGCTGCTGCAATGGGGTCGGGTGGGGTCTGGGATGAGGGGTATGTAGGCCCATCCTGTCTCTGTCTCTCTCCCGTCTGGAACTGTCATTGGCAGATGGAGGGGTGATGACTTGTAAGATGGACTTCATCTCCCTTCCAGCACTGGGCTGGCTAGGTGGTGAAGTTTTGTTTTGTTTTTTGTTTTGCAGACTGGGTTGCCGGAGGGGTACAAAAAATGGCAGAGCCATTGTGCTGTTAACTGCAAACTAGCTAAATCTGTGTTAAACTACTCACCTAGCGTGAGCACCATTTTTCTGCAGGACGAGTGGCAGGCTAGACTCAACGTGCAAGCTGTCTTGCAACACATATGGTGGGAGTGCTGGCTATGAAAATGTTATTCTGTTTTGTATTTTTCTGCAAGATTGATTTAAGCACGTGCCATGGAACCTGCTGCCAAATTCATGTGGTGTTTGGGATAAGAGTCTCTGCCTGCCTTCTCTGCTTCTCTTCCTGCCCCCGTTCCCCTCAGAAAGACTGTGGCTCCACAGTCTTGTGTGGAGGAGCAAGTGTAGTAACAAAACCTAGAGAAGCACATTTTTCCAAGCAGGCTTCAAGCCATTTGACCCACCCACATGGGTATTGCAGGAGATGTTGCCCCTTGGGCTTAAGTTTAGCACCATGGCATTTTTGATCTGTAAAGGGGCTTGTCTGTATATATATATATTGCTGGGGACACTTGGTGTGGGGAGGAGTGGGGCTTGGGGACATGGGTGTAGGCTGCAAGGAAGTGATTGGGAGTCTGCAAGGGAGGCACACAGCTGCCTGGGTGTTTGAGAAGGGCTTGGAAGTTCATTCACACTTGTAGTCCCTGCAGCTCACATGATACAGAGGAGCAGGGTTGCTCCCAGTTTCCCTTCCTGGCAGTCTGCAGTCCAAAGGAAGAATAGCCAGGGGTCAGCAGCTGTGGTGGAGGAGAACAAGGAACCCTTTACCAACTGACCTCCCCTTGTGCCTTCTGGCGCTTCCAATTTGGCGCTGATTTGAAAGCTACCCGAAAACCTTTCATGTACAGCTCGGTCAATTTAGCACTTTTGGTCTCCACCAGTTCTGCTTTGCAGTCAGATGCTTAGCCTCCAGAAAAGTGAGTTTAGAAATGCACCAGTGGGAATTTCTGCACTCCTTCCCCACCCAAGGAAAATAGCCTTATGCTGGGAAGGAATCTGGAGTATGTTGTGCCTCTGGAGCTCATCTGGACCCTCCGTAAAGGAGAGGTTGGTCTCTGCCATCACCCTTAAAGAAGATTCTGGATGGCTCGCCAGTGGTACACGTGCTCACCATCACTCACTTGAGACAGATGCGTAGTTGAGGTTGACAGGACCTGGCTTTTGCCCTTCAGGGGACCCGGAGTGGGGCTGAGCTTGATGGAGATCTGTGGAGTTGGGTCTCGGTAACAGGGTATCAGGGACAGGGTTTCTAGTCCACCTTGTGGGCTCAGGCACAGGGTAGCAGGGATGGTGTCTTCCTGCCAACTTCATTGGTTCGGGCACAGGGTGGGAGGAGGGCGTCCCAGAAAGCTGTGGGGGCTCATCACCAGCAGTGTCTTCCCCATTATGTTGCTCTATAAAATGAGTCCAATCCCTGCGTTAGGAAAGGGCCTTGCTGCCGGGACAAGCAGTCAGTCAAGAGCCTAGTTCATTTGTACTCCCGCCCACCCCTGTCTGCACATGTTGACGTGTGGAGCACTGTGAGGGTGAGTGGGAAAGCGGGAGGCTGGGGCAGGATTTGGGACATCAAAATGCCCACCTGGGGACATTGTGGATAATGTACTCTGGGCTGAGCCTGCTCCCAGTCATTCCTTTCACTTCCATATTCAGGGAGAAATACGATAACATGCCAGTAGTTGTCAGCCCCAACACCACTGGCCTCTCCTGCTGCAGGGAGCTCTTGGGCTCCTTGCAGCTTCAAGCAAAAAAAGTAGGGAATATTAATGACACTCCACCACCATTGACTGCTGAAGGGTGGAACGTTGCCATGTATGGGGCACAGACAGTGCCAGGCAAGTCAGAGAGAGCACAGTGATAATAACTTGGGAACCATAAAAATGCCCCTCTGTGCCATGCCCTTCCTCTGCAAATGGCAGCTTTCAGCTGGGAAATGGAAATTAAGTTGTGTGTTGTCCTGGATGCATCTGTGGCTCTGGTTTAGAGTAGCTCCCAACCCTTGCTTGTTTGCAGGGCCCAATCTTCCCCGCTTCCCTCAAATACGAAGGGGTGGAACCAGTGAGAGGAAGTGTGTGTTCCTCCCCTCCCCTCAAGCCATGCTTTATTTTGCCTTCCAAGAAGGGTTGCCATCTCCTCCTCCCCTTCTTGTGGCCGATCTCTAGCAGGCAGAAATCACAGCAGGTGTGAGCCTTCATCGAAGCACACAGATGCAGGGACCAGGAAACAGTTCACCAATTTCTGCCTGCTTCGTGGCTGCGGAAGATGTGGGGAACCCTGCCATAAGAAGGTGGAAGCCCGACTTTCAAGGAGGTTATAAGATTTGCACTAATTCCTCCTACAGTGACTTCTGAGGAACATAGTTTGCTGGAGTATAGGAGCCACAATGACATGGCTGTAGGGTGGGTCAGTAATGTCACATAAATCCTTTCCGGAAGCCTCTTCCTTCAGAGGGTTGAATTCCTAAGTTCCAGGGCTCAGGCACTCTCTGTAATCAGAATACAGTGGTACCTCGGGTTAAGAACTTAATTCGTTCCGGAGGTCCATTCTTAACCTGAAACTGTTCTTAACCTGAGGTACCACTTTAGCTAATGGGGCCTCCCGCTGCTGTTGCACGATTTCTGTTCTCATCCTGAAGTAAAGTTCTTAACCCGAGGTACTATTTCTGGGTTAGCGGAGTCCCTGAAGCGTCCGTAACCCAAGGTACCACTGTATATGGATTTCTACAGTTCATTGCAGTGTGCTGTGAGGAGAGAGCGACGAATGCAAGCTATTGTGTTGCAGCCCACCCTTTTGAAGCAGCTCTCTCGTAGGGCATATCTTCACTACGGAGTTAAACTGGTTTAATACCCCTTTCCTCCTTCTAGGGAGCATTGGGGAGGGATTGCTTAACAGTTGTTGGCATCTGTCTGTCTCGAGAGACAATGGAGTGCAATTTCCTTGGAACTCAGAAAGGCAGGATTTGGCCAAGTTGAGGGCTAAAGTGGCATTGCAAGGACCTTTGGGGGACAGGGTAGCAGTGCCATCATTTTATCATGCCAGTACATTACCTTTCCATTCCTACTCCCCTGTGTCCTGTTCCATTTTCTCTCCACCTAATCAAGTAGCAATGAACAGAAAGTTGATTTTTCTCCGCCTTCCCTTTGACCAGTCAGTCTCCCCCACCATCTCCACTATCAATCAGTGTCACTCCGCGTCTCCTTCCTCCTTTCCCAGCTCAGTCATCTCAGGCTAGGGAGTGGCTGAACATGTGAGTTCCTCTGTATTTTGTTTTTACCCCTGTCCAAAATGTCTCCTTTCCTTTTTTTCCTCTTTTTCAATGTTCTTCTTTTGTGTGTGTGTGTATGTGTGTGTGCGTGTTTTTCTGTTCACTCTCTTCGAGCTGTGAATAGTTTTTAACCATGTAAATATTGTCCAGCTCTTAAGAAAACATAGGATATTTTATCAATTGTAAATCAAATCTGTAATCAGTCCCTGTATAATACGAATTATCCCATGGGTGGTTTTCAAACTCAGGTTCCAAAGGACCAAATAAAACAATTTTGTTTTTTAATTGTCTGCCTTGCTTGGTATGATAGCAGCACTGGAGGGGAGGGTGTGGTGTCCTTCACATCTGCGCCTGGACATAATTCAAGAGTTGATGAAAACTTGGCATTGAGTGCTGTCCTTATTCTGTCCCCCAGACACTTTCTGGGCAGGGAAGGGAGAAAGAAGGTTGTTGCAGTCCACCAGGTCATGGAAACATAGAAATATAGGAAGCTCTTTTATATCACACCAAACCATAGTTCCTCTTGTTGCAGGAACGTGGGTGGCACTGTGGTCTAAGCCACTGAGCCCTTGGGCTTACCAATCGGAAGGTTGGCAGTTCGAATCCCCGCGACGGGGTGAGCTCCCATTGCTCTGTCCCAGCTCCTGCCAACCTAGCAGTTCAAAAGCACACCAGTGCAAGTAGATAACCCACAACGCCACCCGCATTGGTGTCCCTTAATTTGCTTTGAGACTTAACGTGTCCTATCAGCAGCTGGCATGAAACAGTTAATCCCACCCCAGCCCACTGAGGAACATAATTTAGCCCTTGAATGAATTATACAGAAATGTGAATTTAACAACTTTGGGGTGGCCAGGAAGAGTGCTTTTGTGCCTGTCTTGCTCTTTCCAACTTGGCACGTAGGCTGGTACAATTACAAAGGTGCTGAGTATTCAGTTGATCTTAAAGGTCGTGATAGAAAGGCAGACCTTGAAAGTGTGTAGAGGTCCAACTATTGTGAAGGAAGATGCATAAAGTGGGACACGAGGTTGAAGATTTTTGCAAAATCGAGGAGGCCAGGAGTTACAACTGCACCTGCCCACAGTAACACATTTTTTATTTTTATTTTGAGATGCAGGCATGCAAATAGATCAACAGAAGGTGGCAGCATTAGCCAAAAGAAAGATATATGTGATTCATTCCCAAGCCTAGTCAGAAGAGGGAGCTTTGAGATCAGAAGAATGCATTGTGGTGGTAGCGGATGAGGAGGGGCCGAGGGTGAGGGGAACTACAAGCTATTTTAGCCATCTGAGTTCTAGCTGGCTTAGATGGTAAACTATATTATAATTCCCATATTCTGCCTCCTTACAGACTCCATGAATGTTAGAAGAGCTTTGTTGGGATCAGACCGAAGGTCCGTCTAGTCCAGAGATTCCTGATTGCTTCATGTGCTTGTGAGCACTAAGGCTATTAATTCTGAGGAGTCACTGGGAGAACCTTTTGTAGCTCTGTGTCCCTTTGAAAACTGAGTGCAACTGCATGTGATTGAAGTTGACTCTCTTGCACCCAATGTGCTCCTCTTGAACTGAGTCAACTTTCTATGTTTTTAAACTAGATTTTCTTTAGTCATTTGAAGTCTGCCTTTTAAAATATATATTTCCCATGCTTTTACATGCTTAGCAAATTCTAGTTTGATTAAATATGCAGGGAGCTGTGTGTGCACCACAATTTCCACAGAAGTGCAGAATTTGTACCCAAATCAAGTTTTCTGAGAATTTCCATTCAGAAGAAAGCAAGCCCTTACTGCTGCAATGATAAGCTTAAATACATCTGGGTTGTTCATGCAGAACCATGATAATTATGCAACCAAGCTAAAATGGCAGACTATATTATGCAAATGTATTTAATTTGTGCAATTTACATGGGTTGCAAACTCTACTTCTATTTCATGTAGAATCTGGAATAACTAGATGGCCAATTTCATTTTTAAATGCTTTTTTTGGTTTTAACAATTTACACACATTACACACTATGGTCTTCAGCCGGTGGGTGAAGAAGACTAACTGCCAGGTCATGATGACCTGATCTAAGGTGGGTCACAAAAACAGCACTACCACAGTATGCAACTATATGGTAAAAATTAAGAAATGCAATATTGGGTTTCCACTTCAAGGAGTCAAGTTCAAAGCAGCTCTGCATTGACACATTTTGTTCTCCTGCCTTCACAAAGGACTCAGTCCCTGTCTGATGACATTGGGCATTATCCAGTCCAAAAAGGATGTGGTTGTTTTATTTTATGTTACATTATACTAACAATTCAACAAAAGGTGGGCACTTTTAACTCTTAAAATGGGGAGGGGGTGAATGAGGTACAAAAAGGTCAACCTAAGAAGATCCGAAGGCTTAAAACACCTTCCATGCATAGAAAGGCAATGTCATTTTGGATTTTTCAGCCTAGGAAAAAAGCGATTAAGAGTGGGGTTCTTAAATTATGCTTGTATAAGGTGGAGAAAATGTTGGAACTCCAATGAAACTGATTAGCACACAGTTCTGGGCAGACAAAATGTGGTTTCCAGTGAAATAATTGAATCTAAGAGCAAACTTCAATGGACCTGCTTTGGGCAGGATGAGCACTGGACACCACCCTAAGTATGTATTTGCCCAGCATGTGCTAACAAATGGGAAAGAGGCCCATTGCCCTTGTGCCTGGCTTGTGGGCTTCCCAGAGGCATCAGATGAACCACTGCAAAAAAGATGGACCCCTGTTCCTTACCCAGCAGAGCTCCTCTTAGGTTCTTCAGCATATATTTGACCCTCGAATTGTTTTATTGTGGCACGATCCAGCCCACCACATTTGCAGAGATAAGAGCTTTCACAAGCAACCGCCCATTTTCTCAGAATCTGCTATCAGCTAGGTGAATTTTCTCTGCAGGGAGGCACTGCAATGCTGGTAAAGGGAGCTGGGTGAATCGGCTGCTTCCCGTTCTGTGTCTTGATTCCCCTTGTGTGGTGCACACAGCCCAAGATGGCCCAGGGTGTCCTTGGTTTGGAGGCAACAGCAGGCCAGTGAAAAACAGCCCTGGGACTCAGTGCTCCAGCACGTTTGTCAGCCTGACAATCAAATCCCAGTTGCACCTTTGCAGGCTATCTGGTGCTAAGTGTTGTGTTCATGGAAGAGATGAACCTCAGCTGCCCTTGCCTATCTCCACCAAGCCTCCATCTTAATACTGGAAGGGATGAGGAGAGCTACTTTACAGAGCACATTCCTTTGTCTGAAGGGCTATCCAGTCCAAGTCTGGTTTAGAGCCAAAGAACTAGAAGAAAAGAGACCTCAAAGGGCCTTGAAGTTGTCCATCTGCCATTAGCAGCACATGGACCGCAGACTGAGCAGGAACACCCACATCACCTGGCCACAGTCTTTGCCACTAGGGTGAGAGGTATTCCTATTTAAGTTACATTTCTTATTTTTAAACGTGTCTGTCTGTATGCCTCATAATCAGCATTGCTCAGGAATTCTGCAAACCAAAAGTAACCAGTGCCGTTCTGAAATCGGTGGTTAAAATCAGTGCAGTTTTGAAAGGTTTGGTTTGCCATTTTGATTCAGAATGGTATCGAAATGTAGTGCAGATGCTCCCCACCTAAATAAAGTAAATCAATAAAAATACTTAACTAACTGAGGTTTTGCCCCCTGCAAAATGAATCTTGACGACGCCCATGCCTCTTCTGTCTTTGATTTTTTTTTTTAAAGGCTTTACATTTGTTTTCATGTTTTCATGCATGTGTTAATTTTGTAAGCCACCCTGGGAATTGAAAAGTTTTTCTTCTTTAAAAATCCCACTAATGAGCAAGTGGGGGGGGGGGAGCGATGCCTTTAAGGAACCACCAGGCCACTATCCTCCCCAAATCAAGCACCTTTTGCAATCTTGTCGCATTTCGGTAGGGGAAGGATGTGAGCATATGTGTTGATCTCCCCAGAGAATCTGCTGAGAGATTTGAAAAGTGCTGAACTTTGGAGTCTAGTTCATTTTGTTGTTTCTTTAAGTACTTTGTAAAAGGTTCCCATTCTTCTTTAAAGTCACAGTTGTCCTCATCACGTAGTTTGTGTGTCAATTTCGCCAATTCCGCGTAGTCCATCAGTTTCTCTTACCACAGTTCTTTGGTCGGGATTTCTTCGTTCTTCCATCCTTGTGCTATTAAGACTCTTGCCTCCGTTGTCACGTACATGAAAATGTTTTTCAATTTCCTTGGCAGGTCTTTTCTTGAAATCCCTAACAAAAATGCTTCAGGTTTTTTTTACAAATGTTAATTGGAACATTTTCTTCAACTCATTGTATATCATTTCCCAATTTTTTTAAAATTTTACTACAATCTCCCCACATATGATAAAAAGTCCCTTCTTTTTCCTTACATTTCCAACATATATTTGGTTTTGAATAAACATACACAAACTTTTTATTGGTAAGATATAGATAGATAAATTAAGGATCTTTACAATTTTATAATATGCAGAGAATGACATGTGCTGAAAAACCAGAGAGAGGAACTGAGGGAAGGGTGTGGGGGGGAGGTTTTTTATTTTGGGGGGAGGGGAGGAAAAAATGGGGGGGGAATGAGGATGATGTGTTTTGATAAATTGTTATGTTGAAATTCCTAATTAAAGAAGAAAAGAAAAGTGCTGAACTTTGGTTAGATCGCACCCCTCACCGTGTCCTGTTGATGGCTGGGAGCACTGAGCCACGGGCTTGGGGAGCGGGTTCTCCATTTGCTAGGGAGTTACCAAAGCTCCAGCTCCCTCCCAGCTGAGTTTTCCGGCTGAGCAGAGGCAGCAGCCCGCTCGCCCATGCTGGGCCTAGTCTCCCTGCCTTGCCTGGGGTGGACACCTAGAGAGACCAGCTCGGCGAGACAGAAGGAGAGGATTTCTGCCTGTCTTAGAGCAACTTGTAATAGATTTTCTGGGCAAAACAGCTTTGCGTTCAGGAGGCCTTGTCAGAAGCCATCAGCCTCAGCCGCAGAGGAACAGATGGAGAGTTAATTTGGGGGGGGGGGGAGACTTGGGAAATGGGAGGGGGAATCCCTCTTCAAATTGAGTCTTTATCTGCAAAAGGAGTGACTCTCCTTTTCCTCCTTGTTTCATGTGTTGTTCTGTTACAGAAGTGAAATATCCCTAGTTAAGAGATGAGGCCAGAAATTTGGTAGCTTCCATGTTCTCGTGGTTTAGCAGCTGCCTCTTTGCATACTGTCTTATAAGGGGGGTGGGGAGAAATTCGATTAAGTTCGCCTTTAAAGGCAAATCAACCAAAAGTGCACTTTCTGAAAAAATATGTGAACCAAAACACAGCTATCATTTGAAATTTTGCACTTCTCTCAATTTTGCTGTGCAGTTCGCCAGCCACGTAATGTATACAAAAAATGCATCTGTTCAGGTAAAGTGTGTCTATAAATGCATGAGTTAGCAAAAATAACTTAAAAATGCATTGTTAGGCAAAATTGCATTGCAAAAACGACCATGTTAGGAGAGATTAGAATGCTGATGAATTTTCATGAGGCTTAGAAAAATATGTTGTGGCAAAGAGGAGAATTGAACTTACAAATAGAAAAATGAAAACCATAATTAACAGTCGTCCATTCCTAGCAGCAACCTTAAGAGCTGTAAAAGCCCGTAAAAGACGTCTTAAACCAGGTGCCATAAATCATACAGAGTGGGCACCAGGCTAGCCTCTCTAGGGAGAGCATTCTATTATTGGAGCCACCGCTGAAAAGACCCTCACCCTGGTAACCACGTGTTGCACCTCTTTTGGTAAAGGACCTACATAAAAGCTTCAAAAGATGCTCTCCAGGACCGGCTACAGGTGAGAAGAAAAGGGATCCTTCATATAAACCAACCCCTGAGCTATTTGAGGCTTTAAATAGGGATAGGGAACATTTTTTCAGTCCAAGGGCCACATTCCCTTCTGGGCAACCTTCTGAGGGCCACATGCAAGTGGTGAGTGGGGCTAGAAGCAAAAGTGGGAGGAGCAAATAATGTAAATGTTGCCTTTGTACAGTTCACTAGTTTATGCGCACAGTAACCCCCGCCCTCTCCATCCAGGCAAGAAGGGAGGTTTATCTGAGTTCCAGGATTCATTCCAGCCAGGCAAAGGCACTCAAGGAAGGTGGAAAGCGGGGACAGTGAGGGGTGTGGCCTGGAGAGAATTCCAAGGGCCAGACAGAGGGACCTGTTGGCCCCTCAACCTGAAGTTCCCCATCCCTGGCCAGTGGTATCCAAAGCAGCGGAGAGCTCTAAAAGAACCAGCTTCTTCACCTGGTGCTTAAGTGTCAGGAGCCAGAGTCAGCAATAAAACAAAGTACCTGGTGTCGGTGATGTTAACTCTCCAGTCAATGAAACAAAATAGCTCAGACCTAGTGGTCTCAGCAACCCTTCCCAGTAGTCTTGCGCCAATGAGGCAGTTGTGAGGACCGAAGGCCCTCACCTTTTATTTTTATTTGTTTATTTTTATTCTTCATTGGTCGCTGTAGCTTGCCCAAGGCAACCCAAAGAGCGATTTACAACCAAAGAAACAAACCTGCCCCCTCCCACAGATACATCAAAACAAAAGGGGGAAAGAGAAATACATTAGAAACATCCCTTCCCTCGCAGCTTAAGACCCCATCATCTTGTCTCCCATTGCTCCACCCTCTTCATTTTTATTTCTCCTTTAGTGTTTTTTTGGCAACAGAGACTTTTAAGTCACTTTATCTGTGCAAACCTAAAGTTCCAAGACACGCTTGAATCCCTCCTGTGAAATCCTGACACTGTTGGAGGCACCATTAGAGAGGTGCTGACTTAAGAACATATCCAGAGTCCTGCTGGATCAGGCCAATGGCCCATCTAGTCCAGTATCATGTTCTCACAATGACCAACCAGGTGCCTGAGGGAAGCCCACAAGCAGGATTCGAACCCAAGAGCCCTCTCCCCTCCTGTGATTCCCAGCCAGTGATATCCAGAGACATATGGCCTCTGAGAGTGATGGCGGAGCATAGTATTCGTGGTTAGCAGCCACTGTTAGCCTCATGACTTAGTCCAATTCTCCTTTAAAGCCTACACACACGCACACACACACACACACACACACACACACCCCTCAGCACCATTTTGAGGCTTGTCTCCCCTTTCTGCCTTCCTCCCGAATGTTTATTGCTCCTCCTGAGAACTTGTGATTCCCCTTTTTCTACAAATTCATGAGCTAATGGCTTTCTACTCCCTCCCTCTTCCTGACTCCCCCCTTGGCAAGCAACCACTGGTCAGCCATTGGAGACTGCTGGTTGCAGGATGGGTCATCTGAGAACACGCCATCTCCCCACCCGCCTGCCCGCCTCCCTCTTCCCACTTTGCTGTGTTGTTGAACGGTAGCCATGGCTGGGGAGCTTGTACCGTTTACCCCATTAACGAAAAGCACTGGGGGGGGGGAGGGTGTTGGAGAGCTTGGCGGGCATCGCAGGCCCTCTCTGCTTCCTCGCTCGGCCTGCCTAATCTGCTTTGACTAAAATGGGAGCTGCTGGTGAATATTTGATGGCTCCCAACGGGCAGATAGAACATATTGTGCATTTTACAGCACAAATCTCCGCCTAGAGACACGGCGCTGAGGCTGCGAGAGAACCAGGCAGACATTTTCTCTGAGGGAGGTGGGCAGGGAAGGAGTTGTTGGAGGGGGGGGAGGGAGGAAGGAAGGATTTTGCGATGATGAAGAAGAAGATGAAGAGGAGTTTGGATTTGATATCCCGCGTTATCACTACCCGAAGGTGTCTCAAAGCGGCTAACACTCTCCTTTTCCTTCCTCCCCCACAACAAACACTCTGTGAGGTGAGTGGGGCTGAGAGACTTCAGAGAAGTGCGACTAGCCCAAGGTCACCCAGCAGCTGCATGTGGAGGAGCGGAGACGCGAATCCGGTTCACCAGATTACGAGTCTACTGCTCTTAACCACTACACCACACCAATTTGTCCCTCACAGACAGCATGGAACCTAGTCCCTTTCCATTATTCCATGAAGCTGAATGCTCAGAGAATAAGGACAGATAAAAGAAAGTTCTTAATGTAGTGTATAGTTAAGCTGAGGAACTCCCTCCCACAAGAGACATTGATGGCCACCAACTTGGATGGCTTTAAAAGAGGGTTGGGCAAGTTCATGGAGGAGAAGACTAGCAATGGCTACTAGCCAGGGGTGAATAAAATATTGGGGAGGCCCAAATAAGCCTGCCCTGCACAAGACGCAGTGCGCACACACCATTTGAATGGCAATGCTCATCAACATGGGGATGGGCAGCCCCTCAAATATTTTATTGGGTCTGCTAAAGGGACCTTGGCCCCTAGGAGTTAGAGCCAGCGTGATGTAGTGGTTGAGAGCAGTGGACTCGTAATCTGGTGAACCGGGTTTGCGTCTCCGCTCCTCCACATGCAGCTGCTGGGTGACCTTGGGCCAGTCACACTTCTTTGAAGTCTCTCAGCCCCACTCACCTCACAGAGTGTTTTTTGTGGGGGAGGAAGGGAAAGGAGAATGTTAGCCGCTTTGAGACTCCTCAGGGTAGTGATAAAGCGGGATATCAAATCCAAACTTCTTCTTCTTCTTTCTTCTTCTTCTTCTTCTTCTTCTTCTTCTTCTTCTTCTTCTTCTTCTTCTTCTTCTTCTTCTTCTTCTTCCTCTTCTTCCTCTTCTTCCTCCTATGCTACTAGCCATGAAGGCTTTGCTCTGCCTTTGTGAGTGGAGGCAGTGACATGGCTGAATGCCCGTTGCTGGGAACTGCAAGAGGGGAGAGTGTTGTTGTGCAGGGCTCCTGTCTGCAGACATCTCCCCAGTTCTCCCAAGTGCAGATGGAATCCTTTAGAAAGGGCACCTAAGGCCCCAGCAGTCACAAGGACGTCACTGCAGTTCATCCCCATAAATTAAGCAATGGCACACTACAAGCAGTGGAATAATAAGAGCCTGCTGGATCCAGCACCTTGTTCTCTCAGTGGCCAACCAGATGGGAAACTGGCAAGCAGGATTCACGGACAGGAGCCTTCTGCCCTCCTGAGGTTTCCATCAAATGGTATTCAGAAGCACTACTGCCTCCAGCTAGGGAGCAATAGTCCCATCTTCTTTTCATTTTCATTTTCATTTTCTTTTCGCTTTTAATTCCCATACCGCCTTCCTATATTACACAAGGCAGTTTGCAGGAACAAAATGTACAGCAAAGAGCACACACATTATAATAATCTGATCCAAACGAAAAGTCATAATAAAGCATTAACTTTAAAATGAAATGATTTATATCAAATAAGGTAATATTCAACAATCCATTAGAATATAATGGCACACAGTAAAATTAACTCTCAAAACAAAAGCAAATAATAATTAAACAGAAATTATTCATTCTTAACTATTGCAAGAAATCATTACTAAACTATGATCAATAAAAATAACGGCAAGTCACACTAGATAAAATACCACAATACATACAAAACCACGTAAAAGGATCGAATTGAGAAACAAAGACACCCAATTTATAAAACTTGTTTTCAATCCCTAAATTCCTCTTCCCCCTTCCCATCTGCTTTTGCTGTTCTCTTTTAAAATTGGTGGCCATCACTGCCTCTTGTGGGGTTGAGTTCCATAGGTTAACTATGCACTTTTGTCTGTCCTGAATCATCCAACATTCAGCTTCATTGGTTCACGAGTTCTGGTGCTATGAGAGAGGGAGAAAAGCTTTTCACACTGCTTGGACTTGTTGGACCCCAACTCCCATCAACCCCAGTTCTCACGGCCCACAGCCAGGGGGGATGGGAGCTGTAGTCTGGCAACAGCTGGAGGCCCACAGGTTCCCTGCTCCTGAAGTTGAAAAGGCAGCCTCTCCGCAAAGAGGACTTTCCTCTTCAAAGTAGGGCGCATGGCTACCCAGCTGACCTGCACCCGATTACAAGGCCTGGCAAGTTTCGCAAGCCTCCCCAGCCCACCTTTCCCCGGGTGTTGTCATGTGGCTTTGTGGAGTAAGCAGAGTGCTTTGCCTGGGGCCCGCCCGGTGTTCGGTGGTTGCAGCACCATGCCCTTGTCAATAATGCAGATGGTGGCTAATGGGCCTTCGGGGTATGTGCTTCTGAGAGCAACACTGCCAAGCTGCTCCTGTTAAGTTTGGAAATCCTTCCTAACATTTTTCTCTGAAGTCTGCCTTTCTGAAGCTTTAAAGCCAACTTCTCACCATGTTCTCTAGGGACTGGCTGCGCTGTGGGTCTTTTCCTCTTCTTTCTGGCATCTCATTAAAAGTTTCCCAATGGTCCACATCCCCCTATTTTTAATTTTGTTGGTTGGTTGGTAGGGTTGCATGCACCCCAGTTGCTGAGTGGGGTTCAGTTTCTTTGGAAATAAGGTCACTGGAAACAGTGGTGTCTTTAGGATATGTGGATTTATTTACACTTATATACAACCTGAGCATAAGGTGGAAGGGCTCACAGCATTCATGCTCCAACAGATCTTACTTCCAAATTACGTTTTTACAGGGTTTCCCATGCCATAGTTTTGGGTTCAGCACAGAGCAAGACAAGCCTCTGTGTCTCCAGCTTCCAGCATCCACACCAAACACAAACCCAGGCCCACTCACCCTATTGCTCTCCATATGGCATTCGGCCAGGGAAGGTGGGAAAAGGCCCACATATTTGTCTCTATGCCAACAGGGCAGCCTCTTTGGACATGTAAATGGTGGTACTTAATTGACCAGCTAAGGGCATTACCTTAAAAAAGAAACTGGTTTGGCTGGTTCAGCAGATTTCTTCTAATAGATTCTAGCCTTGCAGATACACATCACGAGTTTGGAAGGGACCCACAGGTATCATGTAGACTGACCACCTCCAAAACCTGTAACACTGTTTTCCAAAGAAGGAAACAACAAAACTGAACAAGACACAACAAAAGAAAAGAAAACAAAACGAGGATGCACAATCCCTCTCTTCCTCTTCTTTTACAATGTATGCTACTCCACACAATACTCCACACAGCTGTGTTTACAAAATATAAGGCTGGGAACCAAATAGAGTAAAATGCATTGGGATCAACTAATTTCCTTAAAAGTCTATTATTCTATGTCTATTATTCTATGTCAGAGGCAAAATAGAGTGTCTAGAATCCTGAGCAAGAAGCACTCCCCCACTGCA
Organism: Podarcis melisellensis; assembly: GCF_964234715.1. Taxonomy (NCBI): domain Eukaryota; kingdom Metazoa; phylum Chordata; class Lepidosauria; order Squamata; family Lacertidae; genus Podarcis; species Podarcis melisellensis. The sequence goes on along the minus strand of NC_138546.1, from coordinate 17,517,292 downwards.
ACATTTTATTGCAGCTCCCTGACATGCCTGGCCTATGCCAGGTTGGACATGTATGAAATCTTGGCAGGTGTTGCCCAGGAAAGGATGCAAGGGGCCAGACAAGCTGGTCTAGTCTCAGCCTGGGAGGGGTAGCCTTTTCCTGTCTTGCTAACATGCTCTCCTTCCAAAGCCAGCTCTGTATCCACAGCCCTCTAATGGAGTTTCCAGCCTCCAAGGGCTGCTGCCGGCTGTGTGTCTAATGGATCCCTGTCTGCAAAGATGCTCGAGGGGCAATCTGTCCCTCCTGGCTGGGATCTGGAGTGTTGGGTTCAACCAGGTACAAAACTTTGCTATCAGTGCTGGGAGTTCTTTAGATATTTCCCAGATTCAAGAACACAAGGGAACAGATGGAACAACCACCGGATATGGAAAAAGGACAGAGCGTCCTGTTATATACATGTTGTATATAATAGTGATGTATGGAAGTGAGAGCTGGACCATAAAGGCGGCTGATCGCCGAAGAATTGATGCTTTTGAATTATGGTGCTGGAGGAGACTCTTGAGAGTCCCACAGACTGCAAGAAGATCACACCTATCCATTCTTAAGGAAATCAGCCCTGAGTGCTCACTGGAAGGACAGATTGTGAAGCTGAGGCTCCAATACTTTGGCCACCTCATGAGAAGAGAAGACTCCCTGCAAAAGACCCTGATGTTGGGAAAGATGGAGGGCACAGGGAGAAGGGGACGACAGAGGATGAGATGGTTGGACAGTGTTTGCGAAGCTACCAACATGAATTTGACCAAACTGTGGGAAGCAGTGGAAGATAGGAGTGCCTGGCGTGCTCTGGTCCATGACTAAACGGCTAAGCAACAACAATATTAATTAAAATAATAAGCTAATTTAAAACCATAGTTTTATATACTGGCTTACTCTGAAGTGGCTGACCATGGTTTTCTGGTTGGGGAAACTGGGACATTGGGGCTAATGTAAGACTTCCCAGTTTGCTGTAGATTTTCATGAAAGGAGGAACAAATTGGCTTATTAAGTCCAGATATTGATTGTCCAACATTAGGGTTGCCATATGTCAAAAAGTGAAAACCTGCACACAAAGGTTGTTGAGCTTTTTTTTTTTTTGGCAAAGTTATATGCTTTGCCTTCAGGAGTAGTTAGAATGATAAAATCACCGAATCACGCACATTGTAGAGTTGGAAGGAGGGGTCAACTCTACAAGGGCCATCCAGTTCAGTCCACTGCAATGCAAGAATCTTTCAACCACTGTGGGACTCAAACCCTGGGATCCAGACTTCAAATCTGGATCATAGAATTGTAGATCTGGAAGGTATTCCAATGGTCATCTAGGAACCACAGCTGAGGAATCCTTGACAGATGGCCACCCAACCTCTGTTTAAGAACCTCTAGTGAAGAAGAGTCCAAGGCAATCCATTTCACTGCAGAACAGTTCTTACTTCATGCAGACATCACTTCCCGGTGAGAGTGGGAGGGTAAATTTTTCATTTTCATTTTCTGCAGTTATATTGTCTTCTAATCTATTAACCCAACGCAAATTAATTTTTAAATGTGTGGTATGAATGTGGCCCAAGTCAAAGCTGAGTGGAGGAATGGATTTTAGCAGTGGAAGTCGCAGGGGGCGACAATGACGACCCTGCTTTGATGTGGATGTGGGGTATCAGAGGTAGGGTGCAGTTGCAGGCTTCCTCAAACTTGGCCCTCCAGATGTTTTTAGCCTACAACTCCCATGATCCCTAGCTAGCAGGACCAGTGGCCAGGGATGATGGGAATTGTAGTCTCAAAATATCTGGAGGCCTGAGTTTGAGGAAGCCTGTGTTAAGAGCAGAAGGGTGGGAGACAGGTATTGTTGGCCACTCTGGGGCTCTTCACAGGCCTCCCTAGAGAAGGGAGTTCTGTACCACAGAGACAAAACGACAAAGGTCCTGCTAATCCAGGGAACTCACTGAATGACCTTCGGCCCAGTCCCTGTTTCTCAGCCCTAACCTACCTCACAGGGGTGTTGTGAAGATAAAACAGTGCAGGAGGGGGAAGAGCCCTGTTCGCCACTCCGAGCACCTTGGAGGAAAGGAGAGATACAGTGGTGCCCCGCAAGACGAACGCCTCGCAAGACGAAAAACCCGCTAGACGAAAGGGTTTTCCGTTTTGGAGGCGCGTCGCAAGACAAATTTCCCTATGGGCTTGCTTCGCAAGACGACAGCCCATAGGGAAATCTCCGGGACAGTGGGGAAGCGCAGCGCGTCTTCCCCGCTGTCCTCAGACCTCCTCCGAAGCCTGGCGGCGGGGCGGGGACACCTCCTCCCGCCGGGCTTCGGAAGGATGCCCCGATGCCGGGCGGCGGGGCGGGAAATCCTCCCTCCGCTGCCCGGCATCAGAACGATGCCCCGAAGCCGGGCGGCGGGGCCGCGAAGCCTGGGCGCGCTGGCAACTCTCCGCAAGGAGCGCTCCCGCTGCTTGCGGAGAGGTCCGCGAAGCCTGTCCTGGACCTCTTCTGAAGGCAGGCGGGGGGCAAAAGTCTTTGTCCCCCCTGCCTGCCTTCCCAGGGGCTTTTAAATCGCCCCGGACAGCGGAGAAGTCCTCCGCTGTCCCGGGCGATTTTAAAATGCCGCCCGCCAGAAGAGGTTGGGGGAAGGCGGTTTCCATAGGAACGCATTAATTGATTTTCAATGCATTCCTATGGAAAACCGTGCATCGCAAGACGAAAAACTCGCAAGACGAAGAGACTTGCGGAACAAATTAATTTCGTCTTGCGAGGCACCACTGTATCAATGCAGTAAACAAATAGAATCCTCTGTAATGGGAACAAGTATCAACAGACAGCATAAAGGCGAGGAGGCTCTGTAGCGCTGGTTCCTTTGCTCTCCTGAACAGCTGTGGATGGACGAGAGTCCCTCTGAAGGCCGGAAGCCTCTGAAACTCTCTGAGCTACTCTGCTCGCAAAGGGAGCTGGGCAGCTCGTCCTGTTTGATCCCTCCTTTTTTTCAAAGGCCGCCAGGAGAGGAGATGAATGTGGGGCTCCGTCCCTAGCTAAGTGGGGACAGTTGGCAGCGCTGCAGCTGCGCAGCCGAGGCTGTCAAGAGCCGGGCTATCGAATCTGAAAGCAATTAAAGACATCAGCAGCGCTCGCTCCAGGCAGGCTCCAGGCTGCAGGGAAACTGCCACAACGCATCACGCGCTGGTGGATGCTGTCCCCAGGACCCGGAGGCAGCCGGTGTGCTCTCTGCCTCCCACCTGCCTGGCAGGGACGGCTGGGCCTTCCCCAGCAAATCCCCCTTCGCGGCTGGATAAGCGGTCTCCAAAACGGTCTGTCAGAACAATGTTCTGCGGCCTGGCAAAGGCTGGGCTTAGGAGCTCACCAGACAGGGAGAGAGGCCTTCTGGCTGCCCACTCTCTGGGGTCCAGGCCAACAGAGGAGCAGGCTCTGGATGCTTGTGGGTTGGGCCCCTCTGTCTGTCCATAGCCCTCTAAGAAATGCTCCATTTGTGCCCCTAGTTGGAAGCTGATGGTATTTAAAGCCTAGGAAGTTGGAGCTGATCCATATTGTCAAGTGTGTTTTCTCCCCCCCAGCATTGCTCAAGTGGCGGGAGGTTCCAGGGGAAATCTTTTATGGTAGGAAGAGGGAACCTATGGCCTCTTGGTGTGGTTGGACTCTCCTTCCCACTAAGACACTGGCCATGCTAGCTGGGAACAGGTAGAATCATAGAACTGAAGAGTTGGAAGGGACCCCAAGGGTCATTGAGTTCAACTCCCTGCAGGAATTTTTCACCCAATGTGGGACTTAAACCCACAACCCAGGTGTTAAAAGATTGAGAGCCTTATGGTCTGCCAACTGCATCCCGACAACGTATGGAGAGCTGCAGGTTCCCCGTCCGTGTTGGACAAGTTCAACTTTGTAATGAGCAGAAAGTACTGGAGATTTAGCGTGGTTCTTATTTCATATGCAGGTTGAGCAGGAGGGACCGGGCAGATTGTGCAAGTTGGTAATGCAGCAGAAAGCCACAGTCGTGTCTACGGAATCTGCCCCAGCCTCTTGGCTGCCTGCCAGCCGTAAAACCTCAGACTTCTGTTGCCTTTACTGCCTGTCCCAATTTGAATTATGGTGCTGGAGGAGACTCTTGAGAGTCCCATGGACTGCGAGAAGATCAAACTTATCCATTCTTCAGGAAATCAGCCCTGAGTGCTTACTGGAAGGAAAGATCCTGAAGCTGAGGCTCCAATACTTCATGAGAAGAGAAGACTTCATTGGAGCTGAGGCTCCAATACCTCATGAGAAGAGAGGACTTCCTGGAAAAGACCCTGATGTTGGGAAAGATGGAGGGTGCAAGGAGAAGGGGACAACAGAGGACGAGATGGTTGGACAGTGTTCTCGAAGCTACCAGCATGAGTTTGACCAAACTGCGGGAGGCAGTGGAAGACAGGAGGGCCTGGCGTGCTCTGGTCCAGGGGGTCACGAAGAGTCGGACACGACTAAACAACAACAACAAGAAGTAACTTGTATCCTAGACCTGGTGTCCTCTTGACTAGAGTGGGGGGTTGGCAGTATATTCTGCAATATGATTATAGTGGTGGGCCCTCAGCATTATTTGTTGTTCTGTTATGTTTCCCCAGTGGAGGGACACTCCCGCAGCATAGCATGACAGAAGGGGTTCAGGGCCTGACTCATAGAATACCCTCTCCTGGGCCCCACATCCCAAACTTCAGGGGGTGGAAGAACTTCCAAGAAGAACCATGTCCACCTTCCTGTTAATTCAGAGAAGAATGGAGACAAGACCAGAATTGGGTGATCGCTTGACGTTGGCTCGGGTTCCCAGCGTTCTCCCCTACCAGCCTCAATGGCCAAAAGCCACTACTGAATTAACAGGAAGATGGACATGGTTTTCCTTTTGCTGTTTCTAAAAAAATAAAATTCTCACTTTTGGCATCCTTCTCTTTTGCTCCACATTCCCTCTGTAATCCTCTGAGCTCCCAGCATCCCTTGGGGCTTAGCAGTCCCAGCGCTGCCAAGCGTAGGGTGATCTTGTAATTCCTTGAAGTCCTGTAAACAGAGGCTTCTTCATAGATACTGTAACTTTCCTTGTGTGAATCATGCTTTCATGCCGAAAGCAAAGACTTTTAAACTTGACTGCCAGCTATTTCTCTTGCTGGGCTTGCTTTCGTCTTCCTCCCTCGTTTCTCCCCCTCCACCCTCCCACTTCTGGGCCTGGCAACCTCATTGGCAGAAGCAAAATACACCTCCAGATGTTTTGAACTAAGACTCCCATCAGCACAACCATGCTGGCAAGGGCTGGTGGTAGTTACAGTGCATAACATCTGGAGGGCACCTGGTTGGCAATGGCTACCCTAGGATGCCTCCCCTCATATGCTGCCCAAACAGGGAGCTGTCATTTAAACCCCAAAGATGTCAGATGTAGGGCCAGCTCACCTACATTGATTATCCTCACAGTCATAGCAGGTTCCTTGTGACATAGGGTGGCATTCAGCTAAGTTTTACTCAGAGTAAAATTAATTAGCATGGCTGTTAGGTCCATCAATTTTAATAGGTCTACTTTGAGCAGAAATTAGTTGAATACCAAGCTCTCCTCCCCCTGCCCCACTCCTCCTATGTGGCAATAAAAACATGTGAATTCAACAGCACACTAAGTTTATTCTTCCATCACTGCAATTTCCAGGGGTGCACAGGGGAGGGGAAGCCCCATTTCACAGGACTTCCACTGGTGGGGTTTGTTAGGCGAACCCCACCTTTAATTTTAATCATTCGTTACATTTAAACAACAGCAGCAATCCGATGTCCTTCTTCCTACCAGTTTTACCCTCACGAAAACACTGGGCAGTGGTTTAAAGAGAGAGAAAGAGAGAGAGAGAGAGAGAGAGAGAGAGAGAGAGAGAGAGAGAGAGAGAGAGAGAGAGAGAGAGAGATATTCATGGTAGATCAAAGATTTGAACTTGGGTCTCAGTCAAGCCCTCTGTCTGCTGTGGTACTCAGTGGTGAGGTTAAGGAAGTTTCGACTCTGGACTGGCTGTAGCTTGTTGGAATAGCATCCGAAGGTCCCCAGTTCAATCCCTGCTCTCTCCAGGCTGGGCTGGGAGAGACTACCTGCCTGAACTCATGGAGAAGGTTCCAAATTCAACCCACAGCATCTCCAGGTAGGACTCAGAATGTCACTTCCTGAAATTTGGGACAGCAGCTGCCAGTCCGTGTGGGAAATGCTGAGCTAAATGGAACAATGGTCTCAGTCCGAGTCTCTATAAAGCAGCTTCCTATGGCTGGTGGGGGAAACCCCTTGCTTCACACTACAGTGGTACCTTGGGTTAAGTACTTAATTCGTTCCAGAGGTCCGTACTTAACCTGAAACTGTTCTTAACCTGAAGCACCACTTTAGCTAATGGGGCCTCCTGCTGCCGTGCTGCCGAAGTACAATTTCTGTTCTCATCCTGAAGCAAAGTTCTTAATCCAAGGTACTATTTCTGAGTGAGTGGAGTCTGTAACCTGAAGCGTATGAAACCTGAGGTACCACTGTATCTTCTTACATTAGATGGCAACATGTATTGCTTCCCTCTGTGGTGAGCTACCCCGGCTGCATTCTGGGGTGCTCCTGCTCAACTTCCTGAGCTGGGCTCTGGCTGTCTGCCTTAAAGTCCTACCCAGTTGTTTCTGCCGATGCTACACTACCCCAGTGCAACTTCCAGAGAGCAATTGTATTTAACTCCGCTTGCTCAGCCACTACTGGCATGAATCCACCAGAGGAATTTAACCAAGGAGCAGGTAAGAGAGATGCCGCTGTGCCTTTCACACTCTCGTAATGGAATATCCTCCGCAGGGGGCCCTGTCCCTTCCTTCGCAAGCATATCCTGCCCGGTTCCCTAATTGTTACAGCTGTACAGTGACAAATGTCTCCCCCCTCCTTCCAGTCCCTCTAGGAAGATTAACCTGCGGGTCCTTCCTGGAGAAGCCTCAGCTGCCTGACCTGCTATTTGCCCGCCGTGAGTTTGCTCCATGGACAGAACCAACCCCCCTGTCAAATTAGTGAGTCAGAAGACGTAAGAGAGACCACCGCTGCTAATTTGTACATTAACTGGTTCTGACAGAAATATTTCACAAGTGAAAAAACAGAGAAGGAGCCTCAAGTAACTGTTCAGCATCCATACCGCCGACTTCTGCTTAACTGTTTCATGCAGGCTGGACTCAAGGGAGGCAGGAAGGGAATGTTCCCCGCTCTCCTCTGCTCACCCACTTGCCACCACCCCAATTCATAGAACTGTAGAGTTAGAAGGGACCCCGAGTGTCATCTATTCCAACTCCCTGCGATGCAGGAATCTCAACTAAAGCATCCATGACAGATGGCCACCCACCCTCTGCTTAGAAACCTTCAAGGAAGGAGAGACCACCATCTTCCAAAGAAGACCGCTCCACTGTCAAAGAGCTCTTACCCTCAGAAAGTTCTTCCTGATGGGCTTGCCTTTCTTCTAACATGAAGGCATTGATTCGAGTCCCAGCTTCCAGAGCAGGAGAAAACCAGCTTGTTCCCTTTTCCATCATATATTTGAAGATGGCTATCATATCTCCTATTTTCCAGGATCAACATACCCAACTCCTTCAACCATTCCTCATAAGGCTTGGTTATCCCGGGTTTTCCTATGCTAGTCCCCCCCTCCAATTTGGAAAGATGTGGAGCACATGTAATGCCACCCAAGAGACCAGGTACAGAAATCCTTTCAGGGCAATGCAACGTTAGGTGGGTTTTAGTGGTGAAACAGTGTGGAGAGGGAATGCTTAACCCTTCTCTCCCATCTGCTGCTACACCTCCTCCTCACTACTATTTTCTGAGGGTTCTAGGTTTATGTTTATGTGGGTTCTAATGCTCTGAGATGCAATATTTGGGAAGGGTCTGGAAAGATTTGTTGGCAACATAGGGTGCCTGACCATTGGTCCATCTAACTCTGTATGGTCTATCTTGAATGGTGGTGGCTCTCCAGGGGTTTCAGAAAAGAGTATGGTTAACTCAGAACTAGGATAGCCAATGTTGTTGTAGGGTTACAGGGTCCCAATAGCCAGCATTGTCAGTGTTGAGGTATGATGGGAGTTGTAGTCCAGGAATACCTTGAGTGGATGGCATCATCTACGCCTGACTCAGGATAACCACCTTTAGGACCTCACTATATGGGGAAAATAAGTAGGAAGACCTGTGATGTTATTTACTGGTTAAATGTCACTGCTGCAATCTGGATAAATAATGAGTCTGAATTGAATCGTTCTAGTGCCACTTTTTGTTTGATTTGTTTTTGCATAATGAATCAGTCGTTTAGTTGAATGCACCCATCAGAACCATTTTCAGGCACATGCTTGTGATATCTGAAAAGTGACAGTCCAATGGCCAGTGTCCAACCAAGTAAACTCAGCCCTGGAGTGAAAACTCTGATCAGAACCATAAGAACCCACAATGCGGACCTGAGGCACAAGTCTGGTTGGACAGATGGGCGCTGCCTTGTGCCCTGAAGGTCAACAGATTTTGGCTATTAGACCATGGAAAAGGGGGAGGCGAGTCTGCAGCTCAGGGACATTGACTGAAAACAACAGGATCCAGACTTACAGCCAACTGCACATCCATTGATTTGTACAGGCCAACAGGAATACAGACTTTGAGAAAGTTGCTGGTATCGTTGAGACAAAAGGAGGAGAGAAGCATCTGCACTAGATACAGAGAGAAATTGGTTGGGTCAGGTGTGAAGAACATAAAATCCAGGGATTGAATACAGGGGCCCTGCCCACCCCCCACCCCCCGCTCAGTGGCATAGTGTGGGGAGGCACACAGGGGCAGTTGCACTAGGCACGGAATTGCTAGACATGCAAAATTTCAACACCTGGGTCTGCCTCAATACAGCTGCACACTTCCATAGCTGGGCTCCGTTGGAAACAGCTGCTCCATGCGAACTAGGAAGTGACCTCTCCAGTCCAGACAACGGAACGACTTTTCTTATCTCTGCAGCTATAGTCTCCTGGGACGCCATTTGGTAATTGAATGCACCTGCGTACTCCGTCCCTTTCCCTCCATGCAGCCCTGGGGACTGGCAACCCATGCTACACCACTGCCCCAGTGCGCTCTATCTATCTATCATCTATCTATCATCTATCTATCATCTATCTATCTATCTATCTATCTATCTATCTATCTATCTATCTATCATCTATCTATCTATCATCTATTTATCTCACACATGGGATTCTCTTGCCCTTGGGACTCTCTACAGCCAAGCCATCTCTTCCCAGACCTCACCCCTCACCAGCCCTGCTTGAGTGTTTTTGCCTCTCTGGAATGTGCCCTTCAACTCTGGTAATGCCTCTTGTTTGCCTGGAGGGCAGAGAGGGGTGTGTGTAACATTTACATTCATTGCTCCACCCACTTTCGCCTTTGACTCCACCCACCACTGGCATGTGACCACCCCCCAGGCAGCTCAGAAGAGAACATGAGATGAAAAAGGTTTTCCGTCTGGGCACACAAACCAACAGGGACCAGGGCCAAGAACGACAATATGAATCCTGCTGAATCTGCCTCTTCAGCATCTTTAAACATCAGATATAGAAGCAAAGCAAGGAGCTGTGTGACAATGGCAGGAAGAGAGGATTGGTTAAGCAAGAATTTGGGTGGGGGTCAGGGGCATGCCTGCTGCTAAAATCTGTAAAAATGTAATTTGAACTGAAAATTGCTCTTGCAGCATTTGCAAACCCTCTTTCCAAAATTGTGGTTGCTCTTGGTATACAGTCTCGCAATATTTCCCTTTGTACTGAATCATCTCCTATCATCTCATCAAATCCCTCAGTATCAGGCGTAACCTAAGTTGAAACAGACATGCATATAAGAATGGTGAGTTTGCTCTGCTTTGAAACTGAAACTACAAAGCCTATGATGCAGTGTGAGTTTCAACAAACTATATTTGCACACACATTGAACCCACAAGCAAAATTAAAAATGGACTGGTGGAAGTATAGGCTAAAATATTTGGAGTCTTTCAAATGAAGCGAGCAACTGACATTTTTTGAAGGAAGACGTTAGCCAAAACTAAAATAAGCAGATGAATTTCCACAGAAATCTGTTGCTCAGCATTCAGAAAGAGAAATTTGTAATGGGATTTCCTCCACAGTTTTTGCACAACTAGTATGGAAGTACAAGCAGCCTTGTTCCCAGTGTTGTTTGGCAATTCAAAGAAATAATAATAATAAACAGTGCAATTTTGAAAGCAGCATCCTGCCATCTTGATTCAAAATGGCCTCCAGCTGTATCCAAACATAGATGATCTCAGCAACCATCGTGCAAAATATATTAAGAAGTGTCCGAACACAAAGTGAACAGACAAACCACATCCCAAGTACCACAGATCAGTTTGTAGTGACAAAAGATTAGGAGCATCTGTTTCTCTATGGAACTCACTGCCACAGGAGGCAGTGTTAGCCACCAGCTTGGATGGCCGTAAAAGATTAGTAAAATCCATGGAAAGGAAGGCTATTGATGGCTACTAGCCACAGTGGCTACGTCAGAGGTAGTGAACCTCTGCATACCAGTTGCTAGAATCACATGTCCTGCTTACAGGGTTCCCATTGAGGCATCCGGTTGTCCAAGATGCTGGCCTAGATGGGCCATTGGCCTGATCCAGCAAGCTCTTCTTTTGTGCATTGTTGGTGAATCTTATCTCTCTCCCACAGCCAAAATAACTTCATATAGTATCTAGAGATGCACCTGGCAAAAAGAAACCCTTTGAACACGGCCAGCCTTGGCAGTTCTTCTCCCAAAGCCAATTCACAGCTCCTCCTCGTGTTTCCACGGGGTCTATCAAGCAAATTATCCTCTCTTTGCTGAATGCCCATCGTTTACCTGCAACTCAGTCAACAAGGCAGACTAGGGCAAGCCAGGTTCGTGATGTTTAGCCAATACTTTTCAAAGCATCCTAAGAAGAAGGGAGTAGACGTCTTTCAAGAGCAGCCTGTGTGGAGGAGGAGGACTGAGCTGTTGGGATCTGGCACTCCCCATCTCTCTGCCTTGTTCAATTCCCTTTTATCCAGCACTGCAGGGTTTCCCAGGCTCCCTACAGGGGAGGCGCCGGGAGACCAGTGGAGCCAAGAATGAGAAAAAAGGGAGATGTTTAGCCAGAGGTTGGCCCTTCTTCTGAGTAACAGGAAAGCATGTACATGTAGGGTGACCTTGGCTTGGAGTTTGCTCTTTGTTTAGAAGAGTCACTATGGAGCCTGCTCACATAAACCAGATTTCAATTCTTCTTCTTTTTTGCTTGCCTACCTTAGACATATTGTTTTCCTCCTCCTTCGACAAATGCATAGGGCTGCGTTTTGTTGGGATCGATGCTCTGTTAAGACCAGAAGCCCTGGGAATGGTTCTGCAGCACTGCTGAAGTTCAGCAGAGGCTGGTCTGTTAGGCCACACAGGGAACTTCCTCACCCCGAACGCTGAGACTCTGTGATCCTTGGCTAATTCCCCTTGGTAGCTGAAACACAGGGCAACATCTGTGTCAGACGTCAGAACTCTGTGGTGTAGTGGTTAAGAGTGGTAGTTTTGCAATCTGGGGAACCGGGTTCGCGTCTCCGCTCTTCCAGATGCAGCTGCTGGGTGACCTTGGGCCAGTCACACTTCTCTGAAGTCTCTCAGCCCCACTCACCTCACAGAGTGTTTGTTGTGGGGGAGGAAGGGAAAGGAGAATGTTAGCTGCTTTGAGACTTCTTAGGGTAGTGATAAAGCGGGATATCAAATCCATACTCCTCCTCCTCCTCCTCCTCCTCCTCCTCCTCCTCCTCCTCCTCCTCCTCCTCCTCCTCCTCCTCTTCTTCTTCTTCTTCTTCTTCTTCTTCTTCTTCTTCTTCTTCTTCTTAAATGCAAGCACATTGGCAGTAAGGCGCCATGCAGTGTTTCATGCGCTCCAAGTGCTGGAGTATATTTTGCTGATAGCATGTTGCAAACCAGCTCTGCCTTGTTTTATTCATTTGTTCATTAAAAACACACTGAAGAACAATACCCTTTTATTTACTTTTTTGATATTTCAAGTAGAGGAATGCCACAGCAGGCAGGGTAGAATCTCGAGGACCATGCAGTCATGTGCATATAAGGAGGGAAGCTGACTTGGGCACTGATTTGCTGTGTGAGAAACAGGAACATGAAAACTGTGGCCTGCTTTTCAAGGCTGCTGTAAGCATCACATGGAGAGAATGCACCTGGAAGGTTTTCTTCGAGTCTTACAGGTGCAAAGTAAGAATATCCTAAGGATGCGGCTGCAGCGGCGCTTTCAGGACAGGTGCCGGTGCTCAGCAGCTCTCACTTGAGCTCAGCGAAAGGAAGACCCCCCGGAGAACGGCACGATTCACGGTGCAGGCGATTCTGCGGAGAAGGCGACGGCCATGCCACTCAGGCAGTGCAAATTAACTATGACAAGCCCCACAGAGGTTGAGCCCGGCGGGTGCAGAAAAAGACAAGTTTGTTTCCTTCCTCTCACCATATGGTCCCTTTCATCTGTGTGCTGTGATCATTATTACAAACCACTTGGCCGCTTCGGGATTGGCAGGCAGGCAGGCAGGCAGGCAGACTGGCTGGCTGCAGCAGCAGCAGCAGTGGCGGCGGCGTCCCCCATTCTGCAAGGGGGGAAAGAGCAGACCAGGCTGCAGCAGCATTGATGCTTCCAGGTTATTGGGGAGGCAGGACATCTGAGCAAGATGCCTCAGGTGGGCCCTCCTCCTCCTCTCTGCTTCCAGTTCCCTTGCCCTGTCCCTCTGCGCCTGATCAGGCTCTGGGGAAGGGCTGTGGCTCAGCAGGACAGCGCCTGCTTAGCATGCAGAAGGTCCCGGGTTCAATTTCTAGCATCTCCAGGTAGGGCTGGGAAAAGAGCTCTCTGAAGCCTTAGAGAGTTGCTGCCAATCACTTCAGACAAGGTGGGAGGGGGACCTCAGGCCTGGGGACCAGTTGCAGCCCTTGGAATTCTCCCTAGGCCACGCTTCCCTCTGCCCAGGCCACACCCCTCACTGGCTCTGTTTTGTACCCAGAGCATTTTTGCCTGGCTGGAATGTGTCCTTGCACTGGGTTCATGCCAAATAGAGAAGGATGTGTTAATGAGTGCAGAAATCAGCCTGTTGTACAAAGGTGGAATTTGACCCACGTTCACCTCTGGCCTCACCCACCACTGCTGTGTGGCCCTCAAAAGGTTGTTCAAGAGGGAGTGTGGCCCTCGGGCTGAAAAAGAAGATACTGAGCAAGATGAACCAGTGGTCTGGCTCAGTATAAGGCAACTTCCTACAATATGTCCCACCCAGAGGGATCCAGAATTATAGAGTTGGAAAGGACCGTGAGGATCATCAACTCCACCCTCCTGCAATATGTAATTGTCCTATGTGGGAATCAAACCTGCAACCTTGGCATAATCAGCACCATGCTCTAACCAACTGAGCTATCCAGGCTGAACATACAATACAAGTTCAGGACGCTTCATTATCTCACTTTTGGCATGCTTGGCATACAGGCAGTACAGTGGTACCTTGGGTTAAGAACTTCATTCGTTCAAAATTCATTCTTAACCTGAAACTGTTCTTAACCTGAAGCACCACTTTAGCTAATGGGGCCTCCTGCTGCCACATGATTTCTGTTCTCATCCTGAAGCAAAGTTCTTAACCTGAAGCACTACTGTATTTCTGGGTTAGCGGAGTCTGTAACCTGAAGCGTATGTAACCTGAGGTACCACTGTATAGCTTCCAGGCTTTAAAACAAAATTCCTTGGTGCACAAGGATGGCTCCAAGTTTGAGGGGTCCCTCAGAAAAGCATAAACCCGAGCTGCCTTTTAAAATTTCCCATAATTCCCTGGAACAACACAATGTAGGTTAGGTCGCAAGAAATTTAAAATGGCAGCTTGCCTATCTAGGTGCTCAGAGGAGCCTGAGGCTGGCAGGTGCTGATGTCAGTTATTGATAGATTTAAGGAAATATTTGAATGAGTTAATTGGATGCTTTATTTCTCCAAATCACAGGTTGAGCTTTTTGCAAAGTTATTTGTAACTGCAGTGAGCATAAAATTGGAGAAATTTTGATGTAATGTTTTGGGTTTTGGGTTATTTGTGTCATATTGGTCTATGGCTGTTATAAATCTTTGACAAACTGGATTTGAAGCAACTTTTAAGTTGCTTTTAATAAATATTTCCTGAGCATTGTAATAGATGCTGGGAGTTTGCCTGCGGTGGTTTCAACTGCTGCTTTAGTTTTGTTGTTATGTTTTGAGATGGAATATATTTTAAAGTTGTGGGGTTTTCCCCACCACCTTAAGCTTTGTGAACCACGATTTTAAATTGTTTGCTTCAATACACAATAGTTAAGCATAACTAGAGTTTATCAGGGTTTGGACATAAAGCATAATTGCAGTTAGTTGACGGTCACATCTGCACGTTACATTTTAAACACATTTAAAATACATGGCTTCTGCATAAAATAAGAGACCTTTACTAAATTAGTACAACTGAAACAACCTAGAAGAGACAAAGTAAAGTGCGTAGTTGAAAATGTAATTTAGGAACCACAATGGGGTGACTGGAAGTCATACCCAAATTAGTGATGTTTGAGTCCAGATTTTTTCTGGTAACATGTATCAATTTTTGACTATTTTTGTTAACTGTTGTTTTTTTTTTTGTGTGTGTGTGTGTGTGTGTGTGTGGCTTCTTGCCAAAAATTCCAAGAACACAGGGTGACAGTTCCCAGCACCCTTAACAAACTACAGTTCCTTGGATTCTTGGCAGGAGGCCTTGTGCTTTAACTGTATGATGCTGATGTAACCAAAAATAGATGTGAATATTTCAAATCTCCTCCTCATACCCGTACTGGAGGAAGAGGAGGCTGCTGTTTAAACTGTGGTGTTGTGGATGAATCTTGGATTCATCGCTACTCCCCACTCCTCCAGCATGGCTACGAGGAGATTTTAAGTGTCTGTGTCTCCTTTTGGTCACACCATCAGGGCTGGATTTAGGTTTGATGAGGCCCTAAACTACTGAAGGTAATGGGGACCTTTATATGTCCAGCTGTCCTTTGTCAACAACAACAGTCCTTTGTCACTGTTTTTTGTATTGAATACAGTGGTACCTCGGGGTGCGAATGGGATCCATTCCAGAGCCCCGTTTGCATCCTAAACAGAAAGGTAAGACGTGACTGTGTGTCTGTGCGTGCACGGGTTGCGTTTCGCCGCTTCCGCACATGCGCATGACATCATTTTGACTGTCTGCGCATGCGCGAGCGGCAAAACCCGGAAGTAACGCGCTCCGTTACTTCTGTGTTGCCACAGAGCACAACCCAAAAATACTTATCCTGAAGTGTATTTATCCCAAGGTATGACTGTAAATGCTATATGATAGTTTATGGACCATTTTATTTGTTTTTTATCTTATATTTTGGAAAAGTACATCCAGTTTTTTTCCCTTTAAATTTTTAGGGGCCCCCCCAAGAGAGTGGGGCCCTATGCTATAGCCTGTTTAGCTTATACATAAATCCGGCACTGCACACCATATAGTTTATTGCAACATCTGAATGCAGCCCAGCTAGGTTATTCTGCAACCCAAGTCTTTGTTTTCCCACTCGGCCAGCCTTGGCTTCGACCCAATCCCGCTTGATGTCAGAGCAGCAGGACGCCATAAGACCTCAACACACTGAAACATGAACGGGGATGTGGTGAGCTGGCAGGGGGGGCGGTTTCCTTCTTGAACGATGCTTCTTCTCCCCAGATTTCAGCAGCATCATTTGGAGACATTGCCAGTGTCTTGCCAGTGACCTGCGCTCTGATTGGTCCCGCTTAGCCAGTGGAGTGAATCACTGACTCCTTAAACTGGTTCTGCGGCTAAGGACTTAATCGAGTCACCGCGCCGGGTCTCGGATGCTGATGTGATGTGACAGCAGCCCCACACACCTCCCCGAACGCAGCCGCTGGGGGCAATGGCCGGCTTGCTTCTCCAACATCCCGGAGAGAGTGATGAGGAGGCAGCTTGTTGATGCATGGAGCTCTATCCGGCTTCGAGGCATCCTCCACCTAGGGATGGAAAGGGGGACCTGGGCGACAGGCCTCCGTCTCCTCCGCCCCACCTGTGCAAGACGCTGGGAGGGAAGGAGAGGCACAGGCTGGTGGTGACAGTGGAGATGGAGTCCTCAGCTGGTGCCGAGGTGACCTTTTGATGTCACTGGGAAGCAGTTTAATGCTTGTCAATGGAATGGAAAACTGTCTGCTTGGCCCCTCAGCCTCCCTCCTTCCCTGTCTTGGTTGAAGGCCTCACTTTAATGGCATTAATGAAAATGACAAGCTGGCAAGGGATGGTATTTGGGATTATTAGTGAGAATGCTAATGGCAGAACCCTCCCCATTAACTCTTCGGGGGCCTGGGCGCTTGCCTGGAAATAGGAGCGTGTGGCTGAGGGAGGGAGTGGTGGTTTGGGGGGGTGGCATCCCACAAATAGTGGAAGATTCAGAACAAACAAAAGGATGGACTTATTTGCATGGCAATTTATTGAACTCTGGGATCCATTCCCACAAGAGGCAGTGGTGGCCACCAATATGGATGGCTTTAAAAGAGGATTGGGCAAATTCATATAAATAGCCATATTCTGCCTCCACTATCAGAGGCCATATTTCCGGGTTGCTGGGGAATGCTGGTGGGGTGAGTGCTTTTGTGCTCAGGTCCTCCTCGCCGGCTTCCTATGGGTGTCTGTTCTTTTGGACTACAAATCCCATCGGCCCCAGCTGGCATGGCTAGAGGGCAGCAGGTTGGGGAAGGCCGACCTAGACCTAGAAGCTTGACTTGTTGCTGTCACCATCAGATAAGTGAGGAAACCTTGTTGCTGGACTACAAATCCCATCAGCCCCAGCCCAGAATAGCCGGTGGTCAGGGATGATGGGAGGTGTAGTCCAGGAGCATCTGGAGGTTTCTCACTTTTGAGATGAGCCGTCAAGTACTTGCACTGGTGCACTTTGCCCAGGTCTCTTGCCAACCTGAAGCTGGCATTTCTCACCCTAATATTATGGAAGTGTTTGGATTTCCACTGAAAGCACCTGGACGCAGCCCCCTGATTGAAGTGGCAAAGGAAACAAAGGTATCTGGTTGGCCACTCTGAGAACAGGATCCTGGACTAGGTGGACCACTGGCCTGATCTAACTGGCTCTTATGTTCTTATGCAGTGCTTTTTTGGGGGGGGGGTTGTACTTTTTAAAATAAAAATGAAAATGAGGTGCCAGTACTGTACTCATATATTGATAAAAGTACTGCAGGTGCCAGCCCAAAATCGCTGCCCTGGGCTGCAGGGGGAAAGAGATATTCCAGTACTCTGTACAGATGAATGGTGACACAAAAAGGCCATGTTCTTACATATGTTCTTATATTATTTATAGTGATTGTAGTAATTTAGAGACAATTCCTTGCAAAAAAAATATTGGGATGGAAGATTAGAGATGATCCCTGGAGAATGATGTGAGGGGCTGGAGGTTGGCTGGCTGGAGAAGCTCCACCATGTTAACTCTGGTCTCTAGATGCTGAATCCAAACTTACCACATGGTGCCAGAAGTAGAGGCCATGAGGCTTCTGAAGTAGTGTGTAGCTTTCATCCACTGCAGCCTAGTCTCAATTAAGCAGCAGAACCACCAGTTTCTACCTCACAAAGGTAATTATAGAATATATATATTTTTGCAATGTCTATCCAGCTTGCAAATAATCTCCCAAGGCTTCCTAAATCCTCAACTGAGAAAGGAGGAGATGAGCCTCCATTTGTTCTTCATGGCACCACACAAGCCATCTAGGCCTGGTCCTCATTACTGTTCTGTCCTTCTCTCCATCATGTTATTTCCTCCATCACCTCCTCCCCACACAAACACACGCACAACCCGCAAACGGTTTTTCTCCATGACTGGCTAGGTGGACTCATCATTAGAAGGTTTCCCTGGCCGCTTGTCAAGGTCGTACCGGCCAGAAAGTCGCCTCAGGCTCTCAAATAACAAACAAGTCACAGAAGATTTCTTGAGCTTTCACTGCCTTAATTAGAGTGTGGCATTGTTTTTAGGGACGCGGTGACTGTCCTGTTGACTGCACAGAAGGCGGAGGCAACTTAGTTAGAAATCACTCTTCAAAGCACCCAATTAAAGCCGAAACGTGTAGGTGAGTAGCCAGGAAGAGGTGTAAAGGGTGGGGGTGGTGTGCAGCCCTCCCAGAGAAAGCCTAGGCTCAGTGACAAAGCCAGCCTTGGAGTTAAACTGAAAAGGAAGACTTCACTTCATTGCAAGACAGGCTTCACTAACCTGGTGCCCTCCAGGTGTTTTAGGACTACAACTCCCATCAGCCCAGGCTAATGCTGGGAGTTGTAGTCCAAAACACCTGGAAGGCACCAGGTGGTCAACAGCTATTCTAAGGTACCTCCTCACTCCCTCTAGACTTTCTATCTCATTGCCCACCTGTCAGTAACCTGACATCGCAAGGAAATCAGGTGGAGCATTTTTCTTGGCCCCCGGGGTTGAAAGTCAAACCATACGGGCACAGGTGAAACATATGGCCAAAGGAACCAGACTTTGCAGGGACTGACAATCATCTGATTGCCATCTCTTGCAAAGCTCTGTGCCAGCACCAAAAACCAGCCAATTAATGGTAACTGCAAACCCCACTTTTGGCAAGGAGCCTAATAGCATGTAAGGCTTTACCTGTAGTAACATAGCCATGACATTTATGTTCTACTCTGCTGTCAGAGACAGCATACCTCTGTATTTCAGGGGCTCGGAGAGTGCCATTGCAGTCAAGTCCTGCTTGCTGGCTTCTCAAAAGCATTCTCGTTGGTCACTGTGATAACAAGATAACTAGGTTGCTCTTGGGCTGATCCAGCAGGTTCTTGCTATGATTGGTGGACATGGCTTGGTTCTTGGCCAATGGGGAAGCTAGCCAAGCTTCATTAGGCCCATGGGCCAGAGCTTCCCCAGAGCTCTAATGTAAGTCATTATGGAATAATGGTTAGAGTGTTGAAGTAGAACCTTGGAGACCAGGGTTCAAACACCTACTAAGCCGTGAAGCATACTGGGTGGCCTTGGACCAGTCACTGCCTCTCAACCTATTCCAGTACGTTTCCAAGCACAATTCAAAGTGTTGGTGCTGACCTTTAAAACCCTAAACGGCCTCAGCCCAGTATATCTGAAGGAGCATCTCCACCCCCATCGTTCAGTCCGGACACTGAGATCCAGCCTCCAAGGGCCTTCTGGCAGTTCCCTCACTGCGAGAAGTGAGGTTACAGGGAACAAGGCAGAGGGCCTTCTTGGTAGTGTCACCCGCCCTGTGGAGTGCCCTCCCTTCAGATGTCAAGGAAATAAACAACTATCTGACTTTTAGAAGACATCTGAAGGCAACCCTGTTTAGGGAAGTTTTTAATGTTTGAATGTTTTATCGTGTTTTTAATATTCTGTTGGGGGCCATGCAGAGTGGCCGGGGAAACCCAGCCAGATGGGCAGGGTATAAATTATTATTATTATTATTATTATTATTATTATTATTATTATTATTATTGTTATTGTTTTGTTATTGTTATTGTTATTATTATTATTCCACCTCACAGGGTTGTTGTGAGGATAAAATGGGGACAAGGCGAACTATGTATGCCACCTTGAGCTGTTTGGAGGAAAGTTGGGACAGAAATTCAATCAATCAATCAATCAATCAATCAATATTATTAGCATCTCAGAGACTAGCAATTTTTTTATGGGATAAGCACTTGTGGATTAGCATCCACTTGATCAGTTATCACTGGGGACCAAAATTGTTTTGTTTTGAAGAAGCCATCTGTTCCTCTTCCTTCTCTCCTCCTTTCATATGCAGCTGATTTGGCCATCATGGCCGCCTCCCAAAAGTTTTGAGAAACCAACTTGCTCCTGCACTTTGCAACCTGGGCGAACTCCGCTTGCCCTCTGTGTACAGTCCTAGCTGTCACTGTCATGTCCAGGTCCAATTCTGTGCTAGTCTGGGATTGTGCACTTGGGCAAATGCTTGGTGTTTACAGCCGGTGACAGCACAAAATGCCTGCAGCAAGGTTTTAGGGAGTCTCACAAATAACCAATTGTTTTGTTCAAGCCGCCCACAAGGTGTCTGCATGGCTGCAGGGTTCAGAAATGGACACTTAAGATTTCTGCTTATCTGCTGTCTTCCTCTCAATTGTTCATCATTGCCAACGATAACATTGTGCCGGCTGCTTGTAGTAACTATAATGTGCAGCTAAGGAAGCAGGACATGGGCAAACTGAGGGTGCAAATAGAAGACCACAATAAGAATATGCAGAGAAGTGGTAGAGCATCTGCTATGCATGCGGAAAGCCCCAGGGCCACTCCCAGTCATGGGAACATAGAAAGCTGCCTTGGATCAAGTCAGACCATTGCTCCATCTAGCTTGGTGTTGTCTACACTGACTGGTAGCGACTCAGACAGGAGTCTCTCCTAGTCACTGTGGGAAATTGCAGTCAAATATAACTATGCAAGACTGCTAGTTAGTGCATGAAGGGGTTAAGACAACAGAGTTAGATTCCTAGACTCAGCTAGGTCATGCCCCCTCTTCTCCAATGAGAAAGGAAGTGAAGCCTTCAAGGATTCACATAAAGTTATGGCCCCAGAGGGAATTGATCCCAGAATGTGAGAGTCTTGAATAGAATTTTTCAAGTTTTTTGAAGGCGTTTTGAAACAAGATACAAATCACAAGACTTATCCAGAAGAAGAGTTTTTGTTTCTATTGTTTCCTTTGTTCTTCCTCTACTACTCCAGCACAAGGCAAAAGGTTTTTCATTTTCTTTTGAGAGATTTTTTTGGTTATTTTTTCCATTTTTATTTTTGCCAAATTTTTTTGTTCTTTTTGGAAATTTCCCCCCATTTTCTGTTTTTAAATGAATTGCCAGAATTCCATTGCTAATGAAAGCCCCAGATTGCTTAGCCTCATCCAAAGCAATTTCATTCAGTGGGAAATGAGATAGGAAGCCAGATTAAGGGTCAGAGGAATTTTTGACTGTGTCCGGGAAGCAAAACCCACAAAGGATGCAGGGTTAAGAAGGAGATTGCAAAAAGGCAGAATGATCTAGAAGTGTCTATTATTCCGGACAGTATTTCAGATACTCAAACGGTTCACACTAACAAATGTCATACAGCTGCTGAGATGCTTGAGAATTTACAAAAGGCTTATGGATGCAAAAGCAAACATTTTTGTTGAGCTTGGACGATAGAGCTGTTCAAATTAAAGCTGGAGTCCAAGAAAGACTGTAACAGTCATGTGACAGTTCCTGGCCATTGTTGAGAAGCTAGAACTTGCAGGTTTCAAATTGGATGATGAATTGAAGTTATTTCCTGGGGTCACTAGGATCTAAATTTGAGATGTTTGCCACCCTCATAGATGACAAGCCAAGTTTAATACTAATTGATGTAATTGGTAACTTGAGAAAGGAGTGTGTAGAGAGAACAGCAATCTATCTAGCCAGGAATGCAAAACCCAGTGACTCAAACTACGTGTCCCAGTCTCAAAGGAGAGCCAAGGCTCCACCCAAAAGAATTTCAGATGCAACAAAGAGGGACACATATCCAAATTTTGTGAGGTCCCACCTTTTGAGCAACCATCAAAATAAGGCGAGCAGAGATAGAGAAAGCAATTTTCTTTTGGAAGAGAAGAATCTAACTGTAAACAGTTGTGATTCATAATCAGACAAATAGTTGATTGATTCTGCATGTTCATCCTGTGAGTAATGATGAAGATTTCTTTGGAGGCATTGACAATATTGACCCATCTGTGGATGGCAATATTCAAATTGCAAATGGCCAAACCATAAAAACACATGATACAGGTTCAGGAGCCTTAAACTGCAAGCTAAGCAATTAAGTGGGAGAGAATCACGTGCAGCAGGTCCTCTGTGCCCCACAATTGAATTGTAACATGCTGAGTGCATACACCTTGGACAGAAAAGATTTCCTTGTACAATTTGGAAGTGGTAAATACCATGTGACCCAAGATGGCAGATTGTATGCAGAAGCACATTTGATGAATGGTGCCTATGAGACTAATCTTTTAGAACTCCAGACTGCAAATGTGGCACACACAGGCCAGAAGGATGAAGCAGATGCAGAACTCTGGCAAAGAAGGCTTGAGAACCTGCAAGGTAAGGAGCTTGCAAAAGGGTTGAAGGTAATCCAGAATGTATCAACCACAACAAAGAGCATAAGTTGCACCATGGAGAAGAGTGTCAAGAGTCTTTCCTTCCATGTGCTCAACAGAGAAGCACCAGAGTGCTAGATGTTGTGTGCATTGATGTGTGTAGTCCCTCTCTGGCGAAAAATAAATACATTCTGTTTTTTCTAGATGATTTTCCAAGATGCGTTGTGTGTCTTCTAAAGGAGGAGAGTGAAACAGTGGAGATGTTCAGGAGATATATGGTAAGCAACAAATCACAGAATCATAGAGTTGGAAGAGACCACAAGGGCCATCGAGTCCAACCCCCTGCCAAGCAGGAAACACCTTCAGAGCACTCCTGACATATGGTTGTCAAGCCTCTGCTTAAAGACCTCCAAAGGAGGAGACTCTACCACACTCCTTGGCAGCAAATTCCACTGTCGAACAGCTCTTACTGTCAGGAAGTTCTTCCTAATGTTTAGGTGGAATCTTCTTTCTTGTAGTTTGGATCCATTGCTCTGTGTCCGCTTCTCTGGAGCAGCAGAAAACAACCTTTCGCCCTTCTCTATGTGACATCCTTTTATATATTTGAACATGGCTATCATATCACCCCTTAACCTCCTCTTCTCCAGGCTAAACATGCCCAGCTCCCTTAGCCGTTCCTCATAAGGCATCGTTTCCAGGCCTTTGACCATTTGGGTTGCCCTCCTCTGGACACGTTCTAGTTTGTCAGTGTCCTTCTTGAACTGTGGTGCCCAGAACTGGACACAGTACTCCAGGTGAGGTCTGACCAGAGCAGAATACAGTGTCACTATTACTTCCCTTGATCTAGATGCTATACTCCTATTGATGCAGCCCAGAATTGCATTGGCTTTTTTAGCTACCGCATCACACTGTTGGCTCAAGTCAAGTTTGTGGTCAACCAAGACTCCTAGATCCTTTTCACATGTACTGCTCTCAAGCCAGGTGTCACCCATCTTGTATTTGTGCCTGAGGAAATTTCTGAGGAAACCTGCTGCTCTAGTCAGCAAAAATGGAGGTGAGTTTTCTTCAAGCCATATGAGAACCCTCCTGGAAGAGGAAGAGGCAACATATGTAAGAGTGCCAGCCTCGCCCCACAACAGAACTCAATCACTCAGAGAAAATTTAGGTCTCTTATGGAGATGACTAGGTGCAGGCCGAATGACTCAGGACTTCCCAAATGCATGTGGGGAGATGCAGCAGCCACGGCAGTATATCTCCAGAACAGACTGCCAACCAAGGGAGCTACGTGCACAACTTTTGAGCTTTAGCATGGAAGAGTACCTAGCACGTTTCACATACGTGTTTTGCTTGTTGCCGTATTGTGCGTGGTAGTTTTGTTTTTGCCTATGTACCCAAGGTGAATAGGCACAGATTGGACTCCAGAGCGGAATAGACAGTTATGATTGGATATGGTATTGGAGGCAAAGGTTACAAAGTGATGAACTTGAATACGGGAAAGGTCAGCACAAGACGTGCGGTTCATTTTGATGAGCACGGGGAAGCTGACAAGAGAGTAACTTTTCTGAGGAGTCAGGGAAAGAAACACAAGCCCTCTTGTACTTTCCTGAATTGACGTATAACAGTCCAAATCTGCTTTCTACTGTCACACCACCTAGCATAGATGATGAACAGGGAGGAGAAGCAGGAGAGTAGATTCCAAGTAGCAGCACAGCGGAGGAGACTGGTGGTGAGATGACCGCACTGCAGGGAGATTAGGAAGCTGATGCAGCTCCAGAGCCAGAGGTCAGACACACATCGAGACCCAACAAAGACAGTCCAGCTCTGCAAATGTCCTACATCGCTAGGTCAGTGCAACTCCTAGACCAGGCATAGGCAAACTCGGCCCTCCAGATATTTTGGGACTCCCATCATCCCTAGCTAACAGGACCAGTGGTCAGGGGTGATGGGAGTTGTAATCCCAAAACATCTGGAGGGCCGAGTTTGCATATGCCTGTCCTAGAACCTTTCACCTGGGAAAAAATTGATGCCACCTGCTGAAGCTCATCTATGGAAGGATGCTGCCCAGGAGGAGATTGGAGCACTGCACCAGAACAAGACCTGGACCTTCACCAAACAACTGGAAGCATGTGAGTCTTCAAGGTAAAGTCAGGGATTAGTGACTTTCTAAGGAGTGAAGATGAGTCTAAACTCTTGCCTGACAACAACTGGTACAGGTAAGCTATACGAAACACTTGTACCTGACCATAACTGTCAGACTGGACATTGGCAAAGCAGTGGGAATCCTGAGTGCACACACTGAGAAGGACTGGATTGCTGTGAAAAGAGTTGTCAGATACCTGAAGGGAACAATGGTCTGTAAACTTAAACTGGCAGCTGGCAGCAATTGAAAACTACTGGGCTCCATGGATGCTGATTGCGCTGCAGACCTAAGGAGCAAAAGTCCACAGGGGGGTTCCTCTTTATGTCTGGAAATGGTCCTATTTCCTGAACCAGTTATAAACAAAGATGTATAGTTTTGTCTTTCACAGAATCAGAGTACATCATTGCAACTAAGGCATGCAGAGAACTGCTCTGGATTGACCAAATAACTATGGACTTTGGGTTGTTTTGGGAAAAATCTTTGACTGATGGAAGACAACCAAAGCTGTTTGAAACTATCTCAGAGCAAGAAGTTCCACGCAAGAACCAAACACATTGGGAGAAGTGCCACTATGTACATGATATGATACAAGATGGACTTGCTGAATTGGTGTATTGCCAAACCAAAGAGATGACTACTGACATTCTCACCAAACCTCTACCAGAGACAGTTCTGAGAACCTTCAAGTCAAGATGGGACTCTGAGTGGTTTATTAAATTGTACATTAAATTGTTATATTTATCTGAGAAGGGGTTTGTGGGAAATTGCAGTCAAACATAACTATGCATAAGTGCTAGTTGGTGCATGAAGGAGTTAAGACAACAGAGCTAGATTCCTAGACTCCACTAGGTCACACCCTCTCTTCTCTGATGAGTGAGGAAGTGAAGCTTTGTCTTCCTGTTCCCTCCATATGTAACTGATCAAGAAAGACGTGCCTAGGCAAACTGCAAGCTACCCCTAAGCTACTAATTGCTTTGACGTGTGCAGAACGTATGGTTGCCATGTGTATTATTGATTGGACCAGAAATGTCAGTGAAATTCTCCTGAGCCTGACCTGGAGAACTACTTTGGGAGCTTGTAAAACCTGCCAAAAAACAAGAGACAAGCCTTGCAGTTCTTCTCCAACTTGGACCACAAATTTCATTACATGAGCTTAGGGATGGGTGAATTTGTCGATTTGGTTGACTCTCTGTTCCTCATTTTCCCAGTCTTAAGGTCAATTCTCCACATTTCCACTTCTGCTGGCAGTTTTTAACAACAACAACAACAACAATGTGTGTACATGCACATTAAAATAGGCTTTAAAATAATGTAATAAAGGACTTTGCTTGCAATGCTGGATTTCTTTTTCAGTAACCAGTTCCCTGCAGAAGAAAACAACTCCACAGAGAGGCAATGATTTCTTGCTTACCCTCTTTCAGCAGCACTATATCAATATGAATAACTGTGTAAGACTTGTCAAAACAGATGGACTATCTACTTCCCTAAACCAGAGATACCCAATTCAATGCCTTCCAGAAGTTGGTAAACTACAATTCCCATAAATCCCAGCCAGTGTGGCCAATGGTCAGAGATGATGGAAATCCACCAACATCTGGAGGATGTTTCAGTGACGGCCCCTGTTCTGTGTTCCTATGATCACATGTCAATGGTGGGGTTTGCTGTCTTAGGGTGTGTAATCCAAACCTTGCGAGTAAGCCCCACTGAATTAAATAGGACTTAACATCTGAGCAGATGTGGTTGGGTTTGCACTGCTAGATGCTTTTTAATTGTCATGTGAGCAAAAGACAATGGATGAGCATAAGCACTTTTTCCTGGAGCATAAGCAGGAAGGGTGAATCTTTTCCAGCATTATGGGATGCCATGGGTGCCTTTGCAAGTTGCCCCTAAGCAATCAGTTTCAAGAGTGATATTGCTTAATTGCAGAAAGTTCACTGCACTTGCTTCTGTTGGGTCTTGTCACTCAGAAAACAGAATGTTAGTGACAGCCAGGAAGCAGAGACAAAATAATGTTGAACCGTATCACAATGTTCCCATAGAAATCTGCGATGTACACATCCATATTTAGAAAGTGCAGGATACACTTCTGCCCACTGTAAACCCCCCACCCCACCCCAAACAATTAATTTACACTTGTTTTTATTTGTTTGATTGCTTGTGACATTTCTATACTGCTTGTTACCAAGTCCTCTGGGTGGTTTACAAAACAGTAGCAACTGGTAAAATGCAATCAAAAGTAAAGCAATATCAATATAATACTGAAAACCACTTTGGGATCAGCAGAAAGCAAAATGAAATCAGCACAGTGGCATAAAATAAAATATAAAAGCCAGCCTTAAAAAAAAAAAAGCAAAGGGGGAAATGCTATGTGCCAAAGAAATAAAATGCATTTCAAATTGAAAAACCTGAAAGAATAAAACAGTCTTCACAACATACCAAAAGGAATACAACGTGGGCACCTAAATAGCCGTTTAGGGAGGCTGTTCCAAAACGGGTGATAATAGCTAACAACGGACACACAAACTTTGCTCTTCCTTTGATATTTGTATTGTTACACCAGATTTCCATAAGTTTGGTGTTTCTATGTGGCAGGGGTGATGGGTGAAGGGGGGAAATGTGGCTTATTCTAAAATGTTTGTATTTATTGCATATTGTATGTCAAAATAAAAGTGCTTATTTTTTAATCAGGGTTATTGAATGAGATCCATCAGCAACTGAATGGCAGCCAAGTCTGGAAATATGTGGCCAAGCCTGGGTTGGAGGTATGATTTTAGGGTTCTGGGATTCATAAAACCCATCTCCATCTCAACCTGCCTCTCTTCCTCCGCAGCTGCCCTCAGCTTTGAAAGGTTTCTTAGGAGTACTCTGGGAATTCCCTCAGTGTTCTCTGACTGCCAAACCATGCTGGGAATTGTTGCTTTGGGAGGGGAATAGGGATCTCCTATCAACTCTCAGGACCCATAACAAACTACAGCTCCCAGAATTCTTTGGGGGAGAAAGCCATCACTGTTTAAAGTGGTATCATGGAGGTTTAAGGGCATGGTGAGAATGTGGCCTATGTTTGATATCTGTAGGCTGCATGTGACTAGCTGGAAATTCCCCACTGATTTTACCCATGGGAAATCAGTCCAAACTCTCTTCCATTGATTCTACTAATGGGAAAGTTAGTCGAAATGTTCCCTGCTTGCTCCCACTCTTTTCTATCTCCCACTTTGGTCCCATCTTGCCCCTGCCTCCCTCAACACACAAACACACACACTCCCCATCCCAGTGGCAAGAGGAGATTGTCAGAGTTGGGAATGCTGATTGGGCCTGACAGCTTTGCTCTTTTTCTCACGACCCGTAGGTTTAACTGTGAGCGAAGGGTTTAGCCCACACAGATATAATTATCCACTGAACAGCTCAAAAACTCCCCCCGCCATTGCCCTCCCCTTTCCCCGCTTCCACCCGCAGGAGATTGCTTTCCACTCAACAGCTGTTCCATGTCATATTGAGTCACTCTAACAATGCAGACGCAGGCCGCGTACCTCTCGATCAGGCTAGCACTCTGTGGCGCACAAGCACAGCAGGAGCCCGGCTGTAGCCAGAGCCGTGTGGGTGTGTACGTGGGGAAAGCCAATGCCTTGGGTACCTGTTTGCCTCTTCCCCTCCCCAAGAGTAGCTTTGCACATTTCCCCCCTACGGTGGAAGAAGTAGCTCAGTGGTGGAGCACCTGGTTCGCCTGCAGGAAGTTTATTCCCTGAGAGCCAGTGTGGTGCGGTGTTTCATCTTTAGAGTGTTGTGCTAGAACCCGGGAGATCAGGGTTCAAGTCCCTACTCAGCCACGGAGCTCCCTGTGTGATCCTGGGCCAGTCATTGCCTCTCAGCCTAACCTACTTCAGAGAGTTGCTGTGGGGTATAAAATGGAGAGAGAACCAGGAACGCCACCTTGAGCTCCTTGGAGGAAAGCTGGGATATAAAGGTGATATATTTTACCAATCAAGGCACCTTACAGGACATCTGAAAGACTTGATGGGGTAACTTGCATGAAAGCACTTGCGGTACACGGGACGCAGGTGGCGCTGTGGGTTAAACCACAGAGCCTAGGACTTGCCGATCAGAAGGTCAGCGGTTCAAATCCCCGCGACGGGGTGAGCTCCCGTTGCTCGGTCCCTGCTGCTGCCAACCTAGCAATTCGAAAGCTCGTCAAAGTGCAAGTAGATAAATAGGTACCACTCTGGCAGGAAGGTAAATGGTGTTTCCATGTGCTGCTCTGCTTTTTCCAGAAGCGGCTTAGTCATGCTGGCCACATGACCTGGAAGCTGGACGCCGGCTCCCTCAGCCAATAAAGCGAGATGAGCGCCGCAACCCCAGAGTCGGTCACGACTGGACCTAATGGTCAGGGGTCCCTTTACCTTTACTTGCGGTACATTCTATATACCGTAAATCAGGGGTGCCTAACCTTTGACCTTCCAGATGTTGCTGGACTCCAGCTCCCATCATTGCTAGCCACGCTAGCTAGGGCTGATGGGAGTCCAGCAATATCTCTTGGCCAAAGGTTCCCCATCCCCAATATAAATGCTGGGTACCATTATTATTATCACTGACTTGCTGAGCAGCCTTAGGCAAGTCACCCACTCTCTTTCAGTTCAAAAGATAACATTGATAGCCCACCTTGCTGGGAAAGCAAATGCCATAAATATTGCAAGGTCATTTTTACCTTAAAGCAGTATAAAGGCAAGTACTATCATTTACTACACGTGCATTAAAAAGATCTTGAAGGGACCCAGAGGGTTATCTAATCCACCCCCTGCAATGCAGGAATCTTGCCCACATCTATCCCTGGGTGGGCTTGAAGTACCTCCGGATGTGCCTCTTTTCATTTAGCCAGCCCAGTGCTTGGAACGAACTACTTGGGTTTAGCAAAGCTCGCTGAATTACAATAGTTCAAAATCCCCGAACTACATCTGACAGCAGCTCCCTTAGCTGTAAAGTGAACTCCACATGAATTAAGTTTGGGGTAGAACTGAACTTTTTGGTGGAATGGCCATATAATACAGTGGCAAGAGCATCTGCCCTGCATGCAGAAGGTCTCAAGGTTCAATCCCTGGCAACTACATGTAGGACTGGGAGAGAACCCACCCTGAGACCCTGGAGAGCTACTGCCAGTCAGTGTAGACAACACTGAGCTAGATGGACCAGTGGCCTGACTCAGTGCTTCATGCGACTTCAGATTCAGATTCATTCTATTCCATGTGTTTTTTACTTGCTAGACTCCTTAGGTCTTTAAATTCAAAGATTATAGTTGTTCAGAAGGAATAAATCAAACAACTTACATTGCATTGCGTCTGCATTTATGTTTTCTGAGTTTTCTTAATAGATTTTAAACTTAAGCACAGCAGCTTGTAGCATTCTGAATGCTGCAAGGAAAATATCGCAGAGGGTGAACTTGAACAAAACTGAACTGAACGTGAAAAGATCTAGCTTGTCTGGGGAAAGGACCAGCGCTTTTTTCCCCCTGGGGGTACACAGGGGTACACATACCCCTAAACATTTTGTGAATCTTTGTACTTTTGTCCATTTACTGTATTTATTTTCCCCGATTTGAACTATAAAATGGTGGTTTTCTTGAGTCAAAATGAGAGTACCCCTAAACATATTTTTTTAAAGAAAACAGGCACTGGAAAGGACAACATGAACTGAAATTAGTTCCTTTCCCAACATCTTGAACTGAAACTAATTCCGTTTTTAAAATTAACTTTCCAGGCTCTGAGCTGGGCATCTAGTTTTGTTCAGCAAACAAGCAGTTAAATGAAGGAAAGGCAGGAGGGAGGGAGAACACCTTCCAGTGTCCTGGCCTGTCCCCCCTACTCTGTCCTCCTTACTCCAGTGCACCCACCTGAGGGCTCGCTTGTCTGTTCAGTGCAAGAGCCCCCCCTCCATTTTCCTTTATAGAGCCAGGCTGCCTTCAGGAATCATTATCGACAAATGTAAAGGAAGAAAACCTCGACTCCTTCTGATTTGTTTGTTTTCATTAATGTTGGATCTGGGAAATTTCCATTCCTCGATGTCAGGGAACTGACATCTAAAGCGCCGGAGGCGCAAAGGCTCACTGAGGGTGAGAGAGCAGTAGCAGCGGAAGAGGGAACCAGTAGAGGGCGAGCAAGAACTCCAAGGGAAAGTGAGTCGGAGGGATGGCTCAGAGACGCTTCAAGCGAAACCAGTGGGGAGGTCTCAGGACCTCCTATAGGGACACCCACACCTCGACGGAAACTGTCACGCCGAGAGGCCAGACGACGTGTTTCCGTTAAGGAGCTTTTATGTTGGAAACGTTTCCGAAAGCAGCCACTTTCGGATTCTACTAGTGATTGACGCAGCCATGCTGGAGGGGCTCCGTCACAGGCAGAGGTTTGAAAGCCTGATCAAACTCTGAGGGACTTGCGTTTTACGCACAAGCAGCTCATCGTCCCATCACAGCAATCCGAAAGTCTCCGAAAGCCAGCTTGTGCAGGGAGAAGCATCATGAGCAATCCAGCCGGAACCGGGGAAGCAGGAGCAGCTGGAGGAGGTCCAAGCCTGGAAGAAAGGTACAGGGCGTTGGAGATCCAGTTGGCGCTGCAAACGGCGAGGCTTGAGGAGAGGAGGGCTCAGGATGCAGAAAAGGGAAAGGAGAAAACCACCCCGCTCGCCAGAAAGGTGCCAGGATTGGTGCAGAAATTCGGGGGGGATCCCAGGAACTATCATGCCTTTAGAATAGAGATGCAATACGCTCTAAACTTGCAGTTTGATGACTTCCCCGATGAGGAATCGCGAGTGGCGTATGTGATTGGCCATCTCGAATCCGGGGCGAAAGATTGGGTTAGACCCCTGATGGCAGCGAATAATGAGATCTTAAAGGACACGAGGAAGTTTTTTCGTGCCATGGACCTGATGTTTTCCAGCGATATTGAGCAGGGGGTGGTGCGAAGGCAGTTAATGGCTTGCCAGCAAGGAAGCAGATCTGTCCGTGAGTACTGGACTGAATTTACCATGTTGATTCACAAATTGGGGTGGGACCTATCGGCGGAGCCCATCCAAATGCTTTTCGAAGAGGGGCTTTCTTCAACCGTCAAAGATGAGCTTTCCCGGGGCCCCAGGGCGGAGTCTATGGACCAGTTAACCAAATCTGCGCTGGCCATAGGAGCGCGCCAGGAGGCGAGGGCTATGGAAAAGCGGGAAGGGAAAGGAGACCGTTGGAGGGAGTTCCGCATTCCAGACATTCCAGAGCCACCTTTCCCGCCGGCAGAGCCGATGGAAGTTGGAACAGCGCGGGCGCGCGCAGTTTCAAATCCCAGTGAAGGGCGGAAAAAGGAGGGAAAGAGCGCCAAGAGATGTTATCTCTGCCAACAGCCAGGGCACTTTGCCAGAGTTTGCCCACAAAGAAAGGAATGGCAAGGGATGGCAGGAGCTGTTGGGGGAAAGGAAGAGGAAGGCAAGGAGCAAGTAAAAGCCAACGCCTGGCTGCCACCGTTGGGGCACAGCAGCCAGGCCAAAGAGCAATGAAAGTGCCCATGCCAGAACCCCCCAGACCCGCTTTAGTGATAGAGGTGTTACTAGAACTGTCAAACGGACACCCACTAAAGGTCAAGGCGCTTTTGGATTCAGGCAGCTCCTGTAATTTCATGAGTAAGGAGTTTGCAGCTGAGCACCAGATACAGACTATCCCTTTAAGTAACCCCTTGCAGGTGACTACGATTGACGGCAGAGAGCTGTTGGGGGGAGAAGTTAGCCAACAGACTGTCCCGATGATAATGAGAGTGGCAAGGCACACCGAACAGATAGCGTTTAATGTGGCCATCCTGGGAGGAGCGCCCATCATTTTGGGGATGAGCTGGCTGGCGCTACACGATCCGCTAGTGGGCTGGCATCAGAGGGTGGTCTCCTTTGGGTCAGCGCATTGCCTAGAACACTGCAAGGAGGGGAAGGTTTCGGGAGGAGACAGAGTCACCCTAGCGGGGATGGAAGTGATGGACAAAGGGAAGGTGCCCCCGCAATACGCAGATCTGAGCAACGTATTCAGCGAAAGGGAAGCAGACAAACTGCCACCGCATAGACCCTTTGACTGTCAAATCAACCTACTCCCAGGGGCCCAACTCCCAGTAGGCAAGCTGTACGCCATGTCAGACAGGGAGATGCAGGAGCTGAGGGAGTTCATTGACAAAAACTTGAAGCGAGGTTTCATCAGAGAGTCCCGAGCGGTGGGGGGCAGCCCAGTGTTCTTTGTGGACAAAAAGAACACAGACAAACCGAGACTGGTGTGTGACTTCAGGGCCCTCAATGCAGTGTCGGAGCCCCTGGCTTTCCCTATGCCCCGAATTGATGACATTTTGACCAGAGTAAGGAAGGGAAAGATTTTTACAAAACTGGACCTGCGGGGGGCGTACAATCTGATACGCATAAGGAAGGGAGATGAATGGAAGACCACCATGTTTACCCCGTTGGGAGCCTTTGAATACCTCGTTATGCCCTTCGGTCTACAAGGGGGCTCCGCGTGTTTTCAAGCTTTTATAAACCACGTTCTGGGACCTTTGCTCTACAAGAATTGTGTGGCCTTTTTAGACGACGTGTTGGTGTATTCGGAAAATGAGGAACAGCATGTGAGGGACGTTCGAGAAGTGTTGGGCAGGCTGCAAGCCAACCAGCTGTGGGTGAAACTGGAGAAGTGCCAGTTTCATACCAAGGAGGTGGAATTCCTGGGGTACCGCTTGTCAGACAAGGGATTGGCCATGGATCCAGGCAAGGTCCAAGCGGTACTGGAATGGAAGACACCGAAGACCAAGAAGGACGTGCAAAGATTCTTGGGATTTGGGAACTTTTATCGGAAGTTCATCAAGAACTTTGCCCACTTGACGGCGCCCATCACCGACTGTCTCAGCAGCAAGAAGAAATTTGTTTGGACGGCAGAGGCGGATCGAGCCTTTGAAGAACTGAAAAGGGCTTTCGCCTCGGAAGAACAACTTCTGCATGTGGATTTACGAAAACCCATGAGAGTGGAAACAGATGCATCCGACCGGGCGGTAGGGGCGGTCCTTCTTCAACCGGGGAGGAGTGCGTCGGAGTGGAGACCGTGTGCCTTCTTCTCGCGGAAGCTGAATAAGTCCGAGAGGAATTACACGGTGTATGACAGGGAACTACTTGCCATTCACGAAGCATTCCGGAGGTGGAGACATTTATTAATTGGGGCACAACACAAGGTGCAAGTGTGCACCGACCACAAAAATTTAGAGTATTGGAGAACAGCTCGAGTGCTCAACCAACGACAAGTGAGATGGGCACAGGAATTCTCCAAATTTAACTTTGAGATTTGTTATGTGCCAGGCCCAGAAAACGTCAGGGCGGACGCGCTCTCACGCAAACCAGAATATTGGGAAGGGGAGGGGGTGATCGAAGAGAGACATGTCATCCCGGAGGACCGCTGGGTGTGTGGGGCGGCGATGGTGGGGCAATGAGAACTGGTGGAGGAAACGGAAAATGATGAATATGCCCAGGATAAGCTCAGAGGTCTCAGGGGGGAGGGCGAGAGCCCCGGAGGTTTTGAGGAAAGAAATGGGGCATTGTATTACAAAGGGGCACTGTATATACCCGAAGGTGAATTGAGGGGGAGAGTACTCAAGCAGTTGCATGATAGCCCCACGGCGGGACATTTTGGGCAACACAAGACCATGTGGTTGGTTACCAGGGAATTTTGGTGGCCTAAGGTGAGGGAAGATGTAAGGGAGTATGTAAGAGGGTGTGACCAATGTCAGCGAGCCAAAGGGGAAAGAAGGGCGCCGGCAGGGTTATTAGAACCTTTACCCACACCAGAACGGCCTTGGGAAGCGATATCAATAGATTTTATGACGGATCTGCCAAGGTCCAAGGGGAAAACAGCCATCATGGTAGTAGTAGACCTGTTAACTAAGATGTGCCACTTTGTAGCATGCTCACATGCAGTCACAGCGGAAGAAACGGCGAAGTTGTTTGTGGAACATATCTTTAGGTTGCACGGGGCTCCCTCGAGGGTGATCTCAGATCGAGGCAAACAATTTACTTCCAGGTTCTGGAGGAAGCTCATGAGCTTGTTACACGTGGAAGTCAATTTTTCAACTGCCCGGCACCCTGAAACCAACGGGCAGGCGGAAAGGGCAAATGGCATTCTTCAACAATATCTTAGGTGTTATGTCAATGACAGAGAGAACGATTGGGTCGAAAAGTTGGCGTTGGCAGAATTTGCCTACAATAATGCGGAGAATGTGTCCACAGGGATGAGTCCCTTTTTGGCTAATTACGGGTGTCACCCCAGGGCATTTCCAGGGGAAGGAGGGGAGAGATGGAGCGTCCCAGCGGCTGAACATTTTGTAGAAGAGATGGAAGCCATCCATCAGCAGCTCCAGCTCAACTTAGAAAGGGCTAAGGCACAATATAAGAAGCAGGCAGACAAGAACAGAAGGGAAGGTGAAACCATAAGGGTGGGGGATCAAGTGTGGTTGTCAACCCAAGGGTTGCCGTTCAAAGGGGGTTGTAAGAAACTGAGGCCCAGAAGATTGGGACCCTTTGAGGTGATTCAGCAGGTCAACCCGGTAGCTTTCAAACTCCGATTACCCAATCACATGAAATTGCACCCAGTGTTCCACAGGTCGTTACTGTCACCATACAGGGGAGGAGGTGAAGGGGAGCACGTCAGGGGACCAGCCTTGGAAGAGAGGGAACGCCGCAACCATGTAGCGGAAATCCTCGATTCCAGGTGGAAGGGAAATCAGGTGGAGTATTTAGTGGCGTGGGAAGGGGAACCGGAGTCAGAAAACACCTGGGTAAGTGCGCAGGAAGTCAATGACGAGGTTTTAACAGAAACGTTCCATCAAAGGTTCCCGAGGAAACCTCAGCCGATAGCAAGGTTTAGGAGGGAGTATTTCGGCACCACCGATGAGGAAGAGGAAATGGAAGGGTTCGCGGAGTCGGAGTTGGAAGAGGGAGTGGACTCTGATGACGAAGAGTACCTAGAGAGTAGGAACAGCAACAAGTGGAAGGAAGTGTTCGCGACGTCGGAAGATGAGGGAGGTTCTTTCAAGGGTTTTACCTCCTCACCGCCAGTAGGAGAGGAGACGGGAGGGGGTGAAGGGGGCCCTGGAGGGGAGGTGGATGTCAGGGAACTGACATCTAAAGCGCCGGAGGCGCAAAGGCTCACTGAGGGTGAGAGAGCAGTAGCAGCGGAAGAGGGAACCAGTAGAGGGCGAGCAAGAACTCCAAGGGAAAGTGAGTCGGAGGGATGGCTCAGAGACGCTTCAAGCGAAACCAGTGGGGAGGTCTCAGGACCTCCTATAGGGACACCCACACCTCGACGGAAACTGTCACGCCGAGAGGCCAGACGACGTGTTTCCGTTAAGGAGCTTTTATGTTGGAAACGTTTCCGAAAGCAGCCACTTTCGGATTCTACTAGTGATTGACGCAGCCATGCTGGAGGGGCTCCGTCACAGGCAGAGGTTTGAAAGCCTGATCAAACTCTGAGGGACTTGCGTTTTACGCACAAGCAGCTCATCGTCCCATCACACTCGATGATGCCCTTACCTGTGAATTAAGGCCATTCCAACTGGCCCAGAACAAAGTTGAGGATGGATGGAGACATGTGGACTTCAACTATCCATTCTCCACTAGGGACAGTTGCTATGAATTTTCAGGTCCATGATCCAGTTAAATAACTGCCCTGGTTCTCTCTTCCTTTTTCCTTTCCATATGCCTTGTGCTGGTAGAGCCTTCTTTTAAGAGAGGTGATGGGAACCATTTGTGTGTCAATCTCTCTCCTTCTAATGGCTTTCATTTATACCTTGTTCTCACACATTTGGTTGCCCATCTGACCTAGACTTCTAGGTGCTGTGCTATTTTGTCAATAGAAATGAAACAGCAAATCAAATAATAAAAAAATACCAAATATGGTAAAAGATGCAAGGAAATGCAAGCATGTTTTTAAAAAGGGGCTAAAATAGCCCCATTGGAGTAAAAAAAATAAAAAAATGAGTGTTCAACATAGGAAGCTGCCTTCTGCAAAGTCAGACCATTTGTTTGGCTACATCAGTATTTTTAAGAATAAATTTTATTTGGAAATAACATGTAACAGAGCATACACATATACAACTTTTTAAGATATATCACCCATCATAATAAATTAGTTATATATGTTATTACAAAACTATTATATATAACTATCTAACACATAAATAAAAATTAAAAGGTTAAGAATAAAGTTGGCCTTACTTAATGTACCTCAGCTGACTACTGTAAGAAAGACGTATATTCATAATCTAAATTATCTTCCTTAAAATTTGTAATACTATAATATGCAACTTCCAGCTCTCAAATACTTTTGCAAATGTCATCACTGCACTTCAGAGTTACTATACCCAATGGTCCCCACAATCTCCTGAGCTTTCCACATTCTGGCACACCCAGCCCTCTAATGCCCTTGCAGAAAAACCAACACATCCCTCTGAGCAGTCTGCCTTGAGTCTCCTCCTGGTCTTGATCGCTGCCTTATGTTGTGACGCCCAACTGCGGCCTCTGAACTTATATCTACTCCTGGGGTCTTCAACCCTCTGTTGCTGCCTTGAAACTTGGTAATTACTCTGACTCCACCTCTCCCTCTGGCGCTTTGATCCTCATTTGCCTGATCTGGTGCTTGACCTCCCAGGCCATCGTGAACATGTCTATTGTCCACCTGCTTTTCTTTTGCCTGCACTTGAACTGGGACCCAGCTCCAGCTAGCTAAAGGCCTGACACTGGGGGCCTAGACAAAAAAAATTCCTTCCAGTAGCACCTTAAAGACCAACTAAGTTAGTTCTTGGTATGAGCTTTCGTGTGCATGCACACTTCTTCAGATACTGGGGGCCTAGCTTCAGCTAGCTAAAGGCCTGACACTGGGGGGCAAAAGTAAAAGAGTTCTCTTGCCTTCATGTCCTGTTTTCTGAAGGCATCTGGTTGGCCAGTATATGGAAAAGGGTGGTCTGATCCAACAAAGTTCTTTGGCTGTTCTTATTTTATTCAGTGTGTAGTCTGCCCAGTCCCAAGGGCTTGGAGCAAGCATGAATCTCAAAACTCAAAGCACCTTAGTTTAGGGGTAGCACACCTGCTTTGCATCCAGAAGGTCCCAGGCTCAATCCCCAGCATCTCCGGGTATGGCTGGAGGAGATTCCCTGCCTGAAACCTCAGGCAGCTGCAGGGTAGCAATTCCCAAACTTTGTTTCCCTCCTAATTGTATTTTATTG
Organism: Podarcis melisellensis; assembly: GCF_964234715.1. Taxonomy (NCBI): domain Eukaryota; kingdom Metazoa; phylum Chordata; class Lepidosauria; order Squamata; family Lacertidae; genus Podarcis; species Podarcis melisellensis. The sequence continues at coordinate 17,479,740 of NC_138546.1, read as the reverse complement.
TACTACAATTTGAATTCCATGGAATTAGAACAGTAATACAATAAGATACCATATAACAAATAAAATAAGCAAAAGCAAACAAACCCCATTTAAAATCAATATGCATATTTCATGTGATGGATGGGCCGTCTCCCATCTTGAACCACAAATCCACAGAGAGGCCACAGACCACCCGAATGAAGCTCAAGGACCACTGGTGGTCTGCAGATCACAGAACTCCTAGAGCAGACAATACTAAGCTAGATGGACTAAAGATCTGACTTGGTAGAAGGCAGGTTCCTGTGTCCCCACCTTTACCCCTGGACCGTGAAAGCTGATTTGAATAAACTGGTCTTTTGCTTCTTCTGTAAGGTACCTAGAATTTCCAAGGCAGAGCTGGGGAACCTCCAGGCCTCCAGATGTTGTTGGACTCCAACTCCCATCAACCCTCAGCCAGCATGGCCAATGGCCAGAGAATTATGGGTCTTGTGGTCCAGCAACATCTGGAGGGCCACAGGTTCCCCATTCCTATTTCTGAGGAAAGTAATTCCAGAACAGTGAGGCAGTAGCCCATAGTTTCCACACAGTGCTCATGGCACACACGGGAGGCTTAAGAGTTTAAGGATCATGGTGGGATATAGGGGCAGAGGTAATCTCTTAGTTATGGTGGACTCGAGCTATTTAGGACTTTGTAGGATAGATCAGCACTTTGAATTGAGCCCAGAAGGCAGCTGGGGCCCTGTTGCCTTGTCTTCCAAGGGTTCTATGCCTGTCAGAAGGCAGACTTCAAGTTGGGTATCTACTCTAGGGCATCTTCCTTCAAAACTGAAGCTGTTTACGTCCAAAGATGGACTCTCTAATGGACAGGGAGCACATGGCTTCAGCCTTCAGTGTGTCCAAGTTGACCTTATATCCAAAAAGAAAATGATATATGGGAGGAAAAACCATACCAGAGGAAGAAATCAAGAGTGGAGTAGACAGCAGTGCTAAGAAAGGACCAACATTCCTTACCCATGCCCTTTTATTTTATGTGGAAGAAATCAATGGAAACCATTCAAACTATCTCTATTGACCCACTTTCCCTCACAGTCCAGTCCTGTAGCCTTCCTTCCAGTCTTCAGAAGGTCCTTTCCCTCACCTGATTTTCAAAAGCCTGGTAGATCAATCTCAATTTATTAACTGAGTTGTGTCTACTGGATGGACTTTGGTTGGACATAGGTCATCATCCGCCCATCTGCTCCTATGGTAGGAATCAATTTTGGGGTACCTTGTCCTCCAAGTCCAGCTTGCTAACTACCATGGTCCATTCATCAGCCCTCACCTTCTGCCCCATCCTTCCCCCATGCTTCCTGTTTTTGTCTGCCTCTATCTCGTTCTCTCATTCCCGGGCTGTGTAACAGTTTCCTCGGGAGTGCTCAGCTAGCTGACACATTTGCCACAGATGGATGGTGCGTGCAGAGACAGCTGTCACTCCCGATTTGCAGCGGCCTGCGTGACAGCGGGGCTGATGAGTCCTGAAAGGCCTTCTCGCGGAGCACATGCACTATGACATTCTCTGAGATGAGCCCTACAGACACCTCTCGGTGGACCTGGGGAGAAACTGGCATGCTCACCGTTTTGCCGTTCCACCTCCCTCCCACCCACCCCCTCCCCGAAGCAGCCTCCAGGCTTGTTGAAAGCATGAGCGCGGCGGTGTGTGCTGCTTGCACACATACATGCACAAGGCAGATACAAGCCAGGCCCTCCATGCCACCACTGGCTCGGTATGGCAGGGGCTGGGATTGTGGTCAGAGATGGTGGCGTTTCCAACAGTGATTGAGGTAGAGCTAGTCATTTGTCCTTGAAAATGAAGCGCACCCAGTTCTCAGGAGACCACATTCAACAGCCATGCAATGCAATGTCCTTCATACCCTCATTGTAAATAGTTTCCCTCTGTACAGGATGGTTGTGTCGTACAGAAGCACTCATCCTTCAGAGCTCTATAGACACACATGGTACAGGTCTTTCTGCAGCTCTCTATGCTTGTGTGTAACTTTTAATACAAGCCCCCCTGCAACACAACGGAGGAGCTGATAGTTCTAGCTCTTAATTTCCATTCTTATTACACCTGAGGAGCTTCTGTAGGCCATGCACTCCTTGGAGAAGGGTCGTAGCACAGTGGCAGAGCACCTGATGTCCCCTAGTTCAGTCCTCAGCATCTCCAAGTAGTGCTTGGAAGAATGTCCTCTGCCTAAAACTCTGGCCAGTCACTGCCAGTCACTGTCAACAGTCCTGAGCTATATAGACCCATGGTCTGGTTCAGTATATAGCAGCTTCCAACGACATACAGAAGCTTCCATACCCAGTGCTTCGTGAGATTGAAAGAGTTCCCCTCCATGCCCCTGAAAGAAGTCTATGCTGGCTTGGTGGGGGGAAACCCAAATGGTCCATTTGTCCAAAATGAAGCTCAAGTCAAATGACTTGGTTTCTTGAAGGTCTAGAAAATGCCCATGCCTTTTAAAAACCTCCATTCATCCTTGTACTTTTACATGGAAACCATCCACAACCGAGGGAAATGCGTGGACCCTCTTCGGTTAAAAGCAGCAACTAAAAACCTGCAATCTTTCATTGAGCGTCTCTGAGCATTGTCTTTGTGTCCTGCCTTCAAAGCGGCACATGGCCAGTTGGTTTGGAAATAGAATGCATGACGACATAAAAAGCCAACTGTAACAAAACGTTGAGGTATAGACTGTTCCTATTTAGTGCTCCAGTGAATCAACCAGTCCCTCCTCCAGGAAGCTCCAGTTCCACCTCAACTCACTCCTAGTGAAAGGAGACAGCATTTGGTGCCCCCTCTGTTGCCGCCGCCTTGTTTTAGGAGGTTCTCCCTTCCAAGTGGGTTCCCCCTATTTCTTTATTTCAACTTCTGCAAAACTGGAGGTGGATAAAAATGTACACACGAGTGATAAGAGTGTGCAGAAATGCACTATATTAGGGAGAAATGTGCTTTGCAAAAATGTACATTAGGGGAAATTGCATACGGAAGGTGCATATTAAGAGAAATTAGCAGCAAAATGGTGAAGAATTTTCGTTTTCTCTTTGAAAAAAGCCTCCCAGTGTAAATGTTGAAGAATTGATATGAAGATGGGAAATGTGTGCTAGTGGTGGCTAATCTTTATTGGGCCAAGGGCTACAACACTGACCCACCGTCAACTCTCCAGGGGCTTCATGGGAAAGTGGGTGTCACCAAGTCGGGGAAGTAGGCGTGGCCAAAGTAGAACATTAATACCTTTTATTTTCTTTCTAGCCAAAATCAGTTTCCTTCCTTAAGCCCCCTCCCCGCAAACTCACTCAGTTTGTATTTTCTTCTAATTTTTCAAGTTTTTAAAATTTGATTGTTTCTATTTACTCTTTCCAAGTCAGTTAGTTTGTGTAACTTTTTGTATGTGAGGCTTGTGGAAAGGGTAAGCAAGACTAAGTTGGGGCTTACTTTAGTCTTGCTTACAAATGTTAAAACTGAGGGTGGGGGCAGGAACTTGTGTCCTTCCAGATGTTCTTGGACTACAACTCCCATCCTCCTTGACCATTCTGGATGGGGTTGATGGGATCTGGAGTCCAATGATATCTCAAGGGCCACAGGTTTGTCCTTCCTGTGTTTTAAAGAACAAGGCTCACAAGATTCCAGAAAGTATTTGGGATGTGAGTTCTACAGTGGTACCTCGGGTTAAGAACTTAATTCGTTCTGAAGGTCCATTCTTAACCTGAAACTGTTCTTAACCTGAGGTACCACTTTAGCTAATGGGGCCTCCCGCTGCCGTTGCACAATTTCTGTTCTCATCCTGAAGCAAAATTCTTAACCCGAGGTACTATTTCTGGGTTAGCAGAGTCTGTAACCTGAAGCGTCTGTAGCCTGAGGTACCACTGTATTCTGATTTTACCCCTTGTATGATTACGGTTGTGTGAGGGGAGAGTGGAATTGCTCTTCTTGGCCACACCTTGCCATGTCCTTCTTTTTATTTATTATTACTTTTATACTCCACCTTTACTCCAAGCTGGTATATATGGTTCTCTCCTCAATTTTTTCTCCTCACAAAAACCCTGTTTGGTAGGCTAGGCTGACAAATATTAAGTTGCCCAAGCTTACACAGTGAGTTCCATGACTGAGTGGGGTCTCAGTCTCCCAGAGTCTAGTGCTCTACACTGTTGCATGGGTAATGCCCCGTGCTTTTTTTCTGGGGGGGGGGAATGCAGGGGTACACATACCCCTAAACATTTTGTGAATCTAAGTTTGACCGCATTGAGGGGCAGCATTTCAATATGAGTAGGAAAATGAGAGTACCCCTAAACATTTTTTGGGGGGGAAGCACTGGTAATGGTCTGCTATAAGTTTGTTGTTGTTTAGTCATTTAGTCGTGTCTGACTCTTCGTGACCCCATGGACCGGAGCACGCCAGGCACTTCTGTCTTCCACTGCCTCCTGCAGTTTGGTCAAACTCATGCTGGTAGCTTTGAGAACACTGTCCAACCATCTCGTCCTCTGTCGTCCGTGGGACTCTCAAGAGTCTCATCCAGCACCATAATTCAAAAGCATCCATTCTTCGGCGATCAGCCTTCTTGATGGTCCAGCTCTCACTTCCATACATCACTACTGGGAAAACCATAGCTATAACTTTACAGACCTTCGATGGCAAGGTGATGTCTCTGCTTTTTAAGATGCTGTCTAGGTTTGTCATTGCTTTTCTCTCAAGGAGCAGGCGTCTTTTAATTTCTTGGCTGCTGTCACCATCTGCAGTGATCATGGAGCCCAAGAAAGTAAAATCTCTCACTGCCTCCATTTCTTCCCCTTCTATTTGCCAGGAGGTGATGGGACCAGTGGCCATGATCTTAGGTTTTTTGATGTTGAGCTTCAGAACATATTTTGCGCTCTCCTCTTTTACCCTCATTAAAAGGTTCTTTAATTCCTCCTCACTTTCTGCCATCAAGGTTGTGTCGTCTGCGTATCTGAGGTTGTTGATATTTCTTCCGGCAATCTTAATTCTGGCTTGGTAAAGCCCATCAATATCCCTGCACTTTAGAGAAAAAGAGAACAAGGAGAATGAACAAGAATCGAAGACTCCACTTAATCCAAAGGAAGAGCCAAGATATAGTTTGGCGCCTGAGTCCATATCTGTCTGTTCCTGGGGAGGGCTATTCCACAGTGTCGCCACCAAAACCAGGAAGACCCTGCTCCTAGATCAGTGAAGGCACTTTGAGCAAGAACTCAGATGTGGAGTGGAGATTTCTCTTTCAGGTACCCGGGTTCCACAGGTTGTTTTGTACATGCATAGAAGTTCTTTCATGTTAACCCCTTGCTCTCTGTGGTTCTGCAGTTCACAGAACCATAGGGAGCTTGGGGTACATTCAAATATAGAGGAAATTGTTAATTTTCCTGATAATGCTCCTGTTCTATTTTCTAATGTTCTTTTCACCTTGTAATATCTGGTGTGCTATGGAACTGTGGCTTTTTGAATGATCTCTTGGTATGTCATGCTAAATGTCATGTGTACTGATGGATGTTGCACAGTTATGAACCTCTTTGGACAGTGTTGCTATTCCTCCACCCTTTCCCCCAATGTGTTATTTTGCCCCCTTGGAAATGGCAGGAAAGAACTGTAAGCATATCTACTGCCCGAGATTTTGGCACTTTACTCCCACAAGTTTTTTGGTTAATGGGGTTCCAAACAGATTTTTTTTTTTCTGGAATCAAAGAACACAGAAAAGAGCGTTAAACATGTGCTATATTCCATTAGCTTTTTGGAAGTAGCTTTTATATCACATGAAAGCTCACATATAATGAAAAATTAGGCATATAAATAGCATACATTAGGGGGAATTTGTAGTTAAAAGCTGACAAATTTTTATGGGAACTTTTTCACCCCCAAACTGAAGTGGAAATATGGAGCACTGAACTTGAGAATGAAAAATGAGACATTGAGAGAACCTGAAAGATTTCCCTACTTATAGCAGTTGATGTATGGAAGTGAAAGCTGGACCATAAAGAAGGCTGATCACCAAAGAATTGATGCTTTTGAATTATGGTGCTGGAGGAGACTCTTGAGAGTCCCACAGACTGCAAGAAGATCAAACCTATCCATTCTTAAGGAAATCAGCCCTGAGTGCTCACTAGAAGGACAGATTGTGAAGCTGAGGCTCCAATATTTTGGCCACCTCATGAGAAGAGAAGACTCCCTGGAAAAGACCCTGATGTTGGGAAAGATTGAGGGCACAAGGAGAAGGGGACGGCAGAGGACGAGATGGTTGGACAGTGTTCTTGAAGATACCAGCATGAGTTTGACCAAACTGCGGGAGGCAGTGGAAGACAGGAGTGCCTGGCATGCTCTGGTCCATGGGGTCACAGGAGTCAGACATGACTAAACAACAACTGTTTTTGTGTTACTTTATGCTGCTTTGCCCATGGGAGCAGGTGGGGCAGAAAGCAAAGACTCCACCAGTAAGTGGAGCCAGACCAATGACAGGTAGCATCAACTAAAGCTAGTCCTGTCCCTGTCCGTCTCCTCTTCCCTGCTGAGTTCTACAAGAACAGTGGTGAGACTAAGGAGCAGGGGCAGGAAGTGAACAGGCAGTGCCATCCCCTGGCACTGAAGGCATGGAAGCAAGAAGACAGGCAGGCGGGACACTAGCTGGGACTGGCATGGAGAAAGTGGACCATGTTTTTCTGGCTGTCTCCTCATAACACTAGAACTCATGGACAGCCAACAAGGTTGCAAGTTGGGAGATTCAGGACAGATGAAAGGAAGCCCTTCTGCACATGGCACATGGTTAATCTATGGTACTCACTCCCACAGGGGACAGTGATGGCCACCAAGTTTGATGGCTTTAAAAGAGGATGAAACAAATTCATGGAGCATAAGCCTATCAATGGCTACTGGCCATAATGATTAGGCTCACCCTCCAGGAGGTGTTGGGTCCAGCTTGTAGTCTTCCTTTTGAGGTATCTGGGTAGCCAATCTGAGAGCAGGATGCTGGAGGAGATGGACCATTGGCCTATTGCAGCAGGTCTCTTATAGTCTTATGTGACATCGCCCCCCTCCACTTTTTGCCTTCCTCAATTTTTAAAGTGTAATCAGCTTGAGGGCAGAGGCCCCATCTTTTTGTTTATGAAGTGCTGACTATCGATGGCCCTGCTGGAGAAGAGACTGGCAGACCATTAGCGACTAGTGACCTGTTTCCCAACTCCAGATTTAACCAAGCAAACAATGAATGCAATGTGCTTATAAATTGCGGGTGGCGCTGTGGGTTAAACCACAGAGCCTAGGACTTGCCGATCAGAAGGTCGGTGGTTCGAATCCCCGTGACGGGGTGAGCTCCCGTTGCTCGGTCCCTGCTCCTGCCAACCTAGCAGTTCGAAAGCACGTCAAAGTGCAAGTAGATAAATAGGTACCGCTCCGGCGGGAAGGTAAACGGCGTTTCCGTGTGCTGCTCTGGTTCACCAGAAGCGGCTTAGTCATGCTGGCCACATGACCCGGAAGCTGTACGCTGGCTTCCTCGGCCAGTAAAGCGAGATGAGCGCTGCAACCCCAGAGTTGGCCACGGCTGGACCTAATGGTCAGGGGTCCCTTTACCTTAACCCTTACCTTTACAGTTATACAACATTCTACCTCTCTCCCCCAGCACTTTGAATCTAGGTGACCTTGGAACAGCCACAGGCTTTCAGTCTAACCTACCTCACAGGGTTGTTGTGAAGGTAAAATGGACAGTGGGAATTATGTACGTCACCATAAGCTCCTTGGAGGAAAGTTGGGACATTATTATTATTATTATTATTATTATTATTATTTATGGGGGGGGGTGATTTCATTGTTTGTTAAAAAAAATTTGTGATTTTATTTTATTTCAAGAAAAGAATCCACCTTCCCAATTCTAAAGTTGGCAACCCAGTGCATTGAACAATAACTTCCCACTGATCTCTCCAACACCCCTCCCTACAGGTCACTGACACACGTTGAAATTCTGGGTCTGATATGTTAAGGAATGTGCAGTGATCACTTACACAGAGGCTGCTTCCAGGCCACGCGTTTATTGAGTGGGCATCCTGATCTGTTTTCAAGGAGGTGAGATGAGTTGCATCGACAGCATTTGTTCTCCAGTGTATTGCCCTCTCATTTTCCTTATCAAAAAAGTGCGGGGGGGGGGCAGGAGGGGGAGGTTTGGAGAAGCAGTGTCGTTGCAAAGAGCACCAGGTAAACTTCAGTGTTGCAGCTTGGATGACCAGGATGTGACTGAATACCACCCTAAAATTGTGGCAGTCTGTAAGCGCCCATATACTAACTTGCCTATTCTGCTGGGGTGGGTGCGTGCGTAAATACATAGGCAGGCTGGCAGGCAGGAAGAGCAAGAGTTGAAGATTCAGCATGCAGAATACACGTGTGATAATATATCTGAAGGAATCGAGATATTATTTCTTTCACTTTACGAGGGAGCAGAGAGTGTGGACCGGTTTGTTTTCTTTGAAAAGTGTGCATGAATAATACTGGGATGAATGGAATCTAGATCTGATTCCTTCTGCTTTCCAAGGGAGGAGGTTTGTGTTTGCAAAGTGTGTGTGTGTGTTTGCGTCTACCATCCACACGCCAAACCGACCCTCAAATCCCACGGAGGCAGAGAGCCCAGTGAAGGTGGATCAAGGCAGACTTCCCTCCACATCCTCCAGGCCTCCAGTGCGACTTGAAAGACTTTGCCAGGAGCCACAGATACAAAAAGAAGCGAATCCAAAAACTTTGGGTCAGGCGGGGATTTTTCTCTTGTGGGGTTTGTGCTGGGAATTTTTCTCCACCTCTCCCATGATTAAAGATTCCCTCCTCTCCTCCCCCCCCCACACGTCTTTTCTCTCTCCCCCCCCCCCCCCCGTTTTCTTCCTTCCTTCTTTCTTTCTTTCTCCCTCCCTCCTTCCCTCCCCTTTCCCATTTTTGCCATACGAATAGCTGGGAGCTGCCAGGCATGTGACAAAATCTTCCTTATAGGGGCAGGAGTAAACTAAGGCCGTGTGATGGACGCCCTAAGGCCAGACTTGCAGACAATATATACCTACCGCACAATCTCAAACGCTTCTCATTTTCACAGAGAGAACATCAGGCAGAGCACAGAGGGAGAGGGGGAGAGAAGCAGCAGAGACAGAAGGTCCTGCTTCAAGGTAAGAAGACACTTTGTGCTGGTTTTTCCCCCCCCCTTAAGAAGGAGGTTCCAGGAGGGCTGGAATGGAAGGCAACTTTTAGGAGCAAGTGAGGCAGCAAGTGTGCAGTATTTTAAGTTCCCAATTCTACCTGGGTGGGTTTTCTGGGGAAATCTCTCTTCTGGAAAAGTGTGTGGGAACAGATTTTGGAACAAAACTGGCCCTCTGCAGAAGTGAGATGAATGGACTTCGCAGATAGCATAAATTCAAAAACTTCCCTCCACCTCCCCTACCTTTTATGTAGTTTCTTAAGTTCTCGTGGCATTACAAAAAAATGTGGGAAATGCAAACAAACAGATCGAACTTTGGGCTCCTTCCTGGCTCATCCTCTGGGCAGAGCTTTTCCCGAATGTGCAAAATGTGATTCCTCTTCTTGTGCATTAAGTAGCCTGCTTAAGAAACCTGATTGTCAATCCCTATGAGATTCCCACCTTTCGAGCCAACCCCATTGTCAGGGCTATTGATCACATCAAAATACTTTTTTTAAAATAAAAAAATCACTTTTGCCTAAGTATGGAATTTTCTGATTCGAGCACCTTTCTCTCTTTAAAAGCTTATCACTAGAGGTATTTGTTTGGGTGAAACTAAAAACTACTGAATTTGCCTGGTTGAGTCATTCTGAGAGCATTCTGCTTATTGCCACACTTGATGTCCAAGTTGTTGGGTGGTTTGCTTTGGCATCTGCTGCTTCGAGTTTCTGACTTTGGTTAGATTGCAAACTTAGCTTAAACGTGGCTTCTTCACTCCCCCACTCCCCCCCCTTTTAAAAACAGTATTCTCACAGATCCAGAATTGAAAGACTTAGAATACGGATCGTTTTAGGTCCCTGGGTTGCGGTTGTGAAAAGTCAGCAGGATTCCGCTATGCACAGGATTGCAACTTTGGTCTTTAACTGCAGTTATTCTGGAGAGGATGCTTTCCTAGTCTGCTGTGTGTATAGGCTAAAAATCTACATGCAATTAGAATTATAGAATTTTAGAGTTGGAATGGAACTTGGAGGTCATCTCACGCAACCAACTAACTGTTCAGTATTTAACCTTGGAAATATGGCATCTCATCCATCTTCTGGGAGTGGAAAGCTACTTTAAACTGAGTCAAACTATCGGTCCAGCTGTCTCAGTGTTGTCTGCACTGACTGGCAGTGGCTCTCCAGGGTTTCAAACAGGGGTGTCAGCCAGCCTTACCTGGAGATGATGCCAGGGATGGAACCCGGGACCTTCAAAGCAGATACTCTGGCACAAAACTGCAGCCCATCCCTAAATGCCTCCAGCTTAAATCCCTCCAGTGATGGAGAATCTGCCGCCTCTCTAAGGCAAAGCAACCCCTCTTGGGAGGTTTCTCCTAACATTTACCCGGAATCGGCTTCCTTATTTGCATACAGCATACACATATAGTCCTTCAGAGGCCAAAAAATTGTGCCTAGTAAGCCACAGGTGATATTCCAAGGCAGTTTGGGCAGCTTAGTCAACCTCTGCAGCAGCTCTGCTACAGAGAACACCCTCCCTGGAATTGCTCTGCTACAGAGAACACCCTCCCTGGAATTGCTGGCCCACTTAATGCTATGCCAAACCAAGTCTTAGTAGGAAAAGGGGAAACACAGGCATTCCCAGACCCAAATATCACAGCTGCCGTGCTTTCCCTTCACCCCGGTTGCTTCTGGGCTAAGCCATGGTTTGACTTAGTGTTGCATCCCAACCTGGGCTTTTGGTTTGTCTGGACTGAATGGATGCTCCCCATGCTGGAGCCAAGGGGACTTCGAAGGTAAAGGGAGGCAGTGGCTGTTACGGAATTGGAAGGGGGCTGTGTTTGGAAGGTCACTGGAGTTGGTGATCCCCACTCGCAGTTTCAGCATGTTGATGGATGACTTTTGCATCACTTTTTATGGCAGCTGGGGGACCCCTGTGTTTTGGTGGGAACTGAGGGAGAAAGAGGCAGAAACTGTTGGGTTTTGATCAGGAGGGGTCTCAGCGCCAAGGCTTTTCTTCTAGAAGAAAAAACGTGCCGGTACTGCGTACCCTTGGGTGCCCGCCAGAAAGAAAGCACTGCATAGCACCTTCTTTGCATGCAGAAAGTTGAATCTCTGGCATCAGGTAGGGATGGGAATACGACTTCCATGAAGCCCTGGAGAGCTGCTGCCTGTCTGTGCCAACAACACTGAGCTAGATGGAGCAGCTGTCTGACTTTGGTATAGGGCAGCTTCCTTTGTTAGCAAAGGACCACGGCTCAGTGGCAGAGCCTCTGCCTCGCATGGGGAAGGTGCCCGGTTCAATTCCCCTGCATCTCCAGGTGAGACACGGAATGATGTGCCTTACCTGAAACCCCAAAGAGCTGCTGCCAGGCAGTGTGGACAATACTGATGCAGATGAACCCAGTGGTCTGACACGGTGCAAGGCAGCTTTCTTTGTGCTTGTGGGTATAGGTTTTGCAGAAAGGGAGAAGTCCAGGGATGACTATGAGCTGACCTTTACAAAGAGATTGCAAGCAATGTGCTGTTTGACTCTGATTTCAGATAAAGATTTTGAGATGTCAGTTTCGGCTCAGGGATGACTTTTTATTGGGTTTTATATTGTTAAAAAAAGGAAGATAAATAAAATAAACGATACAAATAAATAGACCGAGTCTTCTCCTATCATTTGTATATAACAAAAAAATGCATGCTAAATCTGCAGTAATATCTTAGACATGTTGCTAGTGGCCAATGTACAAGTTCTAGAGTTCACCTTTATATATCATTTAGGTGTACCCAGGATGTCTAAAGTGTGTTTGCTTTCTCCCATGGCTCAATGGGGATTATGTAGCCCCTGACAGGGAGATGGAAGCTTTTCAATATTTGCAGGGACATCACTGCTGCACCCCTTGAGGAATTTCAGCTAAGTTAAATAAGCTGCCAAATGGTGTGAATATGAGCAGAAACAGGGCCTGTTTACTAATAAAGTGGGTTGGGAAGACAGAGAGCCAGACGAGGATCACTGTTAGCCCATGATACAACCTACTAGCCTCTGTCAGTGAATGGAACCTCCATGTGCAAATGAAGTCTACCACGGAATGCCAGTTTCTTGAGGACAACAGCTAGGGAGGACTGTTGATGCTGCCACCATGCCCTGCTTGTGGGCTTCTCAGAGAGGCTTCTGATTGGCTACTGTGGGAGTAGGATGCTGAACGGGCCTTTGCTCCAACCCAGAAGGTGTTCACCTTGCTCCTGTCCTTTTGTCAGGAGAAACATCATGAATCCAGCAAAGCTCTAGTGAAGCAATTCTGCTCCCCCTTTCTCTGCTTCTTCAGCCTGGGAGACGCATCCTGAATTCTGGAGCCCTGCCGCACAAAGGCCACTCAACCTTTCTCTTTTTGCAGCATTTCCCTGCAACCTGTCGCTTTTTCGCTGCTGTTTTACACCCACAAAACCCCCTGGCTCAATTTTTGTCTATAAGCACAGGAGGGAATTGCACCGTAAACAGTTCTCTCACGGCGATGGACCGTGTGATAGGTATGGCAAAATCTCTGGGAATCCCTGATTTTACAGGAAAACGAAGCGTTGGCACGATAGCCCATCAATGAACCTGCCGTGGTGCCACCTTCAGTTTCGGTTATTTGAGGAATGCCATTTAAGGAATTTAATTAAGCAAGCAGCTTGGTTTTTAGACCCAGGGGAAAGGCAGCATGTTTGGGACAAAGGAAAGAAGCACTAGTAAGAACTCTTGACGGATTTCAGGGAGACAATGTCCTCTTTTGGTGCTTCTCCCATCTGCTTGGTGTGCGGTTGCTTCCTGCTTGCCGAAACCAGCCTTTTGCCGTTTCTGTTGCCGCCGTTCAGTGTTTCAGAGTGCTGGCAATGTGTCTCAAGTTGCTGTACAGTCGTATCCAAGTCCAGTTTAGGCAGGCAAGTTTGCAAAGGAGATGCTGTACCACTGAGCTGCAGCCTTCCCCTCAAAGCGATTGCAAAGATCCAGCTAACTTAGTGGGAAAGCAGGTGAGGGGTGCAATGGCATTAATAGGATGGTAGGTGGAAAACTATTCCGCGTACCAGAAGCATTTGAAACGTTAGTTTACGGCTGTGTTTGCCCGCCAGATATCACAAAGATACTTGTTGAGACTGGTATTTGTCTGCTACTAGTTTTTTTTAAAAGCTGTAATCACCACCAGAGTCCATTTGCGGTGTTAGATGCTTATAATCCATAGTTCCACAAAATGATCTACGAACATCTCCCATTTCCAATGGCAGCATGTCCTGCTTTGAATCCACGGCAATCTTAAATGCTCTAGGAATATCTGGGTCCCAGGGAATCTGGATCTGTTCTGGTGACAATTGGCCCGATGTATAATCACACATCAGATCAGTGCTCTTAGCAGCGTAACCTTTTCTACGAAACCATTTAAACCTACCCGGGCGTGGAGAGATTAAAACACTTAGCATATGCAGGCGCAAGCGATCAAGCAGCTTAAAACAAAACAAAATGGGACAATACAAGGGCATCTACCATCTTATGAACCTAAACAAAACCTCCCTTAGCATTTTCATAAAGGAATATGTCTGTGCATAGCTTGTTCTTTCCAGTAGCTCAGAGTTCAGGTTGTTGTTGCTTATTTATTTGTGGTGAGGTGCAAGTAAGAGGAACACACCACTGTTTCTTACCCGCAAACCCTTTGCTCTGTTCAGAGATGATGCATCCAGGTATGTTGCTAATAATTATAATTTAAATACTGCTGCATCCATGTAGATGGAGCCTTATGGAATTTCACAGGTTAAAAAAAAAATATAGGTCTCTGCTCTCCAGGAGCTTACAGTCTAAAACAGTGGGGAATGCAAGGGAGGAAGAAAGAGACAAAGGGAGGGAGGCAAGAGAGTGGGCAAGGGCAGTTTCATGCGCACAATGCTTGATTCCAGTTGGGAAAGGGGGAGAAATTTGTTTCAGTTCACATTTATAGGTGAATCTACCTAATTCACATTTTCCAAAGCAAACTGAAACGAGATTCACCCTTCTCAGAATTTTGCAATGCAGTTCTTCAGCCAAGTATTGTGCTCAAAAATGCATATACTAAGTGAAGTGTGCATAAAAATGCATATGCTAGTGGAAAATAACCTAGGTAAATTATTATTATTATTATTATTATTATTATTATTAATAATAATAATTTCTAACCCACCATTTCCCCTGATGAGACTTAACATGTTTACAGATAAAAATAAGAGCTGCAAAAAATAAAGAAAAATCTATTATTGAAAAACAATTAAGGATGTAAACAATTAAACACTGATAGAATCAAAACACTATATATATATATCCTCCACAGAGAGGTTTTGGGAAAACAAGAGAGAGAAGTGTGGATAACAGGAATTGTAGTCCAAAACATCTGGAGGGCAGCTTCTTGGCAAAGACTGCCCTACAATCCTTGTACTTTGCATACAGTATCTATGAGATATGTATTCCATATTTTAGATTTTCCTCTCGTGGCTTCTTGCAGTAAAAATTACTCATCCTTTGTTTAATGGGAGAGGTGCTGAATTTATGGGACGTGTAGAAGCAAACTTTGAGCCAGTGTGTTATTAACAAAGCAAAACAAAAGCACATCTAGCCCTTCTAATGAGCAGCTAATTAATTTGAAATAAAAGGCTTATTTGGTTCTGTTGATTACCGATTCCATTACCGTCAACTGGTATCACGCCTTCAAACCGCGAACCCGGTGACCCCTTCCTAGTGAAAGCGGAGCTAAAAGGGGGCCGCTGTGAAACATGGAAAATACTGTAGGCTGAGGTTTGCACAACTGAAAAACAGGGACTCTTAAGGTCCTTGCTCCCAGCAGCCCTGTGAAATATGGGCACGCTCTGTGGATATAGGGAGCCACAGAAAGTTGAATGTCAGCTGGAAAAGAAAAACAGAAAACTGAAGGACAGGTGGAGAATTATTTCCACGACAACTTATAAGCAGTGCCTTTTATTTTCTTCTTAAAAATGTATAGGGGTACTCTCATTTTGACTCAGGAAAATCACCATTTTATAGTTCAAATTGGGAAAAATAAATACAGCAAATGGACAAAAGTACAAAGATTCACAAAATGTTTAGGGGGGTGTGTACCCCTGCATACCCCCAGGAAAAAAGCACTGTTTATAAGTATCCTGAAACACGTAGTTGGCTGAAATCCGGATTAAGAGCACTACTCCTAATGTGCAGCCATCAGATTGGGACTGCAGCGCTGAGAGAGCGCGGTACTTAACCCTCCCCCCTGCCGTGCCATTTCCCAGATGAAAACCCACCCCCTCCTGCCCCAAACTTCTCTGCAGGGCAAAACATAGAGGGGATCCATTTTCACCCCTCTCCCAATCCCAACCCCTCCTTCATAGTTGCAAGTAGCAGTAAGATAGTTCAAATCTGCAGGAAATCCTGTCTGCGAGAAATCCTGGCTGTGACCCATATCACCTCGACAGGGGCTGATCCTAGCGCTAAGAATTGCTGCTCTTTCTCAGTGAGCTGCTAAGGTGGAACTTTCATGGCCGTTCCACTATTCCGGTGATATTGTGCTGTTCTTTCTCCTTCTCTCCCTTTTTGGCATATTCGCTTTGCGGCACGACATCCATAGCAGTGGGCTGTGATGGTGCAGCTGCTGGGAGTGCAGAAGGGGAAGGCCCAATTCAGCCAACTGACCATTTGGAGAGAGCAGAGAATCCTGAGCGATCCTTAATATATATTTTTAATTTTAAGAACCCCCAATTATTTATTTATCACTGGGTGCTTAATTCATTTGAAGCACGATTTCTCGCTGCTCCCCAGGAAGTGCTGAAAAGCAAAAAGAGAAGAAATATGGGTTTCTCCAGATGACCTGTTTTGTGGAGCATTCATCCTCATTTGACTATGTGTGCTCTTTATAAAGCATTCATCCTGCAGGGAGGGGATGTGGCAACGGGTATTCAACCTGGAGCTATCCAGATTTGCTTGTGTGGTGATTAGCTGTCTTCCTGTTAATTGTTCGTTCATCCCACACTGTTCAGTGCATCATTCCCCCCCCCCCCATCATTTTCCAGCAGCAAACCTCACTGTGGGGATTTATTTGAAGCGCATTTGTTGTGTTAGGACCTCCTTAGTTTAGAGAAAAGGCAAGTCAGAGGTGCCAGGCTAGAAGTTTATAAAATGATGCATGACGTGGAAATAGGGGATACAGTGGAACCTTGGGTTACGTACTGTCCTTTTTACGAAAGCTTTGGGTAATGAGCTCTGCTAACCTGGAAGTAGGTAGCAAACTTTTCTTCGGGATGGGAAGTTGCGCGGTGGCGGTGCTGCAGCAGCGGGAGGCCCCAGTAGTGAAAGCGCACCTCAGGTTAAGAACGGTTATGGGTTAAGAACGAACCTCCGGAATGAATTCAGTTCATAACCAGAGGCACCACTGTAGAGGAAAGTTTTTTTCTCCCTCTCTCATAATACTAGAACTCGTGGACATGTGAAAGGAAGGGCTTCTTCACGTGACACGTAGATAAACTATGCAACTCCCACCTTCACCACCAACTTGGATGGCTTTGAAAGAGGATTGGACAAATTCTTGGAGGTAAAGGATATCCATGGCTTAGCCCAATGATAGCTAAGCTCTGCCTCCACAGTTGGAGGAAATGCTTCTGAATTCCAGTTGCTGGAAGCCACAGAAGCGGAGAGTCCTCTTGAGTTTAGGTTCTGCTTGCAGGTTTTGCATAGGCATCTGGTTGGCCTGTGTGAGAATGGGATGCTGGACCAGTTGGACCATTGGCCTGATCCAGCAAGACTCTTCTTATGTCCTCACTTCCCAGCATTTTTTTAAAAAAAGTGTTATAGTGCTATAACATTCTTTTAGGATGCTTCCAGGTTGGTGTTTCTTGTGGGCCCAGTCCTTCTCATGCATTCCAGCTCCGTAGAAAACAAGAACCACACCCTCTTGCTAGCAACTTGCTTGCAATAACTCAAGTGACCCATTTGTTGGAAGCATCCTTAAGCAATATTTTTATATTTTTTAAATTTTTGAAAAGAGTAACCAGCAAAGAGTTTTTTGCAGTAATTAGAAGATTGGCTAAGAAAACCAAGAGGGTGATAAAAATGGAGCCCATGGCAAAGGTTCTAGTGCGGGGATCATCAGTATGGATGGTGTACATTGCGCCCAAAGATATCTGCCTTGGTGCCCGCTTGGTGCCCATTAGACTTCAGAGAACGCTGTCGTGTGACATGGCACCAGTGATAGCTGGTGCCCATTGGGACTAGTAGGGCAGAAGGCGGGGGGACCAGGGGAGGACATCTGCTTTGCATTCAGAAGGTCCCAAATCCAGTACCTGGCATCTCCAGTTAGAACAGGTGTCATGGAGGAAAATCTGGCTTAATGCAAAGCAGGATTATCAGTATCGAAGTTGGTGCACGATGCAGAGAGAGATCGGAGGGGGGATGAGGGAGGAGTGTGTGGTCATGGAATTGTGGATGAATGCCTGAACATGGCCGATGTGGGTGGCTTATGGGTGGGTAGATATCCCAAATTATGGTCCGAATTTAGTAGAAGATCAGTCACATCCTTTAACAGGGTGCTGCCAAAAAGCATATACAGTGGTACCTCAGGTTACAGAGCTTCAGGTTACAGACGCTTCAGGTTACAGACTCTGCTAACCCAGAAATAGTACCTTGTGTTAAGAACTTTGCTTCAGGATGAGAACAGAAATCGTGCAGCAGCAGCAGCGCGGCAGCAGTGGGAGGCTCCATTAGCTAAAGTGGTACCTCAGGTTAAGAACAGTTTCAGGTTAAGAACAGACCTCTAGAATGAATTAAGTTCTTAACCCGAGGTACCACTGTACTGTCTCCCCCAAGAAGAGTAGTGGAGAGGGTTGACAAAATGATGCAAAAGTCAAAGTGTGACGCTAGAGTTGAGGTCTTCAAAATGGTTCCTGAAGTCACCGTAATGCCCTCAGTCCCACCAAGCCTCTCTACCCCTTCACATTTTTTCGAGTTGTTTGGCTTGTTTATACAGGTTGCCTTTTGAGGGGCAATTCTTGTTCTTTGCCTGTGTGTTCTTTGTTTAGAGGGAGTGTTTTGCCTGTTGCGGGTCGCATTGCTGCCGTTTCTTTTGTGAAATGGGTAGTTTGTTTACTTGCTTGCTTACTGCTTGCGTTTATACTACCTGCAGTGAAGACTGCGGTGTCTTTACGCTATACGACTTATTTGCGCATATAGGCGACCTGAGCCTACGATAGAGGGGTTCAGAGCATCAGCACCCTAAGAGGGTCTTGTTTCTCCCATAGCTGCAGCCTCGGATTCAAAGGGAGATCAACCCATTGCTGTGGCTCTCTAGCTTTTCAGCTAAATGCATCACAATACTGTCTTTCTGCCGAGGTATCTGAGGCACGGTTTGCAATGTTAAAATATTAATACAAACAAACAGTACAAAATATTCTTCACTCGCCCCCTGGCCTGGGCTTCTCCTCTCCTGCCTTCCCCCAGGGTGTGCAAGTCTTGGGTAGCCCCAGGTAGGCATGGGTGAATCTGTCATTTTCAATTTCTCTTTGTTTCTCGTTTTCCCCTTCTTCAACTCAGTTCTCCATGTTTCCACATCGGTTTGCATTAAATTTTTTTAAAAAGCCTGCCTAAAAATTCATCAGCATTTGAGCATGAATTTATCCTTATACGCATATTTTTATATGTAGTTTTGCCTTCTATGCAAGTTCTCGCTAGCTATTTCCCACAGTATAATGCATTTTAATGAACAGGTGCATTGCTATGCAGGCTATACCTAATAGAGTCATTTTAAAAAATAATAATTACGAACAATACAAATACACAGAGAAGACTGGTACACGGAAAAGGAAGTGATTAATTAATCATTCGCCAAAAAGAAAACCCGTAGTTTGAAACCAAAGAAAATAATGAATAAGGTCTTACATCTCTCTCAAACTTTTCATTCCAAGAGGGTATAAAAATTGCCAATTTCTCTACAAAGTATGTGCATGCTTGTACATATTCTGTGGCAGGATAATTTGCGCTCCTGCAAGGTAGGCCAGGCTGGGAGGTCATGACTGGCCCAAATTCATCCAGTGAGCTGCATAGCTGAGTGGGGATTTGAACTCTAGCCTCTCAAGTCCCAGTCTAACCACTGTACCACATTATAAACAGATTTTCTCCCCTATTCCCAGCCCCAGAGAAGTGGAATGAGGGGTGCCCCAATATTTTTTTCAGACCTTCAATGGATCCTCCAGGAGCTGGTGGGTATTTACTTATTTTTTTTATCTATTTAGCAAGATTTATGTACTGCTTTTTTATAATGGTGTGAAATAGTCATCAAAAAATCATAAAACAGCCTTTAAAACAACAGACATAATAAAATAATCCAACTTTACGTAAAATCAAGGAATTTTAAAAACAAATGTAGGTAAACAAATGTCGGTTTGTCTGGGGAGTCTTGCCTAAAAAAATATTTTTTCTAGCTGATGCAAAAAAAAACCCAAACACAACCGTACAATAAAATAGCCCTCTTAATATTAATCGGCAGGGGGTTTCAGAGAGTAGGTGCTGACACCCTAATTGATTGATTTGTTGCAAGTGACAGAACAAACATGGTGTGAAACTGGTAAAACCTTCAGACGAGGTCATGAGCTTCCCTCCACGCACACAGGTTGCATTTTCACCCCATGTCCAAAATGGAGATCAGTCCAGCAAATCTGATCAGTATTCACTGCTGCTGTTGCTTTCAGTCCACAAATGATTCACACATTTGCTTTGTGTTTCACCAAATCACTGAATTGTAGAGTTGGAAGGGACCCTGAGGGTCATCTAGTCCAACCCCCTGCACTGCAGGAACATTTTGTGCAATGTAGGGCTCGAACCCACAACTTGTGCCCTATCTCCGGAGCTGCGCATCCGTAGACGAACGGGGTGGACTAACGTAACTGCAGCGTAACTTAAGTCATTGATTCTGTGAACCGCACAATTTAATCGCAGCGGACCCTGAGACAAAGCAAGTAGCTTTTGGTGGAAGACAAACTGCAGTGGAACGGGGACGGTGGTGCATGCGGCAAATCCAGGGTGGGATGGAAAGCAAGCCTTTTCCCATCCCTAGGTGTGACTCTGAAGGCAGCAAGAATATTACTGGCACAAAAATGGAAGCAAGAAGAATTACCGACGAAAGAAGATTGGAGGATGAAATTGATGGACTATGCAGAATTAGACAAACTAACAAGAAGAATTCGAAACCGGCAGGACCAGAGATTCACAGAAGACTGGTGTAAATTTACGGACTATTTGAAAAGTAATTGTGATGATCAGATTACGTTTGTAGGTTTGCAAGAAGTTTTGTGAGGTGAATAATTTGAATTATTATTGCATAATTGGATAAAGAGGAGGATTGTTAGTTAAGATAATTAAAGGCAATATGAATTTAAGAAATGCAGAAGAAATGGTCACCAGAGGTGCTGATGGAAGTCCAAAAAGATTATATAAGATGTGAAGTTTTGTGGTATGTATGATAATTAATATGTTTAAAAATTAATAAAAATTGTTTTTTAAAAAAAGGAATAACGTAACAGCAGCGTAACTTAAGTCATTGATTCTGTGAACCGCACAATTTAATTGCGGTGGACCCTGAGACAAAGCAAGTAGCTTTTGGTGGAAGGCAAACTGCAGTGGAACGGGAACGGTGGTGCATGCGGCAAATCCAGGGTGGGATGGAAAGCAATGCCTTCTCCCATCCCTAGGTGTGACTCTGTCCTTGGCTGACATTATCCCTCCTTGCATGAAGCAGGTCTGTGGAGCGAACCCACGGTCCAACTCTCCCTGAGACGGATGATAGCAGGCGAGGTACGAGTACAAGGAAACCAGCACAGCTGTGTGGCTTTCGGAGCTGCATGATCGATTGCCTCTGTTCAGCATCTTTCCCTTCTCTGGATCCTCACATACATTTTTCATGCTTGCCCCTCCTGGGCAAAGGCTGTCTGTCTAAGAATTTTTTTTTTTATAAAAATAAAAAAGAGAATCAACCATCAACCATGTGTACTTTGTTTCTCTGGGCCCTGGAGGTTGTTTTAGTTAAAGGGGCCAATCTATAAATTCCAAGCTGGGAATTGTTTTGCTATATATACGAACAAAGAAGTCACATCACCACCGCCCCCCGCGCGTGTGTTTTAAAAGCTTCTTCTGGTCGGCCTGGGGCTACAGGCTGCTTTATAAATCGGGAGCAGGAGGGCCATATTAATATAATATCACAGAGACAGGTGCAAGGAGAGCACGGAGGAGTAAAGGAGTGGCCCACGGGTGGGCTGATCCTGCTGCAATTGTCAGTTCTTTCCTAATTTCAAAGGGCTGGAAATCCACGCGAGGTTTTGAATCGCCTTGGAGATTTCTTTCTTGCCACTTTTTTTCTTTTTTTAAAGTGAATCGTAGGATCAGGCTTTTATGCAGAAATGGAAGGAGAGGCATTTGTGATGCAAATGAACATTCTGGCCAACATTGATGTGTGTCTCCCCCCCCCCCAAAAAAAAAGTAGCTGAAAATGACTCTCTTTACTAATTCCGGGGACTTGGGCTCAAATGAGACATGGTGCTATTTGAACAGTAAACAATTGTGCTAATAGCTTTCTACAGAGTAAATAACAGGTGCAGGGACCCTGATTTGGACTGAGACCCTGGTGTGTGGGGTTTTTTTTAAACCGTTTGGTCCCTGCTGGTGCCCAAACCCATTCCCCCTTTCTTGCCATTTGTATGGGGGGGGGCGATTCCCACTGGAGCAAATGGGATATTCCCCCCTCCCATGTAAATAGCAACCTCAGGGGAACTAATCCAGACTGTAGTGAGAGGCAAAGGGTTCTTGTCTCTCCCCTTGGCAATATCATTATTAAAAGCAGTTTGTGCAACTGCTAATGATGTCAATGATGTCTTATTTTGTTTGGGCTTTATTCTGAACGCAGATGCATCCAGGTTCCCTGTTGGTTGAGCATCCATCCTGGTTTGTCAGCGCAGAGTTGGTGGGGAGGTCAGATGACATTGGCTATTTATCATGGAATTGTAGAGTTGGAAGGGACCACAAGTGTCATCTAGTCCAACCCCCTGCAATGCAGGAATCTTTCACCCAACATGGGGCTCGAACCCATGAACCTGAGATTAAGAGTCTCATGCTCTACCAACTGAGCTAATTGAGCATTTGTCCTGGTTTTTTTTTGCTGGGAGGTGATAATGACCTTGTCCCAAGCAAGTGTTTACCCCAGGCTTCCCTCCATCACTTTCCTTACTGAAAGAAGTCCATTGCTTTTCAGTTTTTGTTTTCCTGGAAACAACAGGTTTGTTGCGGAGGAGTGTCAAATCCATTTTAATTGTGTGACTGAAGTTTGCCTGCACCCACCATTAGAATAGAGACAGACTGGAATACCCACAAATGCTGTGACCCGAGAGAAAGCTGCTGCTTGAGAAAGAACCGTGGCTCGGTGGCCTTGATCCCTGATACCTCCAGGTAGGGCTGGGAAAGATTCCCTGTCTGAAATGCTGAGGAGCTGCCAGTTAGTGTTGACAGTATTGAGCTAATGCAGGGTTTGGCTTTATTTCCTAAGCAACTGCAAAAAAGCATGGCTATGGATCACCAGCAACTCACAGGGACATACGGAGAGGTACTTTTATTTGAATGCAAAATATTTAGGTGCGTTTGAATGAGACTGGGACTGTACTCGGAGAAGAAGGGCAGGAAGGCATTTGCTATTTTCATTATGAAAATGGCAAATACACCTTTTTAAAAAAAAGACAATACCGAGCCAATACCAATGGTCTGACTCACTATAAGGCAGCTTCCTAAGACCCTGTGCTTAGTCATCTATGGTATCTAGCCATACTCTGAGGTTCCCTTTTGGACTAGATTCCCTTTTGAGTCCCTTCCAACTCTACAATTCTATGGTACCGAGTGGTGTAGAACAAGCACAATGCAATAAAAATGAAAATTGTGTCAAACTACAGTACAACTCTACAGCTGGGATGTGGGTAGCGCTGTGGGTTAAACCACAGAGCCTAGGGCTTGCTGATCACAAGGTCGGCGGTTTGAATCCCCGCGACGGGGTGAGCTCCTGTTGCTCGGTCCCTGCTCCTGCCAACCTAGCAGTTCGAAAGCACGTCAGAGTGCAAGTCGATAAATAGGTACCGCTCCGGCGGGAAGGTAAACGGTGTTTCTGTGCACTGCTCTGGTTCGCCAGAAGTGGCTTAGTCATGCTGGCCACATGACCCGGAAGCTGTATGCTGGCTCCCTCGGCCAGTAAAGCGAGATGAGTGCCGCAACCCCAGAGTTATCCACAACTGGACCTAATGGTCAGGGGTCCCTTTACCTTTACTGTACAACTATGCCTGCTGGATTAGTTGTCCATAGACACTAAGTTCAACAGGGAGGGGGCTTGTATGTTCTTAGCTGGAAAGGAGTTCCATAAAATTGGACCCAAATAGTTTGTGCATAGCTTCCCGCAGATGCAAAAAGCTGAGCATCTGAGCCATGGAGGACCATCTGAAGACCTCAGTGATCTGGGAGGGTTATAAGGGATCAGTCAGTCCTTGAGGTATCCTGAGCCCAAGTGATTCAGGGCATTTAAAATCAACAGAAGCACCTTGGCTGTGCTGGTTGGGGCTAAAGGGAGTTGGAGTCCATGAACAGATGGAGGGCCACAGTTTCCCCTACTCTGATTTATTCCTTCTCCTGGCCCCACTCTTCCTCCGCCACCTCCCTGGTTTTCTTCCAAACAGCAGCCGTCAGGGTGAGTTTACCTTTTCCCTAGCCCCAAAAGCCCCTTGCAGGGTGAGCCAGGCTAGCAAGGCCCGTCAGTTACATCAGAGCTTGGCCATTACGGAGCCTTCGGAACAGAACATGTCTCCTATCAAAGCACAAAGGGCAAAAACCAGAGGGGGTGGGGAGAAAAGCAGGCAGGACGCCCTGACCTTTCAGCCGGGAGGAGAGAGAGGAATAAAACTTTCAAGCTACCTGTTGTTGTTTTTTAAAAATAATAATAACGTGCGGAGCAAGTTTTCTGTTATCATCTTATCAAAGGACAGCTTCCCCTTGGAGACCGCAGGCCTCTCTGAACTGCAAGCCGTGGTGATGAGTTATGAATTAACCTGACATTGCTCCAAATAGAGGCAGCTGCCAAACGCAAGATTAAATATATAAGGCCATTAAGAAACGGGCAGGGGGAGCGGAAGGCAGGAGGGTAATCAAGCCTGGGAACTGGTAGAAAGGAATGGCACCCAAGGGTGGTGCAGTATTGCGGGGAGATAAGGATATCCCTGGGGCAGCTTGTGGAACAGCTAAAGAAGAGTCGCAGGAGCCGCTCATCGTTTCGTTCCAAATGGACTGGAGTGAACCAAGGAGCCAGCAGTCAAAGCGCACACCCCAAACAGAGATGGGCTTCTATCCGGAACAGAGTGCATCTGTCAATCTTGGGAACATAGGAAGCTGGCTAATCTTGAGTCAGACCCTTGGCTCATCTAGACACTGCCTGGCAGCAGCTCTCCAGGGTTCCAGACATGGTGGGAATGGAACCAGGGAACTTCTGCGGGCAAAGCAGATGATCTGCTGCTCGGCTATGTCCCAGCACAGTTTGAAAGCACAATCCTTGAGTTATGTTGGCGGTTTCAGACTTTGTTGGCAGGTGTGCAGATGGGTGCAGAATGTGAACTGAGCTCATTCGCACTCAGGACTTATCCACACTAAACTTTTGCCCTGTGCTTTCAAGGCATAAGTGCAAGCTTTCCTGCTCCATTCCCTGGTCCAGGTTTTCAGTGCTCTGATTCAGCAGTAAAAAGTGAGTTTTCATGGGGAAAGTAGCAGCAGGGGGAGGAGCACCTAGACACTTGCCCGGAAAGCCCAGACCTGTGCTTCGAAGTGCAGATGAAAGGTAATTGCAGATGAGCCCTTCCTGAACCAAAAGGCAGGTGCCTTTGGCAATTCTGATGTCTTTGTATTTTAAGAACATGGGAAGTGTCAGCTGGATGAGGCCAGTGGTCCATCTAGTCCCACATCCTGTTCTCACAGTGGCCAACCTGATGCCTGTGGAAATTGGTTGCAAAAATCCATCTATTTGGAGGAATGTATACACAAATGCATATGAATTTCAATGCAAACTTTAAAAAAAAAATACAGTAGTTTTCAAGGTGATGGGGAAATTGGTCAAACTAAAGAATGGGAAGATAAGAAAATGAGAGACCCCAAAACTGGCAGATTTGTCCATCGTTACCATTCAAAACTGACCAGGGCCTACATGTGGCTACAAGGTTATACACAGGAATCTGCCATGTACCAAGTCAGACCATTAGTCCATCTAGCTTAATATTGTGCACACTGACTGGCAGCAGCTGTCCAGGGTTGCGGATGGTAGTTTCTCCCAGTCCCACCTGGAGATGCCAGGGATTGAACCTGTGACCTTCTGCATGCAGAGCAGATGCTCTGCCACTGACAATCTCCCCTCATTATGCAGCTAGATGGTTTTACATTCTGGATTTGGGGGACTTGGACTCTTTAGATGGTAATGTGTACTACTTCACCTACTTAAAAATGTGGCGAGAAGCTTCTGCTATATTTGGGGGATATCCTGTTCATTCTGGTTTCTGGGGCCCTGACATCTGCCCAGAAGTCATACCCTGATGGGACCACACTGACTGCCCCAAAGATAGTCTCTCTGTCATTACCAATCTTTCTCTGAAAGACATGGCTTCAGAAGAGTGTTGGGATATACTAAGCAGTGCATAGGAGCAGGTGGCTTTCCCCATAGGAGCAAATAACTTGTTCCACCTACCCCATGTCCTCTGCACTAGGCATATCTTGTGGAGGTAAGCTCCACAAGTTGATTTTTGCTTTGTGAAGAAGTATTTCCTAGACAGGCTGCTCGTTGTTATCAAGTGGACAGGGATAGGTTGAAGGGTTGTATCCAGTTCTAGTCCTTCTCAGAGCTGACTCATTATGGCCAAGATTAACTCAGGTTCATCCATTTCAATGGGTCTATTCTGAGCAGGACTTAACCTTGAAAAATCTCCTGTTTCACAAGACCTTAAATGGGGGAGAGGGGAACCCTTGAAATTCTGAGATCTGTGATTAAAAATAATAATAGTAAATCACATGTTTCGGCAACAAGATCTCTTGGCACAGGTTCCCACCATGCATAACTTGAGTCTCGGAGGGTTGAGGAATGTAAATACTGATTGTTTCAGAGAGATAAGCACCTTGACCTTGGAGGAAAAGGCTGCCCTGGGGAAGGACAGGAAAAATACTTCTTGAAATGACAGGGAGAATAGCATGGTTTCCCATCAGAAATCAACGAGAAGTAGATGTACCTAATCAAGGAGAAAGGGATGGGGGAAAAAGTGTTTAGTGCTGGCTTGGTACTACAACATCCTGGACACTCACTGCTCTCCTATTGGCAGCATGGAAGAAGGGCCATCGTAGCTCAGTGGTAGAGCACCTGCTTTGCATCCTAAAGGTCCCAGGTTCAATCCCTGGTGTCTCCAGGTAGAGCTGGAGAAAGCAGAGTCGATCTGAAATCCTGGAGAGCTGCTGGTAGTCAGTGTAGACAATACTGAGCTAGTCTTTCCCCCCCAAATAGCAAGCTGCCTTATACCACATCAGACCCTTGGTCCATCTAGCTCAGAACTGTATGACTGGCAGCAGCTGGGGTTTGAACCTGGGACCTTCTGCTTGCAAGACAGATTCTTTGCCACTGAGCTACAGCCATTTACCAGTCCCGGCAGACAATCCAGGGGCAGATGAACAAATACAAGTTGAAGGTCATTTCTAGGAGACAGCTTCCCAGGTGGGGTGATGTGTCCATGGGTCAGATCTACCTGTTTCCCATGAGCTGCCCTTCACAACACCCACTTTTGCTTTTTGTTTTTTACGACCTCTTTGGTCAAGCCCATTTCTGGGCAGGCAGTGAACAATACTTCCGCTTGCGGCGCTTCTAGTCCTGATGGCGTTTCCTGGCTGCTGCCTCGCTTTGTTTCTTCCTTGGGCATCTTTTCACGCAAGCTGTTCCCAGGGAGGTAAGTCTCGGGAAGAGCTCCTTCCCGGACTGCACAGAAGCCACTCACTTTGCCAAGCTGTTGCCATCCGGACAGCCACCTGTGCAGGCTTAAGCCGTGCCATCTGGGAGGATGAAGGTCAGTGGGAAATGCCTTCCCTTCCTTACAATGCAGAGTGAAAGGCCCTTGACAGCTCCTAAGCCCTTGTGGATGGCTTTGGAAAAAACCCCAAAGCAAATTCATAGACTTTTAGAAATCATCCAAGACGGGAGGTCATAGAATCACAGAATTACAGAGTTTTAGAGCTGGAAGGGGACCTCAAAGAGTCATCTAGCCCAACCCCCTGCAATACAGGAATCTCAGCTGAAAGCATCCATGACAAGATGGCCACCCAACCAGCCTTTTTGCTCAGGGTAGGATCACCAGATCCAGTGTAGGATTCCCCAGCGTAGGGTCTCATAATGCCAGGGTGCAAATCTATCGTGTGAATACCACATTCAGTTTTGATCGCCTCACCTCAAAAAGGTTATTGTAGAGTCAGAAAAGGGCTGATCAATGAGGTGGACCAACGTCCCTGTACAGTGGTACCTCAGGTTACAGACGCTTCAGGTTACAGACTCCGCTAACCCAGAAATAGTACCTCGTGTTAAGAACTTTGCTTCAGGATGAGAACAGAAATTGCGCAGCGGTGTGGCGGCAGCGGGAGGCCCCATTAAGCTAAAGTGGTGCTTCAGGTTAAGGACAGTTTCAGGTTAAGAATGGACCTCCAGAACAAATTAAGTTCTTAACCCGAAGTACCACTGTAATGAAAACTTTGCAGCGCTTGGGATTATTTAATTTAGAGAGAGGGAAAGCAGGAGGTGACATGACAGAAGTTCATAAATTGATGCATGGCATGGAGAAATGGATAGAGAAAATTTTTTCTCTGCCTCTCATGGCTCTAGACTTATTCAAACAGAGCATAAACTGTGGAACTCACTTCCCAGTTTCTGTTTTGATGCCGGAATGTCCCACTTTTCCTTAGGACATCCCTATTTTCATCAGAGGAATGTTGGAGGGTATGGAGTTATGCAACCCCCCTAAGCCAAAGAGATAAGTAACTATACAACCTTTTAGAATATATCTAAAGGCAGCACTGAAGGTATAGGGATTTTTTAAAAAAAAGTTTAATGTTTTATTATGTTTTAATGTATGTTGGAAGCCACCCAGAGTGGCTAGGGCAACCCAGTCAGATGGCCAGGGTATAAATGCAGCAGCAGCAGCAGCAGCAGCAGCAGCAGCAGCAGCAACAACAACAACAACAACAACAACAACAACAACAACAACAACAACAACAACACAGCTGAATAGGCTGTCCCTATTTCATTGGAGAAATGTTGGAGGGTATGATCATCGGGGCAAGTGGGGAACCACCAGAAGTGCCTCCATCATAGAATCTCAGCAATTGAGCATAGAGAATCACAAGGTCCTTTGGGCCAAAGTTGCTTAGGGCTTTGTGAATTATCACAAGACCCTTGAACCTGGCCTGGCAGCCAAAGGACATAGGGCAGAGCTATTGATGGGTGAGGCCTGGAGGGGACTTCCAAGAGTCGGGCTGGGAGGGCCACATTTGGCCCTAGGGTTTGAAGTCCTCCACCCACTGCTTTTAGGTATTGTTGGATGCAACAATTTAGATGTTGTCACGGCTGATCTGCAGCCTAAGCTAAGGAGCCCCGTCAACTTCAAACCAGCCTAGCTGGCAGTACTTGCCTACTCTTCCCCTCCCCTTCTGCCAGCTGGGTTTGTGTGCACTGATCCTGCTCGTTCTGTGCCTGTTGAGGTGCTTGGCTGGGTTTGACCTGCTTTCGATGAGCCAGGGTTTGTCTTTGCTGAGACCTCACCCCCTCGCTTCCTGCTGTGTCCTCCTCCTCCTCTTCCCCACTCTAAATCTTGCCAGGGCCACTGCAAATCACAAACAAGCCTGGAGGGCAAATGGGTGGAAATGGGTGCTGGCTGGGGAGGAAGAAGAGGGCAGAGCAGTTGGCTGTGCTCTTTTCCGCAACCTGGGTTTGGATGCCATTCTGCCCACAGCTGTATCAGTGTGACGGAAGGATTGCTCTCCTACCTGGCTCACCTGCTCAGGTGAGTGCGATGGAAAGGGAAAGAGCCGCCAGCCCACCCTGCTCCACCTGCAACTTCTGAAAGTGGGAGCTTACAGCCCAGAGGAGCTGCCAGCAAGTTGGATTTCAGACTAATCCTTAACTGTAAGGCATGACAATTTGCTTTCTTCCCCTCCTTCTGTCCTTCCCTCACCCTCCAGGAGTTGGCAGGTGAAAATGCTGGGTGGGGGGCTATTTGCAAGTACAGTGGTACCTCAGGTTAAGAACTTAATTCATTCTGGAGGTCTGTTCTTAACCTGAAACTGTTCTTAACCTGAAGCACCACTTTAGCTAATGGGGCCTCTTGCTGCTGCTGTGCCGCCGGAGCACAATTTCTGTTCTCATCCTGAAGCAAAGTTCTTAATCAGAATTACTATTTCTGGGTTAGCGGAGTCTGTAACCTGAGGTGTCTGTAATCTGAAGCATCTGTAACCTGAGGTACCACTGTATGTCAGCAGGGCCTTTGTTGCAGAGGCAACAAAACAAAGACCGACCATCCCTTCGTGGTAGAGCATCTGCTTTGCATGCAGAAGGTTCCCAGGTTCGATTCCCTGGTAGAGCAGGGGAAGACCTTGGGTCTGAAACCCTGGAGACCTGCTGCTAGTTTGTGTAGACAATACTGAGCTATATGGGCACCTTCCTGTGCTTATGGCTTCCTTTTGCTTTTTATTTTCGGGTTCAGCTCCTGTGCCCGCAAGAGAGGCTGTGAGATTCATCAGGCAAAGCTCGCCACCATTGGTCACTTGAGCTCCATCCCAGGAAAAAAAGCTGAACCCACTTAAGACCTGCACACCAGAAGACTTTTAAAAGGCACAGGGTTCCCCTAAGCATAGTTTGAGAGCTTGAAGTCACTTGGGCACGGTGGCAACATACAAATGAGAGTCTGGAAGGGGTGTGTGGCTGGGAGAGGGCTTCAATAGACAACAAAGCTCTGGGACCTTCCGTAGCAGAGGAAATGAAGATCAGGAGTGGCTTTTTAAACTCTGATCCACCGTAGTCTCATTCAGGCTGCATTCAGGTGGTAATTTCTTCCGTTTCTCTGACATTATTAATTTCCTGTTTCTATTTGAGCTTTCACACGATGCAGAAGCCACTTCTGGGAAGGTAGTGGAATATAGCTTAGTGCTCCTTTCATGTTAATTGGTTCTATCTGCAACCCCATTAACCCAGAGATTAGGGGAACCAATTGCAAAATTTGGGGCAGTATATTGGCATAAAGTTCTTTCCTGCTATTTTCATGGGGGAATCATGAGAGAACAGCAGCACATGTTGCAGAAAAGGTGGGGGAGAAGCAACATTGTCCAATGACGTTCATTGTTCACAACACACCCATTGGTAGCAATGAAATTTAGCACAACATACAGCTGTATCAAATAATGGGAGCCGACTCTTGTGTGTTCAGTGGTGAGTGCTGAGTTTTGCTGGTTCATGCTCCTCTTATGCTGGTTTATTATATGTTTTGCTCTTTGCTTTTGGATTGGCGACGAGTGCCCAGCACCGCCCAGGAATTTCTAGGAGAAAAAAAAAATGGCGTTTCTCTTAAATGGATAGTGTAATTAGTGAGCCACACCAAGAAATCAGGCAAAGCCATACCAAACTTGGATTTTGGTCTGCCATCTTGATTCAAAATGGTGCCTGGAACATAAATGAAGATGGCTGCCCCCACCTTGGGAATCCTTGTGCAGAGTTTGGTGATGATAGATTGAGAGGCAGGTGAACCTATGACAAAGAATGGGAAAATCCTCCCAAAGTCACGTTTCAGTCCAGCATCTTGCATCAAAATGATGCCTGACATACAAACATTGTTGAAGACCACTGACCCCACCTCAGGAACCCTCATGTTGAGCTTGATGATGATACATTGAGTGGTGTCCTAACTCATACTTAAAAGATCACACCAAAGGTGTGTTTTGGTCTGCCATCTTGATTCAAAATGGCAGCTAGTGTCCAAAAGTTGACAATGACCACTGCCCCAATTTGGGAGCCCTTGTGTCAAATTTTGTGATGGCATCTTGAGAGGCGGTGAAACCTTTAGAGAACAGATGGGCAGGCTGGCAGGCAGGCAGGCTACTTTCCAGAATACAGTGGTTCCTCAGGTTAAGAACTTAATTCGTTCTGTAGGTCTGTTCTTAACCTGAAACTGTTCTTAACCTGAGGTACCACTTTAGCTAATGGGGCCTCCCACTGCCGCTGCGTGATTTCTGTTCTCATCCTGAAGCAAAGTTCTTAACCCGAGGTACTATTTCTGGGTTAGCAAAGTCTACAACCTGAAGCATCTGTAACCTGAAGCATCTGTAACCTGAAGCATCTGTCACCTGAGGTACCACTGTATATAGTTGATTCCTTGGTTCTTATGCTGGTCTCTATGACAGTTTTAATGCATGTGCTGCTATTTATTTATAGATTTTATGATTTTGTAAGCCACCCAGAGGGCTTTTTGTTGAATTGGTATAGAAAAGTTGTTAACAACAAACTGCAGCGGGAATTAAAAAACAGTTGTTTCTGTTTGGGCATTTGGGGACGATCCAGGCTGTATCAACAGGAGCGCCACAAGGATTTCCCCAATTACAATGCCTTGTTCCATACAACTGAATGGAGTGAAGTAACGCACTAGGACAACTGGACCTGGGGTTAGGGTTCGCAGTAGTGGGTGAATGAGGGTGATCCTATTGATTTCACATAGTGCCCTCAGAGTGATGCTGCTTCAGTGTCATTGTGAGAAATCAAAATGGTGGCCAGAGCTAGGCTCCTGGTGCTGCTCAGAGCTGACAATAAGTAAATAAAGGGCCGGTTTAAGCAGTGGGGATCTGGCAGCTTTCCTGGGATCCCAGATGTTGACACCACCCTTTGATTTTATGAATTATCCTGAAGCCCTTGGAAGGGGAAGGTCTGTAGCTGAGGTGCAGCCCACCTGCTTTACATGCAGAAGGTCCCTGGTTCTATCCTTATCATCTCCAGGCTGGGCCGGGAAAAAGCCCCTTCT
The DNA here is from genome assembly GCF_964234715.1 of Podarcis melisellensis. Lineage (NCBI taxonomy): Eukaryota > Metazoa > Chordata > Lepidosauria > Squamata > Lacertidae > Podarcis > Podarcis melisellensis. The sequence goes on along the minus strand of NC_138546.1, from coordinate 17,447,477 downwards.
TGAAACCCTGCAGAGCTGCTGCCAGTCAGTGTAGGTGATACTGAGCTGCGTGCACCAATGGTTAGACTCAGTATAAGGCAGCTTCCTATGGGCTGTATGCAACAGGAGTCCTGCTCAGAGGAGGCCCGTTGAAATGAATGGGCACGGCCAATGTTGCTCCAGTCATTTCAATGGGTCTACTTTGAGTAGGACTTGGTTGGCTACAACCCAATGTTCCTAAGCCACCTGTGGGGTGGACTGGGTTGGTCCTGCTCCAGGTTTGGTGCATCTGAAGGAGCTGTCCTCCCTGACCCAATAGCTGCCAGCCGCTTCCTGGAGATTTTAACTCCTGGCCGTTTAGAGATGCTGGCACACGGGAAGGTCAGCTGTGGTCCTTCTGCTTGAATACACCCCCTAATGAGCTGTCCAATTGTTTTAGCTGATCATTTGCTCCAAGGCGAGCTTTCAACAGAAAGTTCCTTTCCGAGATGCTCCCCCTGCCCCTTCCCGGGTGATTTCCACGAGATGGAGAAAAGAGCAACCTTTTCATTCATCTGGAAGCGGGCGTGTTTATATAATCTCATTTTTCATTTTATTTTATACTGAGTGTGCACCCCCAGAGTCGCTGCAATCAATGGGCCTCGTGCCATTGATTGCAGCCAGAAGCCGGTGGCAGACTTTGACCCAACCGCTTACTCAGGACCATGTGCTGATGTTGCCATGGGGATACAGTTGTAAATGTATATTCCCTGGCGCGGGCGATCCTCATCCATGTCGGACGGGTGGCGCCTGAATGTAGGGATGGAAGGATCTCTCAATTTTGGTCCTCTCAGTTTCTCATTGGTCCAATCTTGAACTCTCTCCAGGCCATACACACCCTCTTTTGGCCACAACCCACCTCCCTAGGCCACACACCTCACAGACCCTCTTTGCCCTTGAACTCCAGGAATGCCTCTCCCTTGTCTGGATGAAGGAGAGTAAGAAGAGTGTGTAGAAATACCCTACTGCACAGAGGAATTATTATTATTATTATTATTATTATTATTATTATTATTATTATTATTATTTCACTAATTATTATTATTTATACCCCAACCATCTGGCTGGGTCCTCCCAGCCACTCTGGGCGGCTTCCAACAAAACACTAAAATACAATAACCTATTAAACATTAAAAGCTTCCCTAAACAGGGCTTCCTTCAGATGTCTTCTAAAAGTCTGGTAGTTGTTGTTCTCTTTGACATCTGGTGAGAGGGCGCTCCATAGGGCAGGCGCCACTACCAAGAAGGCCCTCTGCCTGGTTCCCTGTAACTTGGCTTCTCGCAGCGAGGGAACTGCCAGAAGGCCCTCGGTGCTGCACCAAGGTAACATTTACATTCATTGTTCTATCCAGGTTTTTTGCCTCTGACCCTACTGGCATGTGGCCCTTAAAGGTTGCTGAGAAAGGAATGCAGCCCTCGGGCTGAAAAGCATTCCCACACCTGTTTCAAGGCAAGCGACAATCTCGCAGGCTCAAACGAAAGGAGATCTGTGATCAGATCTCCTGCCTTTCTAAATTAAGTCATTTATAAATACGTTTAAATAATTAAATATTGATAACTAAGGTTCGTTGCTGCAGAATTAAAACTGGAGGCCCACAATGAACTTTGTTCTTATTTATTCATTTGCCTCTGCCGTTGATAGGATTTGGGATGGGTAGATTTACATAAGTTTAATATTTTGATCACACATGACATACTTAAATATGTATCTTATCTCAGTGTGTCTTATTTCACAATGTATTTTTTTATCCCAAAACACACTTTTCCAACATTTTTGGTTGCATTCTTTGGTGCTCAGAACTGTTATCACGAAATTTGGAGAGAAGTGCAAAGTCTGAAAGGCATCTACATTCTGATTCACACATTCATAGAATCATAGAAATGTAGAGTTGGAAGGAACCGAAGAGTCATCTAGCAGCCAAAGGTGGGAGACCATGGAAAGTAGGAGGAGTGCCTATTTTCAGGCCAGCACATTGGCCCTTTAAGAATTTAGATGCTCCACAAGGGGGCGGAGCCTGGGAGAGCTTTAAAAGGCTCAGTCTGCTGTCAGAGCAAGTGGCTTACTTGGAGCTCTCCATGGTTCTGCAAGTCCTGACCAGTCTCACTCGGTGGTCTCCTTCACCAGATCAGAACGCGACACTGCAACTCACGTTGCCCTGATTATTTGCCATGCTGCTGGGAGATATTTTGAGTGAACAACCGTCTCCCAACCTCATTGCTTGATGGGTAGGAATGGGTAAATCTGTTCAATTTGATTTCTTTCCGTTTCTCATTTTCCAGTCTTAAATTCAGTTCTCGATATTTTTCGATATTGTGATTTTTTTTTAAGTCCTCATGAAAATTCATCAGCAAATATACACATTTTAACGCAAATTTTGATGGGTGGCTGCCTGTCACTTTGCATTTTGTTTTTGTAACGTGCAAAACCAGGTAGCCTCGCTTTTAAGTGCAAACTGAATTAAATTTCTCCCCACAAATCTCTGTTTGTGGGTTCATCACCTCTTTCATTTTCATGTTAAAAGCGAAAGGTTCGAGCTGAGGATGGGAACAGCAGGCTGGGTTTTTCCCCAGCTGAAACACCGCAGACATAAACACCGATCAATACCAGCCATTTATCCCAATGACTTGTGGGGTTATTGGCTCCCAGACCTTCCTTAGCTATTAGCAAAAGCTTTGCCCTTGCTGTTTTTTGTAGCCTGGGGTAGAAACAGATCAAGCTTTTAAGTGTTTATTGTGGAAAGCAGTGAAGAGTTAATGGTCTTAACAAAGTGCTGGTTATTAACAAAGCATGGAGATGAGCGGGGAACTGGAGGCATAGCTTGTCCTGTGGTGGGGGCGGTTCAATTAGGGTTTCTTACCTGCCTTTCACCACGAGGTCCCAGGATGGTCGTAAAACCATCACACACACAAACACAGAGTCGGCTAAAACTATTTAATTAACTCTGTATACCGCTCTGTAGCGCTGTGGGTTAAACCACAGAGCCTAGGACTTGCCGATCAGAAGGTAGCAGTTTGAATCCCCGTGGTGGAGTGAGCTCCCGTTGCTCAGTCTCTGCTCCTGCCAACCTAGCAGTTTGAAAGCACCTCAGAGTGCAAGTAGATAAATAGGTACCTCTCCGGCGGGAAGGCAAACGGTGTTTCCGACCACTGCTCTGGTTTGCCAGAAGCAGCTTTGTCATGCTGGCCACATGACCCAGAAGCTGTACGCCTGCTCCCTTGGCCAGTAAAGTGAGATGGGCGCCGCAACCCCAGAGTCAGTCACGACTGGACCTAATGGTCAGGGGTCCCTTTACCTTTACCGCTCTTCATTTGAAGATCACAGGGTGGTTCACAGCATAAAAAATACAGGATAAAAACACAAAATGCATAATCAAACCAAAACAATACCCTACCTCCCGCATCTGTAACCCGAGGTACCACTGTATTGGGGTGTGCTTTTGTGAGGAATAGAATTAGCGTGCCAACTTCTCACTGAGCTTTTTGTACAGCTGTTAGCTAAAGAAGTTTCCTTACTGTGTGTTGATGGCTTAAATCAACACTGGTGTTTGGTAGAGAGTGTTTGGCCTTTGGGAAAGAAGGCCTGTGGAAAGATAAAGTTTGCATCTTTGCAAATGGCTGACGAGAAGGGCCTGGAAGGAGGGAGGGAAGCTTTGGGGTAGCTTTGAGGGGGGACTGACTCGTACTGCCTGCTGAATCCGGCATGCCCCAACCCCATGCTCCTCTTGTATATAAGCAGCTATTACAAAAGCACTCACAAGCTTCTAGTCCTCTTTAAATTTAAAAAAATCTGGAAGGCTTCTAGGGAAACAAATAGCATTAATGATTGGTTTCAGTGGTTGAGGAATAAACCCTTAAATCTTTGGCCCATCTCTGCAGCGCTTCCCATCAATGAGCTGAAGATCCTGCTGGAATTGTAGGTGTTATGAGTTCAGCATCTTTGCTGCCACCACCCCTATCTCCACAGCTGTCTGATCTCATTATTGCACTTTCCCTCTCAGTCCCTGGGGGTGGCCATTTCTGTTTCACAAGAACTAGAACATCCCAAGTGAAGTTGGTCACCTGGAGAAGGATAATGGTAAAAAATACCTGGAACTGACAGCTTCCCTTGTGGGTAGTCTATGAGTCCATTGCACCTCATCCCTTTTCCTGATGCAGAGATAGGGCAATGTGAGCCTGGGTAGTGCTGCGATGCTCAAACATGGCAAACCAGAACACAGACGTGAGAATCTGCTAAACAATCCCGATCTCATGTCATGTTTTCCATCCGAATTTACGAGCTAGAAATAAAGGACACACTTGTAAACCCACCAACCATATTCTCTAGGTCACTGTGCCTCACTTTCAGGTCCCAAACAGATGCAACTATTCATTCTTCAATTTATTATTTTTTAAAATTTAAAAGAGAGTAGCTTTGGGAAATCCTGATCCATTTAGAACTAGGAACGTTTGATGTGCTGCTGGTCTGCAAGGTTAGCTGTCAGAAATGTACTTTGGAATCATCTCTTTGCTCGGTTTGGGGGGGATGAAGGGCATTGGTGATACTTTATTTTTGCTTCTGCGGTTTGTTTTGTTTTCAATTAATAATAACTACATTATTATTATTACTATTATTATTATTATTATTTTATCCTCACAACAACCATGTGAGGTAGGCTAGGCTGAGAGGCAGTGTCTGGCCCAAGGTCACCCAGTGAGTTTCATGGCTAAGTGGGGATTAGAACTCTGGTCTCTTAAGTTCTTGTGATACTGTTTTATTTCCTTTTCTTTTACATTTTTATGATTCATTGTGGTTTTAATGCTGCTGGGTGCTGCCCAGGTATCCTTGAGTGGAAGGTGGATTCCAAATGTCTCTGTTAAACAGGCATCTTCCCAGCAGTTGATTTGGGGTTTCATAAAATGTTACTCAGCTTATTAATCAGATAAGAAACAAGATGGGGAGAAATCCTTGTGGAGTTTTCTGTCCTGGGTGCTGAACTGCTGAAGCTCAGACTTAAAATATGAAATACATATGTGAATTGGTTTTGGGGGGAAGCGCCATTTGCTGCTCTGACCAAGGCAATGTCTGCCCCATTTCCTACAGCTCAGGCTTGATGCCTGCCTTCTGGATTGGCAAAAGTGACTGATCATCTTGGGATGGTGTCGTAACAGCCTCTGCCAGCTTCCAAGTGGGTTGGATTTCAACTCCTATCAGCTGGCCTGGTGAAGAGTGCTTTATAACCAAACATTGTGCAAAAGCTGTGGGGCAGATTCTGAACCTTATAAAGGAAGATAATTTTCACCCCTTGAGAAGCAGCTGCCTCAGCTGAAGCACTAGTGACACCTGGTGGTCAAGTGAGGCTGGACACTACCCAGATTCCTGCAGAACAGGTTTCCCCCAGAGACATACACCCCCTTCAGCTATTTCTGCCAAATAGCTACAGAACCTTCCCTTTTGCATGGGCTGCTGGCGTACCTTGCTGGCTGCCAGGAATATCAACACTCTTGGAACACATTTTCTGCTGTCTAACAACCTTTGCTGGATTAGCAGATTTCAGAGGGGTCGCCATGTCACTGTTGCAGAGAGAACAATAAAAGGGAGGCTGAGGTGAGCACAGGAACATACGGCAGGTGCTGGCCTCTGCTGAGCTAGACCTAGCTCAGTATTGTCCACACTGAATGGCAGCAGCTCTCTGGGGTTTCAGGGAGAGTTCCCTCCCAGGAGAGGCCTGGGATTGAGTCCAGGACCTTCTGCAAGCAAAGCAGGTGTTCTATCACTGAGCCACACCCCTTCCTCCACAGTGCTCCAACTGCACTCCAGTTTCTGAATCTCAACCTCTCCCCCCCCCCCACTGTTTTTGTCAGAGTATACACAAATCCTGATTTCTAAATGTACATTTGAATGAAGTTGTATTTCAAGTTGTATTTCAAGTTCTATTTGAATTTATCATGACTGCTGTCGCCCTCCCCTCCCTCTTTTGCCGCCCCATGTAGAATTTTAGATTGCAGCCCCTTTGGGGCAGGGAATTGTCTTCTTGTGCTGTGGGGAACCTCCAGCCCACAAGCCTTGTTGGGTCTGCCAGACCTCTCTGTTTGGCCCACAAGGAAAAGCTACACCCACCTCCCTCTACAATTGGCATCATGTATGACATCAGGTCTGGGGTAGGTGAAGGCATGGCTTTGTCAAAAGGGGGTTTGCAGGCGCCACTGATCAGGTGGTCAGTGGTGCCTGCAAAGCGCTTTGCAGGCTTCAACAATCCGCTAACAGAGTAGGACTTGCAGGGATGGATTGTCAAACTTTGAAGTACGTGAAGTACCTACAGTGGTACCTCGGGTTAAGAACTTAAATCATTCTGGAGATCCGTTCTAAACCTGAAACTGTTCTTAACCTGAGGTACCACTTTAGCTAATAGGGCCTCCAGCTGCCCCCGCGCAATTTCTGTTCTCATCCTGAAGCAAAGTTCTTAACCTGAGGTACTATTTCTGGGTTAGCGGAGTCTGTAACCTGAAGCGTCTGTAACCTGAAGCGTCTGTAACTCGAGGTACCACTGTAATACATATTATCATCTAAAGCAGACATGGGGAACTGCAGGCCCAGGGTCAAATGCAGCCCTCCAAGCCTCTGCATGTGGCCCTGGGACCTCTCCCCAGGCCCATCTCCCTGGGCCCATAACCTTCACTCGCCCTGTTTCAGACTCCAGCTGTTTTTGCCTGGCTGGGATGTGTCCCTTAAGCTCTGATGGTGCCTCTTGCTTGTCTGGGTGGAGGATAGTGAGGGGTGTGTGACACTATGTGCATAAACCAGCCTACTGTACAGGTAACATTTGCATTGATTTCCCCTCCCACTTTTGCCTCTGGCATGTGGCCCTTGGAAGGGAAGGAGGGAATGAGACCCTTGGGCTGATAAGAGATTCCTCACCCTGTACCCCATGAGACCATTTGAAGTAATAGACATTGCGCTCTCTCTCTCTCTCTCTCTCTCACACACACACACACAGAGAGAGAGAGAGAGAGAGAGAGAGAGAGAGAGAGAGAGAGAGAGAGAGAGAAAGAGAGAGAGGCTATTAAATCCAGAGTTTCAAATTACTTAACTGCACCAGTGTTCTCAGGTGGAGATGGGTGAAACTCACCGTTTCAGTTTCTCTCAGTTTCTCATTTTTCTAATAAAAGTTCGGTTCTTTATATTTCCACATCAGTTTTCAGATTTTTTTTAAAAAAAAATATGAAAATTCATCAGCTTCTTGGCACTAATTAAACAAAAAAAAATTAATGTGGTTTTGCCTAATGTACACTTCCCTCCCCCCAAGTGATTTACCCTAATATCAGGCACATTTGTATGTTATTTTTCCTGCTTGGCAGGGGGTTGGACTCGATGGCCCTTGTGGTCTCTTCCAACTCTATGATTCTATGATTCTATGATTTTTTTACTAACATCTACATTTGAATACACACACTATGTGTATTTTTGTATGCATTACTTGGTTGGAGAACTGCCTTGCAAAATTCAGAGATGTTTGAATTTCCAAGGGTGGCTGCATTCTATTTCATGTACTGAAATAAGTTTGCCTTTAAATGCAAACAGAACCAAATGTCTCCTCCATCCTTATACTCAGACCAGCTGGGCTTGACTTCCAGAAAATACAATCCCTCTTTTGCTGCTTCGTTGCTTATTTCCTTCCTCCTCCCCTTTTGGTTTCTCTGTTCTCGGGTGTTCTTGTTCCTTTGCTTCCACCCTCTATCCCCCCCCAACCCCTCTCTCCCCTTTGCTTGGCCTTCCTCGCTCCCTGCCCTGCATCTGGCTCCTTTTCTCAAGGCTTCTTGCGGCAAAGGGATCCAGCAATTCCCTTGCACAGGTGCAAAATCTCTTGACGTGGCGCTGCCCCCTGGGCAAATCCCCATAATGCTGTGTCTCCTCAGCCCAGCGAAAATAATGTGTTGTGGCAGGTAGAGGAATTCAACAGACCAAGAATATCTGCTAGTGCGGGAAAGGCTCTGCCAAGCAGGCTTCCAAACACCTGTCTCTCAGAGCCCCAGAGCCTTGTTCCCAAAGCTACAGGTAGCAGTAGAAAGACCCCTGCGGACAGCAAACCTGCCCAAATGCCCCTGGACCCTCCCTTGCTCATCTTCATCCAGTGCTCTCCGGTGTATGTGATCAAACTGACACTCTCCGATGTGCAAAGCCTCCAAAATTTTGCCAGTGAAAAATCAAGACACCGGGGGTCAGGATTGGGGCCAGGGGGTCATTCCCCAGAACCTCCCTGTTGCAGCTTGCTAAAATGGTTCTACTTTGTACTATGCATAAATTTACTCTGCAAAACCTTGTCCAGTGCTGAGAGGCCACAGATAGCCTTGAAAAGGGACTGTGAACTGTTACTGAGAGTTCAAAATCAGCCTAGGCAGCACACTACCCCATGAATGTGTAGAAACTAGCCTACTGTATAAAGGTAACATTTATATTGATTTGTATTTGATTTGTGGTCTTTGGGCTGAAAAATCACTCCCATGCCTGTTTTAGGGCAAGCTGTAATCTCTGGCAACCAAACTAGAGGAGATCTATGATCAGATCTCCCCACTTTCTGGTTTTTGGGTTTTGTTTTTTTTTGTAAAAAGCAATTGGGGTGGGTGGATTCAGATTAGGACCACAGCACTGACAGAAGAGGGCATTTAACAATTTCCTCCAGTGCCACTTTCCCAACATAAGTTCCCTTCCCAAACAGCTACTTGCCCATTAGGAAAAATTGTGTTGGTGCCTGCAAGTTTTTCCAAAACAGATTTTTAAAAATCTGAAGCTTTTTAGTCAGAGGTAAAGACAGAAGGGCAAATTTTAGCTCCCCACAAACCCAGAATGGCAGCTCACATTTCTCTAATATACACACCCAAACACACAAATAACTTTATCTGCTATGCGCTAATAACATTGTCCTACTTTTAGAGAGGAGCAGATCTGCCAATTTTGGTCTCTTTCAAGTTCTCCCTCCCTATCCTTCTCTTTCATACATTGTCTAATAAAAACACAATGCTGTCCACATTTTCACATCAGTTTGCATGTTGTTGTTGTTTTTACGGCATGAAAATTCATCAGCATCTGACTCAGATCTCTCATAACATGCATGAGTTTGTATGCAATTCTTCCCAAATATGCACATTCTTGCAAAGTATCCCCCCTCCCATTTTTGCTGGTTATTTTCAATAAGTGCATTTTAATGCATATTTTACCCACGGAAATTTTTGTACCCGCTGTGTGGCTGGAGAACTGCATTGCAAAGTTTAGTAAAGTGTGAATGTCGAAAGGTGGCTGTGCTTTGGTTTTAATATTAATTCAGAAATTATCAATCGGACTTTCGGAGGAGAACTAAATCTAATTTATTCCCCTACCTTACAGGGCTGTTATAAGGCTAACAGGCAGTGAATATGAAGCACTTCAAACATTTCCGTTTAGCACAGAAAGGAGAGGACAGTGGGAGTGTGCCAAAATGGAGCAAGCAGCCCCAGTCAATGCAAACTATGATTCATTAGACGTCTCTCCAGGCGCAGTTCCTCTGTGATAAGGATGGCTCTGCTGGTTGAGACCAAAGGGTGATCTAGTCCAATATTCTGTTCTCTCTATAGTGGTTGTGCTTCAGCACAAATTCCTGCCGCCCCCCCCCCCTTCTTGCCAGGGAGAGTGCACTGGGGGATTTTTCAGTCTAGCACAGAAGGGGAACAGCAGAAGTGTGCCAAAACTGAATAACCAGTCCTGGTCTGCCTGTGAATATTTCTGAGGCTGCCTCAGGCACACGAAGAGCAAATGTTTCTGAGCATCTGACCTGCAAACTGTGTTTGCAGAGGAGAGAGGAGTCCAGTTTCCCAGCTACGATTTCAGGCTGTGCATGAATCAATCTCTGAGGAACTAGGAAATAGGACTGAGTTGGATATGACCATATATATATTCAAAAAGATCGTTTTTAATGAAATAAGTAAGAAAAGTGAGGCGATGCCATCTCCTTACACACAGATGCTGCATCATGCACCTTTTAATGTGACACATTACTAGGGTGTGTGAGATGACGGGAACACAGGAAGGTGTCTTATACAGAGTCAGACCATTGGTCCACCTAGGTCAGTTTTGTCTACACTGACTGGCAGTGGCTCTCTGGGGTTTCATACTGGGAACATTCCCAGCCCTATTGGGAGATGCTGGGGATTGAACCTGGACCTTCTGTGTGCAGTACAAATGTGCCAGTGTGGTGTAGTGGTTAAGAGCGGTAGTCTCTAATCTGGGGAACCGGGTTCGCGTCTCCGCTCCTCCACATGCAGCTGCTGGGTGACCTTGGGCCAGTCACACTTCTGTGAAGTCTCTCAGCCCCACTCACCTCACAGAGTGTTTGTTGTGGGGGAGGAAGGGAAAGGAGAATGTTAGCCGCTTTGAGACTCCTGAAGGGGAGTGAAAGGCGGGATATCAAATCCAAACTCTTCTTCTTCTTCTTCTTCTTCTTCTGCTGAGCTAAAGCCCCTATTTTCCAGTGAATTTATTTTTAATATCCTCTGCATATCCAAATTAACTTAATTTGCTCATTTATTAATCTACTTCAAATATATACTCTTATAAAACTGCAGGTTATTATAACAATCCTGCCAATGATCTTATCCGTTTACAATTTATCTGTAAATTTTCAATAAACCATTTCCATTATTTTATAAAAAGTTTGTTATCTTGATTTCTTATTCTTCCGGTAAATTTCACCATTTCCGTAAGTTTTTGTATCCATTCTTCCTTTGCTGGGACTTCTGCTTCTTTCCATGTTTGGGCGAGTAACATTCTTGCTGCTGTAGTTGCGTACATGAATTTAGGTAGTTCTGTCCCTATAATTACCAAAAGAAAAACTTCTCGGATTTTTTAACAAAGGTTATTTTAAACATCCTTTTCATTTCATTATATATCATTTCCCAGTAAGCTTTAACCTTACTACAAGACCACCACGTATAATAAAAAGAACCTTCTTTCTCTTTACATTTCCAACACTTATTTGATTTAGATTTATACATTTTTGCCCACTGTCTATTAATGCATCTTTGTGCTCTCTCTCTTTCCAGATTGTGCTGTGGTTACAGCAAGGTGAGCCGTCGGGTGTGGATGCCTCGAGCCCCACACCCCATAACTTGAGATCTGGGTTGTTGGGGGCAGCCATGTCGAAGGAAGAAGCGGGCTGTAAGCTGGCCTCGGTCTACAAGCACAAAGAACGCAAGCCCAAGAAGCCCCACTACATCCCCAGGCCATGGGGGAAGCCCTATAACTACAAGTGCTTCCAGTGCCCTTTCACCTGCATGGAGAAATCCCACCTTTACAACCACATGAAGTACAGCCTGTGCAAAAACTCCCTCTCGCTGCTCATTGAGTCGGACTGGCCCTATAAGAAAGGCAACCTCCTCCACCCGGATCTCCGGCTCCTGCATGCCACAGAGGCTTCGCGGACTCGCGGGAGGCCTGATGAGCCTGAAATGCGCACCTCAGGGGCCAGTGGAACCACAAACCACAAGCAGGCAGCGGACAGAGAGAGCGGCAGAGACAAACTTGCAGGGACTGAAGACTTGGCCTCAGAAAGGATGAGTGATGAAACCAACCAGTTCCAAGAGGAGGTGGAGGAGGAAGAGGAGGAGCTGTCTGAGCTGCTGCAGGACATGGACTCCGGGGAGAAGAAGGAGAAGGCGAAAGAGGCCAGCCCTGCTGGTGAGGACTCAGCAGAGCCTGACATGAACACCTTGCTCTTCCAGTTTAAAAATAAGAGGGATAAGCCTTGCAAAGACCCCACACCGGACTTCATCATCACGGATGTCTTCTCCTTGAAGAAGCACGTAGTGAAGGGGAAAGAGCCGCCTTCCCCTCTGGAGTTAGAAGCCAAACCAAAGCACTGCAAAGTGCCCAAAAAGTGTCCCGGGTCTGGTGGGGTCCTGATGGAACAATGGAAGCTAGTAGCCAACGCGCAAAGGAGAGGTGCCAGCGAGGTTCCAACGCTGTCTCCCGATGGCAACATCATCCCCTGTTATCCTCCTCCGGCATACGGTGAATACCATGAACCCCAGAGCCTCAACCTCTCTTTGCTGGGGATCAACTATCCATTGAACCCCAACCTCTTCTCTTATCTCAGCCCTTCTGTGACCAGCAGCACCACGCCACACTCCCACCTGACCCAGCTGCCTTTTCTGGCCTCCACTGCCCAGCTGATGCACCCCCATTCTGCTCATTTCCAGCCCCTGCAGAACCCTGAGAGGTCGGCCTTCCTGCCCCGCTTCTACTACCCGCTCCTCTTCGAGCATTCTTTTGGTTCAGCGGAAAACAAGATGGCTGCCGCCAAGCCTGAGGCCCAGCAACAGCCCGCAGCTGCCGTGCCCGCTCCTCCCCAGGCCAAAACCCCCACAGAGCCCCCCAAAGCTGGCCTGCTGAAGGTGCCAGTGCTGAAGACCGGCTATCCTTGGGTGAAAGGGTTCCGGGAAGAGACGCCTCCTCCAGAAACAAGCCACAAAGCGTTGCTGCTCCAAACGGAAGAGGAGAAATGGCTGCTCCGCGAGAAGGAGAGCGGTTCTTTTCTGGGTGTCAACAGCCTGTGCAGAAAGCCAGTCCCTGATGCCTACCGGAGCATCGTGGGTTTAAAAGATGGAGCCGCCCTTCTCCCCAATAGTGTCAGGAAGGCAGAACTACCCATGGCCACTTGCTTGGATAGTGGAGGGACCAACCACAGCAACTTGAAGAGGAAATTTGCAGGGAACGGCCTTGATTTTGTAGGCTCTGATGTACTGACTCCTGCAAAAGTCACATACCAGGCCAGGTATGATGCGCTACACAGCCTCCATCCCTAATACATGCTTCATAAGATATCCTGTGTGGCAGGAATGGGGAATCTCAGACTCAGGGGCCAAATGCATCCCACCAAGCCTCTCTGTCTGGCTCTTGGGATTCTCCCGTCACACCCCCTCTCTCCAGGCCACACCCCTCAGCAGCCCTACTTCATACCATCCTTGAGCCTTTTTGCCTGGCTGGGATATTTCCTTGAACTCTGATTGCACGGATGGAGGAGAGGCCGGGGTGTATATATGTAAAAGAAGCCCAATGTACAAAGATAACATTCACTTCCATTGCTCCACCCACTTTTGCCTCTGGCCGCAAATGGGCATGTGGCCTCTGGAAAGTTGCTTGGAAGTGAATACGGCCCCTGAGCTGAATTAGGTTCCCACTCCTGCTCTATAGCTTTGCAAGCAATTTTTCTTTTATTTTTTTTAAATGAATTCTCCTCAATATGTATACATACAAATATAAAGTGGGGAATGGGATTAGGGTTACATCCGGGGTTATCAAGCTAGGGACCTCTATTTTAACAGGCTGCTGCAGAGTCCAGGCCTGATGCTGAATGATGGGCACACAGACCAGAGACTTGTTAAAGCAAAGCTTAGAGTTGTTTGGAACACATGATGCAGTCAGGCCGCTTTGGCCATTCAGGCTGTTACTGCCTACTCTGTTTTGCAGCGGGCAACCATGTATCTTTCCGCCCACCAGGCACATTCTGTTCCTTGAGCATTCATCTCGATTTATTTGCACAGGGTCTGATGGGAGGTTAGATGGCATCAACTATTTACTGAGCTTTCATCTCAATTCATTTCTGAGGATGTTAGATGAAGTTGAGCCATTTTTATCTCCCTGCTGTCCGGTACATTTTTCTGTCATTTTCCTTATCACAAAAAGTCTGTGGGCATGTCTTCAAGCTGCTGTGGTATTTGGCTAGGAATCAATCACATACTGGCAAATTAAGGTGATGCTGATTGGGAGTTGCTTGGGAGCTCTTGCAGAACAAACCCACTGCCCCAAAGATTACAATAAGGAAAGTGGCTGGGAAGCTGCACTGGTAGGTGTGGGGTGACACTTGCTTTGATGAAACGTAATCTAATCTCCCTGCACACTAATCAGAAAGATTGCTCATTAAATAGCCAACATCATGTAATGTTATATGATGTTCCTCTTGCTGCCCTTATCAGAAAAGTTCATTGCAATGGTGGTGGTAGGGTTGTTGAAGAATACATGGAAATGAAAGGCTGCAATGCCCTGTGGTTAAGCCACTATACAAAACAACATCTGCTACTAGGGAGCTGTCATTGAATATATTACCAAAGTGGCACCAAGGAAGTTATCCTTGCTAAACCCTAATGTTTCTCCTATATGTTGGAGAGGGTGAAGTTTGGTCAGTACATACCTCCACATGTGGTAGGATTGCCCCAGGTGCAAGAGTTTGGGAAGGTGATATGCCAGGATACCAATGTGATTCCCGGTCAATGGATACATTGACCAATGCTGGTCAACACTGGACCAACATCCATCTCCAACACTGTGTTTCTGAATATAAATTTAAACATTAATCATAAAGAGCTGTTGAGTCCATTTACTCTCAGTTGCAGAAGCAATTGTAGCTCAGAATTAGAAGACACTTCAGAATGTAAATATTGTACAAAAAAGTGGCAATGGTACAAAAAAATGTGCTCTTTCAGAGAAAAACACAAAACAAAGGGTAATGCCAAATCAATTTAAATTTTGCAATCTGAATTTGTTGATGTGACTGATTCCCACCCAAGAATAGTTACAATCTGGAAGTGCCCCTTGCAAACTCATTCAACCAAACCAGAGAGGTCTTATTTTACCTTAGATGTTGTTCTGTTTTTTTGCACTACTTCATTAACAGTTCTCTTCCACCCTGTCTGTTTTTGTCCCTCTACCTTTAGCAGTTTGAGAGCTGCCCCTATGCAACCCTCAAAGTCTCTGGACCATTGGCACGTAGAACTCCATGCCTGCCCACCTGAAGACCAGGAAAAGATTGGCGGCTCTGACATGTTATCCCCCATAATTACACCTTCGGACCACCTACTTCTCAAGCCAAGCAAAGCAGAAGCTGTAACTGTTGACCCGAGAGACCCAGAGGCAACAACAGTGCTCATTGGTGACTTGTCCAAAACTTTAGAGGAGTATCAGGATGTGGAGAAGAAGCTCTCAGACCTGGCCAAAGAGGACAGCCCAGCACAGAAGCAGCTAAGAGACCAGCTAATCAAAATCCGGCAGGAACTGTTCCATATACATCAAGCGCTGGAGAAGGCAGCCAAGCCCAGTGAGGGCCCTTTGGATCTCTCGGTGAAAAGGTCCTCAAAAGGTTTGGAGAAAGGATACCAGGACAAGAAGGAACCCAAGGATGCCCTTGGTGTTGGGAAGGTCTATGACAAAGATCCAGGTTCCATCAATAGATGCTTGGTGGTGGGTGAAGCTAGCGAAGAGGATGAGGCATCTGATCATCTTGTTGAGACAGAGAACAAAACCATTGACCTGTTGATCAAAATGAGTCGTTCAGAGGCTCTCCGGAGAAGCTCCTCTTCAGACACCCACCTGGGAGCTGTCATCAAAGCCGAGGTGCTCCCACTTACTGTCCCACTAGAACTCAGGCATGTGATGGAGCCCTATTACAGCCGTACCACCAAGTGTGAGGCAGACTCCAGTGTCCTGCTGTGCACAGATGGGAGACCCAACCCCAACCCAGGCCCACCACTTCCTGTGACCGAAGACATCCCGACAATGGGGTGTCGAGCCATCCCACGCTCCCTGTCATGTGGTCTGCCAAACGAGACAGACAGGGTGTGCATCCACAGTCCTATAAACACAGACCCGTGATCCTCTCTGTCTGCACTTGCCCAGAGCGCTTCGACATGTCCCCTGCCCACAAAACTCCTTTCCACACTCTTCCCGCCAACTCCAACAAACAGTTGAAAAAGGCTTTGAGGTCTGGAAGGTGCCCTACCCATCACAATGGCCTCTTGAACTTCCTGCCATGGAATCCAGGTGGATCATATAGTGTCCCCTTTTCAGATATTTATGAAATGGAGCTGTATTTGGAAAGTCCCATCCACACCTGTAAGTCCTCCTCTCATTGTGCCCCCAATCTTCAGACCTGGAGATGGTTGGGGAGCAAATGAGATCAACGCCTTTTGCAAGGACATGTGTAAGAAGGGGATCTGCCCCATTTCCTCCCTTATCAGCTAAGCAAGATACATTTTCTGATAAGGCTCGCTTCCAGATTACCTGTTTATTAAGCAGTCATATGGGTTGGGTTCCACAGAGTTTGTAGGGAGCTTACTTAGGAGACCCCTATCCCCCTCACAGAGCTACAACTCCCATAGTTCCTTGGGAAGAGGGACTGACTGTTAAACCACTCTGGGAAATATAACCCTGTGAAGGGAATAGGGATCTCTTAGCAATTCTCAGCACCCTTAACAATTTAAAGTTTCCAGGATCTTTGGGACAAGCTGTGACTGTTTAATGTGGTATGGCACTGTTTTGTGTGTACTTACTTACTGGTTTAGTACTGGAAAATGTTGGGGAAGCTTGTCACCAGCATTGTTAGCAAAACTAAAAAACACAATTCTTTTCTTCATGTGAATTTTAAAAGCTTCCCTTTCCTGACAATATTCAGATAAGTGGTTATCTTTCTACTTCACAGCTTCAATTGTTAAACTGGTTTAAGCATCATTCCCTGTCCTGTCCCTATAATTTTATGAAAGGAGTTACACGGGATTGGGAAATTGGAGTTCCTCCAATGTTGTTGGACACCAGCTCTCATCAACCCCAGCCAGCATGGCCGATGGGTCGGGATGATGGGAACGGTAGCCCAAAAATATCTGGAGGGTTATAGATTCAGCATTCCTGAATTTTAGCTCCAATAGAATTCACAGCAAGCAACACTTTCCATGGATTCTTTGCTGGAAACCAAGCCACTGAAACTGGTATAGAACTGACACAAGCTTGTAGTTTAGACAGGGCGCAAGGAAGCAAAGGGTCCCATAGCAATTCCCCAGCCCTCCCATCTGCTTAAAGAAGTGACAGTGTTCAAAATTACCGCTTGTCTTTATGCAGTCCTATGTCAGGGATGGTGGATGGGGACTTGTAGCCTTCCATTCTTATTAGAATCATAAGAGTTGGAATGGACTTCCAAGGGTCCAACCCCCTGCAATGCATCCGTGACAGATGGCCATCCAACCTCTGCTTAAAAACCTCCAATGAAGGAGAATGCACAACCTCCCGAAGGAGTCCAGGACTCTGATTGTTGGGGGTCCAGCAACATCTGGAAGGTCACAGGTTTTCTATCTCTGCACAGTGCCCTGGGAGATGGCAGCATTTTGAGATTTCGGGAGGGAAGGGAGTTTTCTTGGCCTAGCCCATGGTTCTGAGGAGGCAGTGAACACCATGTGAAGACAGTGAAGGAGGCATCAGCATGGTGTCTTATTCCATAAGGGATATTACACACATTGCAGTTATTCTACACATAGAAGAATATGAATTACAAAATTGTCCAGTATTGTCTTCAGATACTTATCTGAAGAAGTGTGCATGCACACAAAAGCTTATACCCAGAACAAACTTAGTTGGACTCTAAGGTGCTACTGGACAATTTTTTTATTTATTTCGACTGCGTCAGACCAACACGGCTACCTACCTGAATACAGAAGAATATGAGTTTACCATAATGTGTTAGTTTGCCGGAAGTGTTGTTTACATCGCTAGAATGCCAGAAGCTGTTTGCTAGTTTTGCTTTCGTTTCGTTTCTTTAAAACAAAACAAACAAACAAAAACACCATACTTACACAACGCAGGCTAACGATGTGGTTCAATTGTCAGCAGAGACTATTATGGAACAGAACTGTATTCAAGGCTGTATCCACAGTGGGTATTTCCAGATGACCTGTTTATTGAATATTCATCCTGATTTGTTTACAGGGAGGTTAGATGACATTGCAACAAAAGCAAGTATCATTTCATACTTTCTGGTCACTTTCCTTAACACGCATAAGCCTGATTCTTTGAGGAAGCAGGTTTGTTGTGCATGAGCTCCCAATCAGCTATAATGGCACATCCTGACTATGCTGGCATGTGATTGAATCCCACCCTAAAATAGCAACAATCTGGATGCACTCTGCTGGCAACGGCATCCAAGGTAGGCAACTGGGTTGGGTTTTTTGTTCTTTTGTTTCTAGAGAGCTGGAAGCAGCATGAGGGAGATGGCGTTATGCACATCATATCAGGGATACACAAATACACAAAAAGTGGCCTTACATCAAGCTGGACCATTATCCCATCTGACCAAGCACTATCTGGTTTGATTGACAGCAGCTCTCCAAGATCTCAGTCCATTGTCTCTTCAAGACATGTCAAATTAATGAAATTTAATGGATTTTTGTTTCGCTGCCTTCACCATTCAAAGATTCACCAAGCCAGCTTAACATTCATCAGAACCATAAATACACTATGGTAAAGGCAGGCGCTAAAAATAAAAATGCTTTTGCTGTACCATAGAAGCAGGAAGGTCGGGGAAAACTCACAGATAAAACTCAAAAGCCTCATCATCAAATTAACCATGGGAAAAGGTTACTTACTACCTGTGGCTTCCAGGGACTGAACCTGCTGACTTCCATATGCCAAGCAGATGCTTTGCTACAGGGCTGTGGCCTCCACTTCTGGGTATAAAAAAGGAGGTTTGCAAGTTTTGGAGAGTGATAAAAACTTGTGCCCCATGGGCAACCTTCTCAAACAACTTTCAGCTCCTAGCTCCATGGTGGCTACACAGAACCTCTGGACTCTGGAGTCGGTGGTAGTATACCACTGGATGCCCACTGTGAGGGAGCAATAACTACTAAGTCCTGCTTTTAGGTTTTCCAGAGGCATTTGGTTGTCCACTGTAAGACATGGATGCTGGACAATAGGAACCATTCTTCCAATACAGCAGGGCTCTTCGTGTGTGTGTGTGTGTGTGTGTGTGTGTCTCCAACCATTTGTTAGGAATGCCTTTCCAAAGGCAGGACCTGCCATATTCTCTTACCTAAGGCACAGGAATAAGGGATCACAACTGTAGGAAAGGATGTCAAGCTAAGAGCCCAAAAGTAATTTAATGTGTG
The DNA here is from genome assembly GCF_964234715.1 of Podarcis melisellensis. NCBI lineage: Eukaryota > Metazoa > Chordata > Lepidosauria > Squamata > Lacertidae > Podarcis > Podarcis melisellensis. Next base: position 17,428,532 of record NC_138546.1, on the reverse strand, counting down.
CTAAATGTTATCACATGGGCCAGGGTTGGGGAACCTGTGGCCAGCTTCCAGCATCCCAGGTGTAATCCAGGAATGAGAAGCTACATTCAGCCTGTGGGCTAGATCCTTAGGTCTACAGACACAGAGGCTAAATTTGACAGGCAGGTAGGACTGCCCATCTGCCAATCACCTGGTATCAAAATGACACCAGGTAACCTATTTTTGATGGTGTGCTTTGCAAAAAAAGCACTCCCTAATCAGATGATAGCTGGTGCTTCAGAAATGCTTGCAAGGGGCTTTGCAGGCCCTTTGCAGGTTCACCTTTACCTGCTTCACACCTGACATAATATGTGACATCAGGTGCAGGGCAGCTGAACATGGCTTGGCCAAAACAGCCTTGCGGGCTACATGGGGAGGCTTGATGATGCTCATAGGCTGGAGGTCCCTCACCCCATTGCCCTCCCAACAAACTCTGGAAGCTGACAGTGGATGACATAGGCCCCATCTGCACTTTACATTTAAAGCAGGACCACTTCCCTCTAATAATCCTGGGAACTGTAGTCTGTTAAAGGTGTTGAGAGCGATTCCCTATCCCCTCAAAGAGCTACAATTCCCACTGTTTACTGGGAAGAGGGATTGATTGTTAAACCACTCTGAGAATTGGAGCTCTTTGAAGGGAACAAGGAATCGCCTAACAACTCTCAGCACACTGCGCAGACTACAGTTCTCAGGATTCTTTGAAGCCATGGCTGTTTTAAGTGGTATAATTACTGTTTTTAAATGTGTGGCGCAGATGAGGCCAGGCTGTCTATCAGCAAAGTGCTCTACTAGCGATGTTAATGTAGGAGGACATTTCCGCGATTTGAAAAGCTAAGCTGTCAACATCCAAACGCTGGGGTGAGAGGAGGCACGTCTAGAGTTTGCCACAACATTGTCTTGTTTGCCCACACTTCCTATCACAGCATCCACCACCACCACAATCACCCATGAAATGCAACAGTCACTCAAACACCAATGCTGGGGCAACACCCCACTGCACTTTGTGCATCAGTCAATGGCAAAACACTGGTGAATAAATGATACATGCTATATTTATTTATTTATAGTGTATGGTGCTGTGGGGAGGGATGTCACTGGGGTGGGGGGGTGGGGGGGGATAAAGAGTATTATGTGTTATTTATTGTCCACAGGTCTAAAGAATGTAAAAAATAAATAAATTAAATTTTAAAAAATGAGTGGAAGTGAATAGCCTGATCTCTTTGCTAGGGTTATTATTGCTATTGTTGCAGAGGCAGCCTCTGCAATGAAGCAACATGGATCATTCCCTCTGCTTCTGGTGTTGTCTTGCTTGGGTTGCCTAAACAGCATCACCCAAGAGAGAGGTATTAGCAGGCCATATATATAATTTATTTAGAGCATTTGTACCCAGCTTGTACCTGAACAGCTTACAACCAGTCAATTAAAACAAGAAGGGCAGTCACTGCCTGCAGGTTTACCACCTGAACAGCATGACACAAATGGGGGGTGGGGGAGCAAACCTGGGTACCAATTCTTAAAAGTTCAATAGTAGTCCTTGTTAAGAGAAGTTCAAGTATGATTGATGGAGCTGGTCTCTGTTACTTAAGGGGGAACCCTGAAAACAGTTGAATGAAGACCAGATGTGACTAGTGGGCACAAAATTGCTAAGTGACTGTTCAGAATGGACAACTGGGGAATGGAATGGAATCTCCCGAAAGAGAATTGGCTGGGTGGAATCCTGAGTGAGAGCACCCTCCAATAGCTCCTACTTGGACTCCCAACACATCAAAATGTTTGGACGTTCCTTCACTATGGTAGCCATTTAGCTGTTAAAGCTTTGGTAGTAGACTTGTCTAATATTTGGCTAAGCCTCATTATTAGAAACACATTCTCACCCTAAGCCCTGCAGAACACTGGCTAAGATTAATTTCACTGTCTTTCCTAAACCGAAACAAGATAAAAAAATTCCTTCCAGTAGCACTTAGAGACCAACTAAGTTTGTTATTGGTATGAGCTTCCGTGAGCTCATACCAGTAACAAACTTAGTTGGTCTCTAAGGTGCTACTGGAAGGAATTTTTTTATTTTGTTTCGACTACGGCAGACCAACACGGCTACCTACCTTTAACTACAGTGGTACCTCGGGTTAAGAACTTAATTTGTTCTGGAGGTCCGTTCTTAACCTGAAACTGTTCTTAACCTGAGGTACCACTTTAGCTAATGGGGCCTCCCGCTACCATTGTGCGGCCACCACGCAATTTCTGTTCTCATCCTGAAACAAAGTTCTTAACCCGAGGTACTATTTCTGGGTTAGTGGAGTCTGTAACCTGAAGTGTCTGTAACCTGAAGTGTCTGTAACCCGAGGTACCACTGTATTTCCTAAACCGGTGATGGCAATCGCCTCTTTTCTCTGAATCATTGGCCTTTTGTTGGTTTACTGCAAAGAGCCTGGATTCACTCCAAGTCCAAACAGCAGCAGCACCTGACTGATCCACTGATCATTGTCTTAAAATCACATGGTGCTTAAAGCTGATAATCGGGCCAGAAGTTCTACCTTGTCCTAACTGCATGTGACCAGTAAGGCTACACATGCTGCATTTGTCGGATCTCATTCTTTTGTTGCTCTTAAAGGGCATAAGTACACATTACATGTGGGATGGAGAACCTCAGGTTTGGGGCCAGCTGGGACCCTCCAGGTCTCTCTATCTGGTCCTCGGGACTCACTGTTCCTGCTTTGAGTACCTTTGCCCAGAAGGTGTCCTTGAACCCTGTTGATGCCTCTTCCTACTGAACAAAAGTAGCAGAGTGGGGGGGCATGGTTCAGCTTTCCCTCCTTGGCCACAATCTTGGCGAAAAAAGTATCCTCCTGCCACAGAAATTAAAATTAGATCTGATGGCAGTTCTCCCCCACAACACTAATTGAAGCACAGGGCAGTGGAGGAAGGAGAAGATTTTTACCAAGATGGTGGTTGGGAAGGCTTAAGCCTCCCCCCTCCCCACCTTGGCCAGAACACTGTGGCATTGATTATAACAAAGTCAGATCCCTGGTGCACCTCAGTACTGTTGACAATGATGGGCAGCAGCTCTCCAAGGTTTCAGAGAAGGAACAATACCAGCCCTACCTGGAGGTGCCTGGGGTTGAACCTGTGAAGTTTTGCATGCAAAGCAGATGTTCTGCTCTATTGTCTCCAGACAATTCGTGGCAGGGCGAATGCCTCCCTTGGCTTTATAAAATAATAATCACTCTATAAGGTGGCCATCAACACATGGTGGAATTGATCACACAATGGCGTTTGCAGAATACACACACAAAAAGAGTCTGGAGGAGAGGCCCACAGGCTCCAACACAAGACAACTTTACCAAGGTCACCAGGTAAATCAGTAAGAAGATGTGGAACAGCAAAGCACCTCCACGCCTGGACTCCTTGCTCTTAACTAGTAGCAATAGTAATACTGATATGAATACTAAAAAAAAGGGTTTCTGAGAACAGCAACAACATAGCTGCTGGGCAAATGAAACAATGGAGAAGGAAGAACCTTTCCTGCTTAGGAACTGGAGGAGAGAGCATGAAGCGAGGCAATCAGAGTTCAAGTTCAAAAAGCAAAGTGTTTACCTTTCTGTTTAGATAATTGGATAGGAGTTGAGCGACTTGCAAGACTTATCGTGGCTCAGATCACGCCCTGAGGACACCCAGCTTGCTCCAGTGCCAGCCACATTACATGGTTATTTGGTCAACCTAAGGAAATCTGATAGTCAGCCATTACTTCTCCTTTATGGTACAGCCCAGCTGATAGGCATCTGAGTTGGTCTCAGGTGAACGAAGAAGGAAGCTTGCCTTGTCCCAGTCTCCCATACTAACAAGAGCACCTGTCTCATGTTTGCATTTGAGTCTCTGGGGTGGACAAATGGGTCAAACGAGAAGGGCAAAGGCAGAAGAAAACCTTGGGCTCCCCCAGACCATTGTTTATTGAGCCTTCATCCTGAACTGCTTGCTCAAAGTTTATGTGGAGGTTATACAATGTCTGTTCTTTATTCAGCATTTGTTCTTATCCATTGGGGGGAGTAGGATTATAAGACAAGGAGTGCGCATCCTGAATTTGTGTAGAGGTTATACATCTTTCCATCAATTTACTTGTTGTTCCACACTTTCTTCAGCACTTTCCTAACCACAAAAAACCTTTAAAAAGTGGTTTTGTTGCAAGAGAGTGCTTTAATCCACTTTAATTGCACAAACCTAAATTTACAGTATGTGACCGAATCCCTCTCACAAAAAACTGATTATCTGGAGGCACCCCAGAGCAGGTACAGGAGGGAGAAAAGACCAAGGCTGGATTAACCTCTCTCCCCCTGGGGTATAGAACTCATTTTTTTACACTTCTCTCCTTCACTTCTTCCAAGGAGCTTAAGGCGCCATACATGGTTCTCACCCCCACCACCCATTTTATCTTCACAACAACCTCATAAGGTAGGTTTAGTCTGTGAGCGAGGTACCGGCCAAAGTCACCTAGGAAGCTTGATGGCTGCATAGGGATATGAACCACCCTGGCTGTTGGGATGAAGGATGTTCTCTAGGCTGTATACAAAGTGCTGTATACCTTTAAAGCACGTTTGAAGCACGTTCTTTGCCTCAAAGAGATGGTGGGCCATTTGCTGGACAGGGGTCCCCAGCCCTGAGTAAACATTACTGAAGACTCATGGCCACAGGGGTGGGACAAAGGTGGATAATATTGTACTATATTACGTGCAGTGCAAAACATCCATATTAGCTCTGCTCCCAGCTGGTTGTGGAAAAGTCATGCCTCAGCAGTGCTAACAGACTCTAGTGTGGAAACAATCCTGTTCCTAAAATGTCAGGATTTTTATTTTTATTTTTAAACCACCACAAAGCCCTATGATGCTCAAATGAGGGAGAACTGAAAAATCAAATTAAAAATGATTTGAGAAAATCTCTCATAAATTTATTCCACTTAAAAAAAAAATCCATTTCTTTCTCCATGGATTACCTTGCGATGACTATTCCAAATACCATTCCTAAGATAGTGATAGGCTTCCTCCTTATCTCCAAATTAAATGCATTAATGCATAACTTAATTTATGTCTACCCTCTTCGTATATCCCCATTTTGCTTTGTGCTGGATTTCTCATTTTAAAATATGCATTGCAATGAAGGTGTGCAAGTTCCCCTCCCAACACCCCCATCCAGCACTCAATACACTCAATAGTTTTTACATTATGTTCTCTCATTTATTAGTTGGACTGATGGATCCTTCTAGTGGTCATCATTGAAACTGCAACAAAACCTTTGGATTTAGAAATTAGGAGGTGCTTCCAGGCCTGTGTTTATAATGGAATGATGTTTCTCAAGCACATCTTCTCTTCTCCTTTCCTTTCTGCATCCACATGACCTCAGTGACATAAAAGTGTCTGCCTTTATTCTCCCCACCCCATTTAATCCAGATTTACCCTCTCCAGGAAAATAAATTTGATTTTCTTAATTAAAAACAACAACACTGTCACCACCCGCCACCTTTCTGTGATACCTGAATGACCCATTTACACTATGAAGCCCTCTTCTGGTAACACCCTATGGTAAGAATGAAAATCTTAAGCATTATGAGGTTTCTTCAGAGTCCTCCTTCTCATTGCGTTTATTTTTAAAACACATTTCTTTAAACAGTTTAAAACATGAACGGTGCATACATAAAATCAATTTAAATCCAATACCTACTGGGATAATTCACATTGCACATTTAAATGCAAATGAGTATTGCTTCAAAATGTGGCAAGCATTTGGGTGCCCTCTTGCTCACTTGCCTGAGAGGGACCCTGAATTTCAGCCCCGTCCTGCCCTGCCCTGAAGGCACCACAGGAGCTTTTCCATACACCTCCTTCATTCTCCATGCCTCAGCTTCTCTACCTGTTCACAGTCCTCAGCCTATACGCCAAGACCATAGCTGTCAACTTTTCCCTTTTCTTGCGAAGAATCCTATTCAGAATAAGGGAATTTTCCTTTTAAAAAGGAAAACATTGACAGTTATGCCCAAGACACTACTTCTGCTCATGGGGACCATGTACAGATCAGCTTTATTAGAGAAAGCCAATGTACAGTAATGTAGCAGGTACAGCAGAAGTGTGCAAACTGTGGCCCTCCAGATGTTTTTGGCCAGAGGTCAGGGCCAATGGGAGTTGTAGCCCAGCGACATCTGGGAGGCCAAAAGTTAGCCACTCCTGCTTTACATAATTTCTAGTGCTTCCTTGTATGTTGTCTCAGCAATTATTTCAACAGCCTTATTGGTAGTGTATAATGAGGGTTCCCATCTTGGATGGCTTTAAAAGCAGATTAGGAAAATTCATGGAGAATAAGGCTATCAGTGGCTACTAGCCCCAATGGCTGTGTCTCCTTAGGCTCTCAAAGGCAATATAGACTAGGGTCCAGATGGCCTGGGTTCAAAGCTCCGACACAGCAACAATAAAGCTCACTGGTTGATTGGATGGCAATCATTGCGTGGCGAGTTCCTGCCCCCCACCAAGGATAAATAAAGAGACCAGACACCAGTATTTAAGGTTAAATGGGCGAATTAGGCCACAACTTTATTGAATTCAGGAATGAGAGGCATTGGCTTAGGCATTGGTCCTATCGACTATCCGGCTCCAGCCCATTTGCTGGAGACACGGGAAGGGTTAAAACCATAGTGGGGGAGTCTCCTGCTGAAACACATCAACTAGGAGCTCCCCCAGGTCACCGCTCGGGGGCGTGCCTTAGGCCCACACCTCTATAGGCTTCGGACAGGGCCACGCCCCCCAGAGTCCTTTACGGACCACCCTTCGTTCTCTGGGGGGAGGTGATGGCGTTCCTCCCCCCCACACACACACACATCCTCTTAACCCCTTCTTACCAATGCCTAACCGCCAATGCCAAGGAGTTGTGACGAGTTGCTACGAGGTAGGCAAAAAACCAAATGGCTGCAAATTGCCAATTGGGATAAATTCCTACCATGCCCCTTGCGGCGACAGACCGAAGTCCATAGCAAAGTCAGAAACCTACCTAAAGGGAGGGAGGGCGGGAAAACGTGGGGGCTAGCCAGCAAAGAGGGCGAGCCCCGGCCCTAAATAGGGCAGGCCACGCCCCCCAGCCACCTGATTGGCTGGCTGGGTGGACGACGCAACCGGGATTCCCCTGCTCCCGCGGGGGCTGAAACCAGCCCCCGCTCACGTGGGGTGGGCGTGAAGCCCGCAACCCCACCTCCTGGGCCAGGTCCGGATGTGGCTTTATTTCTCTCTCAGCCTAAGCAACCTCAGAAGGCTGTTGTGAGTGTGAAGCTGGCACAAAAATATAATTAATAAATGGATTCACACACACCCTGCCTTACAGGCGGTAGATAAGAAATGGAGGTGACAGGGGACCATTTTGTGCTTCCCACTGGAGGCAAGGAGAGCCTAAGCACGAACAAACCCATGGCCGAGGTGACGCTAGAGGCTTGGGGGTGGCTTTCAAACATGCCTTGACAGGCCTTCAGCCTCAGAAAGGTGAATGGGCGCCAGAGGCCTAGTTGGTATGTTTGTTTATCTCAGCGTTTAAAGCAACAACAAAAGGTCAGAGTCCGTTGCCGTGGGAGATGCTTTTTTTTTTTAAGCCTCCCACAGACTTCCCACTGTCCAGCTGAGACAGGCCTATTTACTTGTCAACTTCAATTATTTAATTCATTTCACCACTGTTGAAGAAATAGGCCCAACAACTCGGGGGATGCTGAACTGAGAGGAAAGGAGATGCATTTGCAACTCTTGCTTTTGCAAAATACACTTTGGGTCACGGTGGGTGGCTTCCGGGTTCCTGGACCTCTTGCAAGATCTTACCAGAAGTCAGAAGCCACAGCCCCACAACCGTGATAAGTACGGCTTTGGTTGCAGGGCAGAGGCAGCACCTTCCTGTTTTGCCTTAGGTGGCAAAACAGGATGGGCTGCCCCTGGGCTCTTGTCTATTTTAACTTGAGCGCCTTTATGTTTACCCTGGCAAAACAATCCTATTGACACAAGCATTGGGCAGCAAATTCCTGTCACTAACAACAGAGCCCTGGGAAACTTATCTCAGTGGTATATTTGAAGGGAAACAGGATAATACTCTAGGTCTCTCTATAGAGCAGTTTGCAAACCAGGGGGGGAAAGAGAACAACCTGGGCAACTTTGATCACAGGTAAGTAGTCCTAAACTTTCTTCCCTACTTCAGCTAAGACTATTTACTATTTGAACCTGTAGTCTGGCAGTTTGGGCTAATGGTCTAGGCACCTGAGTGACAGATAATACCCTGCACTGCTTAGCAAGTCCATCACCCCAGGATTGCTCAAAACTGTTTTCCCCAGAGTAGAAGTAAGGTAAAGGTAAAGGGACCCCTGACCATTAGGTCCAGTCATGGACGACTCTGAGGTTGTGGCACTCATCTCGTTTTATTGGCCGAGGGAGCCGGTGTACAGCTTCTGGGTCTTGTGGCCAGCATGACTAAGCTGCTTCTGGCGAACCAGAGCAGCACACGGAAACACCATTTATCTTCCCGCCAGAGCAGTACCTATTTATCTACTTGCACTTCGTGCTTTCAAACTGCTAGGTTGGCAGGAACAGGGACCAAACAACTAGAGCTCACCCCGTCGTGGGGATTCGAACCGCTGACCTTCTGATCGGCAAGCCCTAGGCTCTGTGGTTTAATCTACAGCGCCACCCAAAAGCTTGATCTTAGCTCAAAAGGTGGTATTGGATAGAGTTGGATCCATTGGAAGATGGGTGGTGATTTGCAGTAGATCCAAAAGGGTTTCTTATGTCACCTCCAGTCTATCATTATTCTGTGGGAGGGATTTAATCACATACTGGAAATTTAGGGTTGTGTACACAATATGCTTTTAAAATTCATTCAAAGCCCATTCTTTCCCTCAAATAATTTGGGCACTGTAGTTTGCCCCTTGCAGAGTTGCAATTCCCAGCAAACCCTTAACCAACTATGGTGTCCAAAATTATTTGAGAGAAATAATGAGCTTCAAAGGTGATTTAAGCATGTAGTGTATACAAAAATAAAAAGAATCCTGGACTTTTTGCAGTTTGGGGGAGTGGCAGGGTTAAAAGTATGGAAAGGGTAGGGGCATGGGGGAGAAATATGATTCAGTTCACATTTAAAGGTGAGGCTGCTTAAACAATACACAGATTGAAACAGCACCATCCTTTGAGTTTTGCACTTCTTCAAATTTTTTCAATGCTGTTCTCCAGCCCAAGCACTGTGTGCATATAAATACATATATTCATAATAGCAACATACAAAACTGCATTATATTTTTGAAAACTGCTTGTGGTTTGTCTTTTTGAAAGGGGGAAAGGATGGATTATACCTTGGAAGACACACAACGGAAGGAGAAACTTCTGAGGACTGTTTATGCCCTCCAAGTTAAGTCAGATGCCACATTTCAGAAAGCCAGCCCTCTCCTGAACAGCCACCCTGGTACAGGCATGGTGACAGAACACCAAGTGCACCAGCTGGCCGAGAAAGCCAAGGTCATCTGCCATGACCTGGACAATATCAAAAACTCCCTTTACTACCGGCAAGATGAACTGGTGCAGCAGATCCCAAACCCCAACAGCAACCATTATGGAGGTGTGTGTGGAATTCACTGCTCGCTCGATGGCCTTATCTACATGACTAGTGAAAATGCACCAAGGGTCCACTTCCTCAACCGCTCAGGCCAAACTTTTCAGTCTATACCATGTGTGGAATGGAAGAAGAATGAGACTTTTTTGCCAGAGGACGTGACTGTGACCAGGGCAGGGATGGTGGCAATTACAGACATGCTCAATGGGACTGTCCGCATCTTCAACAACCACTCCAAGTTCTCCAAGGGAGAATGGCTAAGAATTGGGAAGTTTTGTTCCCCCAGGGGAATTGGAGTGGATACATCTGGAAAGATTCTGGTGGCAGACTACACGGAAGGAAAAGTTCATAGCTTTGCCCTTGACCGTGCTTTCAAGGTACAAAGCACCCACTCTGTCTCCAACCTGCATGGGCCACGCTACGTGTGCTTGGCCCCAGAAGGAGGGTTTGTGGTGAGTGAAGAATGTGGTGATGTCAAGCTCTTCAGTAGCAACCACAAACTGGTCTCTTCCATCAGCAGCAAATATGGCCACTGCTTTGGCAATCCCTCCGGGGTCTGCACTGATAGAGAAGGCAACATCATTGTGGCTGATGAACAGCACCAGAAAGTCCACTTGTTTCCCAGGAGTGGGTCTCCCATCTGCCTGGTATCTAAAGGTCTGCAGAGACCAATGGGAATAGCTTGTTCCACCCAGGGGTTGCTGTTAGTTGCCGATAGTGGAGATAACTATGTCAAAGTCTTCAAGTACCGTGTGAGACCCCATTACAACTCTGACAATCTTTGTATACCCAGTGACAGTCCAAATATAACACCTAGAGGGAGAGCAGAGTAGGATTATTCCATCATTCACCTCCAGGCATCTTCTGCATTGACCTCTGCCACACTACCTCATCTGACAGTACAGTCAGTTATCCAAGTTTTTCTAGCATTCAAAAGGACTTGCTGCAGCAAACTACACCTTTGTCACATGGCGGACCCGAGCGAAACAACGTAGATCCTAATATCTGATCCATATCTTGGATGTTATGACTGGCAGAGGGGGCCCTTTTGGTAGTTCCAGTACACTCAGAAGTTCAAGGTGGCCTGGAGAGGGCATTCTCTGTGGCAGCCCCTACATTGTGAAATTTCCTCACCACAGAGATGTGACTGGCACTTTCAGTATGCCAAAGGCATACTGGCCTTCTTCCTGGCCTTTGATGTGTGATATATATAGTTTTAGGGCCCATGCTATTCTCTTGACTGCAATTTGTTTTAAAATGATTTTAAATCACCCACCTGCAATTCCCAACAAGTGGTATTCAGAGGCATACTGCCACTGACAACAGAGGTAAAACATAGCCATTGTGGCTAGCCCTAGCTGGCATGGGAGTTGCAGTCCAAAGCAGCTGGAGGGCACTTGGTGGGTGAAGGCTGTACTACCACATCTGAAGCTAGCTTAGGGGCTACAGGGCAGGCTGTGAAGCCCATATAGTTCTGTCCTCCAACACCAGCCATTGCCCCTGTCACACCCTGCCCAATGGTAGGGCTGGCCCAGTATAGCCCTTGAGGAAGAAACCTGGTTCTTCTAAAGAGCCAGAGCCTTTTAGGAGCCACAGACATGCCATTATTATTAAAGAGAAAGTTTTCTCTAATGTATGTTTTCATGAAAAGTAAGAATACCTGAATTATATTTGTCACTGGTAATGTTAAAAACTAGAGTAAATTATAATAAAATTATCTGAACACAGACCATAGCAAGATATTCAGAAGGTCAAAGTAATAAAAGAGGTCAAAGACTCCCCACTGTTTCTTGTCTTATTTATTTTGTTTTTATTCATAATGTTTAGAAATGGATGCCACATATTGCACCATATTAATTGGGAGGCAATTTGGGGTTTACTTTCAGAGCAAAAATATATGCTGTCTACATTTCATATTTTAAATTGTGACTAACTTCATTTGCGAGGAATGTAAAGGAACACGTTGATAAATGCAATTACGATGAAGCAATAGGGAAATAAGGGCAGAAAATGTTTAAATGATCCATGCATGTGTTGCTTTGTCAGCATTTTGCTTATTACCTCTTCCTCTATTTCAATAGAGAATGCCTGCAAATAGAGGGCTCTAAAGTTGCACACATGACCACCCTATTATTCCTAATGCACTAACCTAAAATCCAGACTTTTCTCCTTAATTTAGTATATTCAGTCGCTGACTGCCAGTTGCTGGGAGAACCCAGCAGAAGAGCTACATGGCCCTTGAGTCCTGCTTGTGAGCTTTCCACAGGCATATGGTTGGCCACTGGACAGGAAAGGCTCAGCCTTTGGACTAATGACCTGGTAGGAATTTGTTTTCAAAAACAGGTAACAAAAACAATACAATGAATGTGATAAACACCCACATCCCTCACTCACATGGGTGAAGTTGCTTATTATGGATGATTGCAAATAAGACATACAGGAAGGCACAGAACAAATTTCTAATGCTATCAGCTTCCAACAGAAGTGTGAAGGCACAAGCTACAGTTCTCAGAATTAATAGAAGAGACGAAGCTTATCAAAAAGAAGGGAGATGCAGACATTGAAGTGGAGGGAAAGAATGGGTTCCACCCAGGGGTGTGGTATACAACGGCTGAATTTTGCATGCCTTCCCCAGTTTTGTAGAGGAAATTACTGTTAGTTACTCTTGGGAGCCTGGCGTGCTCTGGTCCATGGGATCACAAAGAGTCAGACGACTAAACAACAACGACTAAACAACAACAACTCTTGGGAGTGCCAAAGAGTATTCTGTTGTTTAGAAACCTGTTCTACCTTCTGGGATACTTTAGGCTTGATCAGGTCAGTATGACATCACAGGCCAAATACATGTCAGATATAAAATACCTTGTTTTTGCTCTGCTAGCTTGGGGTGTACTGCCTTAGTACAGAATCTGCTTGCATTTTGGCATCACCTGATATCTTTAAGTGGATTTCTTTTATTGTTCTGCTTTTATTGTAAGCAGCTCTGAAAGCGTGTGGCTTATAAATTCTTCAGATTAATTAGTAAATATAAATACAGTAAATCAAAGGTACATTAGCTCTCTCATATTTCTTTTTAAAAACTGTCAGTCTTGGAGAGAGAGCCTTAGAAAAGATTTCCCTCCTCAACAGCTGGGGATACTGAAAATGTTCGTAGAAAAAAAAAAAAGAGTTGGCAAAAAAGAACCAGGCCGCTAAATGGGACGAAAGAAATTGTTTTAAAATGAGTTGGTAGAATTTCTTACCGGAAACCTCAGAAATCTGCTGCCCTTTTTAAAACAATGAACTCAATCAAACAGAACTCCACTTCAGGAGACCGGGGGATCCGTCCGGAACGCAATTAGGCAAGGACTTTACGGAGCGCTCTTAGGAACGGACTGCGTCTCCTAGCAACCGGCCTGTAGCACCCGGAAGTGGCTTGAATGTCAAGAGGAGCGGGCTCTTTCTTTTCTTTTATGACTGCTAGAAGGAGTAGCGGGAGGAAGTAAGTGTCTTCGGCGAGCGGCGGGGAGTTCTGACGGCTTGGGAGAGAAAAGGATGCAAAAAGGGGGAGGGGGGACCGCGGCGTGGCATGGTGGGATGGAATTGGGACCAGGGTCCCAGCTGCTGAACTGACCCAGTGACTGGGTTGCTCTGCGGCCATTAGCGGGTGCTAGTACGTTATCTCCATGCCTCCCCCGAAATTTCACTTGCTCATTCCTGCAGAATAAGCCGCTGTTAAAGGCATAAGAGCCGGGCAGATAGGTTCCCCTCTTCTGGCTAGTTGGTCACCGTAATTGGGCTACTAAGGCTTGTGTGGGTTGTGCGAGGCTAGCTGAGTTATACTGTGCATATTGCTGCGTTTCCCAAACCCGAGGTGACTGAGAATTGTGGCTTTTGTATAGTGGAGTAGTAGTGGAAGGGGGGCGGGAATCCTACAGGCTGGAGAAAGGCACATAGGCTTATTTATTAATTAATTACACGTTTATTGTGCGCTTCTTCCACAAGGTTCAGAGTGGTATCATTCCCTTTCTTCCCCTTATCCTCATGACAGTCTTGTGAGGCAGGCCAGGCGGAGAGAGTGAGTGAGTGGCTCAAGGTCACCCAGTGAGCTTTGTGGCTGAGAGAGTATTGGAACCTGAGTTTCTCTGTTTAATAATACTCATAGTTCCCTGAATTCCATTCATACTGGCTCTAGCATCTGGTTTGAGGCATAAAATGCTTAGCCTTGCTGAGGCTATGTAATTCTGGTATTGATTGGTGTCTGAGTAGGATACTGCCTGAAAACCCTGTGCACCTTAGGTTATCTCTTGGGAGAAAAGGCAAGATTGCACCATGCAAACTCTGTATGCTGGAAAAGTCCTATTTAATAGCAAATCAAGGTGCATATGCTATCCTCTATACTGGGACTACTTAAGCCTTTTTTATTTCAAAAATTATATTTGGGGGGTTTTAGTGTAGGGAAAAGGTGAGTAAGGGGAGACATGATAGAGATGTATAAAATTCTGCATGGTGTAGAGAAAATTGATGGAATGAATATTTTGCTCTCTCTCATAACATTCAGGACAGAAAAAAGGAAGAACTCCACATCACAGTGCATAAACTACAGAATTTGCTCTGACAAGAATTAGTTATGGCCACCAACTTGAGATGCTTTAAAAGAGGGTTAGACAAATTCATGGAGGAGAGGGCTATATCAATGGCAACTAGCCTTGCTGATAATGTTACACCTCCTCTGTCAGAGGCAATATGTCAGTGAAAGCCAGTTGCTGGCAATCATAAATGGGAAGAGTGCTGTTGCCTTCATGTCCTGCTTTTGGGCTTCCTATAAGCATCTGGTTGGCCACTGCGAGAACAGGATGCTGGACTAGATGGGCTTTTGGCCTGATCCATCAGGCTCTTTTATTGTTTTCTGAAACAAGTACACATAAAACCAAATAACACTGAACAAAACTCAAATGTAGAACAGAGTCTTGGAAACACATTTACATCTCTTAAACCTTTTTGCAACTTTGGGATCCCCTCCCCCCCTTCTTTCTAGGTACTGGCAGTTCATTAGGATCTGGTGTTCTTTTCTGGGGATAAACACAACAGGTTTTTTCCTGCTTTGCATCATGCTTCTGATTTTATCTTCCCTTATACTCCAGCAGCTTGAACCTATGAGTGCCAGATTCTGATTTTACCAACTTGATTGTGGCATTACCTGACCCTGCTATGTTTAGACTGCTAGAGTGAGAGAAAGGAAGATACCTGTTTTCTGCCTTTAAGTCAGTGTATATCATTGTCAGGGAGCTTTTTATGTCGTCTGGGTTTCATGTGACAGAAAAGCACTTGGGCCCAATATCATATTACAGTGAAATGTGCCCAGTCCTCCACATCATCTCAGATAGCTGCATACCTTTGCAACACTTGTAAACTGTAACCCTCTCTCATTTGAATTTTGTATCAGTGCAAAGTGAGCTACAAATCTCTGCCACAAACTCACCAAAAAGCCTTATGTGAACCATTCTCTCTTTCAGTCCAAGCAACCCATTGGCAAAAGGATATAGTGATATTGACTTACATTACAGGGTTGCTGTAATAATTACAAGATAATTTATATGAAGTGCCTTGAACACTCTAAAGTGTTCATGATGGGGTAATGCTGCATTTGGATGGCCTCTGTTTCTGTTTGATACTGCTGAGTTATTTAAAGTGACAGTGTCAGTTAGTTCCAGTGGTCCGTTTTGCTCTCTCGGAGATATTCTCAACCCTACCTGCCAAGGGTTGAACCAGGATCTTCTGCCTGTAAAGCAGGTGTTCCACCCCTGAGCCCTTTCCCTAGTGATTAGAATCACTTTGCCTGTGGGGTGATGATGATGATTTATTATTTATACCCTGCCCATCTGGCTGGGCTTCCTCAGAATTATGAAATTCTATCCTGATGAGCACGGGTGGCGCTGTGGCTTAAACCACAGAGCCTAGGACTTGTGAATCGGAAGGTCGGTGGTTCGAATCCCCGCAACGGGGTGAGCTCCCGTTGCTCGGTCCCTGCTCCTGCCAACCTAGCAGTCCGAAAGCACATCAAAGTGCAAGTAGATAAATAGGTACCGCTCTGGCAGGAAGGTAAACAGTGTTTCTGTGCGCTGCTTTGGTTCACCAGAAGTGGCTTCGTCATGCTGTCCACATGACCCAGAAGCTGTACACCGGCTCCCTCGGCCAATAAAGCGAGATGAGCACCGCAACCCCAGAGTCAGTCACAACTGGACCTAAGGGTCAGGGGTCCCTTTACCTTTACCTATCCTGATGAAGGCCCAACAAAACTTGCCCTTCTACTCATGGGGTTCTTTTTTGTATTGTGGGGCATTGATCAACGGTGGGGGGGGGGGACGGACAATCAGGGTCAACACACAAGTAAAAAGCACCTCTCCTGCTTGCAGAGAGCTTTCAAAGTATGGATTGGGCCAGTTGACAGCTAGCTCTATCCACATATTCACTGTTGAAGGCAAGGGCCAGGCTGCCTGAGAAGGAAGAGTTTTAAAGTGTCCCAAGTTGGAACATTTGTAGGACAGGTGACAAATCCTTATCATTCCCTCACCCACTGATTCCCTCCTCCCCACACATAAATTCTCCAAGACCAACAGCTTTTAAGCCCAAGCCCCCTCCCCCCAATTTCTGGATCCTTTTCTGATGGAAAAATATGGGCAGAGAAAGGGCTTTTATAGTGAAGACCTAGTGGTATGGAAAAGATTAAGCCTGCCTTTCTGCCTGCCTTTTATTTTCTACAAATACCCTCTCTGCCCCTGTGATCTACCAAACTTTTGTTTGCCAATATAATGTGTAGTCCCCGTCCCCCCCTCACAAGATCCTGCTTTCTTGGAAGCTCCAGCTTGTCCCTCCAGCCAAAGTATGTGCGTGAACACGCGCACACAAGTATTTCAGAGGCCATTGAATGCTTCTTTTACAGTCCACTGGAGGGGAATTGCAACACTATGCATTTTGTTGTTTATTCTTGTTATAAGGTGCACTCTCTCCCTGCAGCTGTGCACCCAAGATCTTCCTGGCTGCACACATCCTTTAGTGGTTCCTCAACCCTTATATAAGTGAAAGGACTGGAGAGGAATTGGCCCTTAGTACCAGTAACAGTGGTCCTCTCCACATTACAAGTAATGGGACATGTACCAAGCAGACATCCCTTTTCTGCCTCAAGGGGTTGGGAATTCATCCATGAACAGACATTGCCTCCTGCATCATCATTTGACAGGCTGGTAGCGGTGGTGGTGTCTCTGAGTAGATCAGCCAGGGTGAATAGAAGCATTCGGAATGCAAACAAATTGCATTTCTTTTCCAGAGCAAAATGTCAGAATCACAGATATTACCATAGATCAATTGGAAAGTTTTAGCAGGGACATCTATTTTCTGTATCTCTCCCTTTCAGTATACTGTATATTCCATAAACAGACAGTAAGGTTTCCTTTCCAATCACTGGACCCATCACAGAGCATACTGCCCGAGGGCTGGTTGGAGTTTTTTGCTTTGCTGAAGGACAGAGAAGGACAATGTTTTCCGGATGTTGTTAACTCTGGGCTTGCCCCCGCCTTTGCTGCTAATGGTGTTTCTGTTTGATACTGCTGAGTTATTTAAAGCGACAGTGTCAGTTAGTTCCAGGGTCAATTTTTCATTTCTGTGTATAAAACCTGAGACGTTGATGTCACCTTAGATTTCAGAGTGATTTAAAAAAACTAAAGAATGCAATATATGCCTGCCTTAGT
This sequence comes from Podarcis melisellensis, assembly GCF_964234715.1. Taxonomy (NCBI): domain Eukaryota; kingdom Metazoa; phylum Chordata; class Lepidosauria; order Squamata; family Lacertidae; genus Podarcis; species Podarcis melisellensis. Next base: position 17,411,184 of record NC_138546.1, on the reverse strand, counting down.
GGCTTTCATCTGAGGAGTCTGCACTACTTTATATAGAGTCTCACATAGGATATACATGGACTCATTCCCTTTGTTACTGGGCTGGTTCTTGTGCCTTTAAGGTAGAATTGAACCAATTAGCAGAATGAAACTAAGTGGTAGGAAAACCTTCACGTTTTAAATGCGTAAGCATCAAGCTGCTGTTCAAAGCACAGGCGAAGGGTGAGTGGCAAAACCTATATACAAGGCACAGTTAATAGCTGTGCCTGATAATGCAGAAAGTTAGCAGGTGCAACATTTTCCTGGCATGGATGTAAGCGGTGAGAACAGCTTTACTGGCTAAGTTTTTGCGTTGTGTGGCTGCTAAAGGCATAGCAACCCTGCCCAAGAAAATGCTGACAACCTTAGCCACAAGTTGTCAATAGGTTTGTCAGTACTGACCTAATGAAGTTTAATGACATGAGCATGGACGCATAGGAACATAGGAAAGTGCCTTACACCAAGCCAGATCATTGGGCGACCAAGCTGAGTGTTGTCTACTCTGACCAGCAGCAGCTCTCTGGAGTTACAGCATGGGCGTTCCCAGCTCTACTTGGAGACACCAAGGATTGAATCTGGGACCTTCTGCGTGCAAGGTAGATGCTCTAGCACTGTGTTATGATGAGCATAACTGAGGATGTACATGAGAATATAAATACAGTAGTACCTCTGGTTACAAACTTTGTTCCAGAGGTCCGTTCTTAACCTGAAACCGTTCTTAACCTGAGGTACCACTTTAGCTAATGGGGCCTCCAGCTGCTGCCATACCACTGCCATGTGATTTCTGTTTTCATTCTGGGGCAGAGTTCTTAACCCAAGGTACTACTTCCGGGTTAGTGGAGTCTGTAACCCGAAGTGTTTGTAACCCGAGGTGTTTGTAACCCGAGGTACCACTGTACATACATTTTTGGAGTGAAGCCAGTGTTTGACTAGGCATATCAAATGAAATGTTTTCCTATATGAAAAACACACTTCTTATTTTGAAGTATAACTCACAACTGGATTTCAAATTTGGATGATTAATCTGATACACTGTGGCAGTTCTTATGATGGTTAGCATAAATGTCTGGAGGGAAATTCCTATGCTGGCTATAGAGTTTCATTTGGTTGCTCTGACTACATTTTTAGAGTTGTTTTTAAACCTTTTGGTTTTTACAAAACCCGGCCAGGTACCTGCCATTCTTCTGCCATCTTCAAATGACACTAGCACTGTTTCTCAACTTTAGTTAACATTACCACTCTCTTGGTTTGCCCCTTGTGCTTCTACCCATCAGTATTAAGTATTATTTGCGTGTGTGCTTTTTGTTTCCAGGCTTTCTGATTTCCAAGCTTCCAGATCATGGTGCTAAAGATATTCTTCCCCATTTGCTGCTCGGCAGCTGAAAGTGGCCTGCTGGTTGGACGATGGATCCCAGAACAGAACTCCGCTGTTATCCTGGCTGTGATCCACTTCCCTTTCATTCCTGGTCAGGTAAAGCAGTATCTCTCCGAAATGCAACATGCAACACAAGTCAAGCTGTCTGTGCTGGGCTCATGGACTAAAACCAAGCAAGCAAAGGAAGAGAGTTTGGACAGGTTCCTTGAAGACCTTGGCACCATTTTTTCACACGACCCCTGGATCCAACTCAGCAAGGAGAAAGGAAGCAAGTTTTGGAGCTGTTCCGCCTCTTGGAAAGACTCTAATGGCAATGAGGAAGATGAAAATATATTGGTTTATTATGACCAGCGTAAAGTGATGCTGTCGCAGCTTCACCCTGCACAGGACCAGGTTGTTTCTTCTGATCAGAAGACAGTGGAGGCTTCCAAATTAGTTGCCGTGTTTGACACGGTTGCAAAGAGCAAGTTACTATTCATGAAGGACAGGTATGACGAGGGGCCTGTCAAGCTCACTCACTGGCAGTCAGAAGGAGTAGAAGCCAGTATTATTGTGGAGCTGCTGAAACAGGCCTCTGTTCCTGCATGTATGCTGATAACTTTCCTACTTTCACTTGTGTGTGGAGTCTGCAAAAGCAGGTATGTCATGTGTGATAAATAGGAACAAAATCAAACACATTTTATGCATAGCTTAAATCAGAAAGTTGGGTTTTAAAAAATGTCTGTAATATTTTGACATGCAATATTATGTTTTTCTGGTCAGTTTCCTAGTGCAGTGGTTTTCAGAGACTTCATATTGTCAGAAAAGTCATATGCGCACAAATTAATTAAGGAAAGAAAAAATGGGGGGCATCAATTCACATTAACAATACATTAACAATACAATAAACGTCAATACATCCATCTTAATTTACACGTATAGATCAATACATGCCACCCACACTAAAGGCTCCGCCCCTGGTAAGTACCAACCAAATGTGGGACACAAAAAGTGTCCCATCAGACAAGATGGAGCATAAGGAATCAAGGTGATCAAGATGGAGCATAAGGAATCAGGCTATCCTTAAGGTACTTTGGGCCCAAGTTGTTTAGGAATTACACATGTATATCAGTAAAGTTGTTTATGGTTTAGGAATGTATAGTGGTGAAATTGCTTTACAATGGATTAAAAACCAAAACTAATCTACAACATTTAGTTATTTATTTCAACAATACATTTATTTCAACGCAAAGTGCCAATTCTGCCACTTGAAGCAGTCGAGTGGGCACACATGGGGTAAGGCAATCTCGTAGGTAAACTGGTCCCAAGTTGTTAAGGGCTATATATACTAATAGTAACACCTTGAACTCGTCCCGGTAGCAGATCACCAAGCAGAGCAGACCTCTGAGCACAGATGTCATATGCTGACAAGGCCTCACTCCTATCAGCAATCATGCTGCAGCATTCTGCACTAACTGCAGCTTCCGGATGAAGTGCAAGGGAAACCACACACGGAGCACATTGCAGTAATCTTGAAGTAACCAGTACATGAACAACTGTGGCCGGGCTCTCCTCGTCCACGGATGGCCATAGCTGTCAAACCAGTTGCAGCTGGTAAATGGCATTTCTAGCCACTGAGGCTACCTGAGCCTGCAGTGACAGAGCTGGATCCATGTTTCATGTTTACTGATTCGCTGGCAATAACACCTGCGTTTCATGCCACATGTCAGAACTGTCAATGAAAGAAGTGTGTCCTTAACAGTGTACATTCCCCAGGTAGTCTTGGGCTGGAGCTCCCTGGCTTCTGAACATGGATCACATTTGACATGTTTTCTGTAGATGTCCCTGCTGTGAAAGTGGTTGTTGTGTAAAGTGTAGACTCCAGTGGCAGCTGGTGCCTGTTAGAACTGGAAGATCAGAAGGTAGGGAGGCCAACAGGAGGTGAAGCCACCTGTTCTAACATTTGTCCCTTCTCTTGCTGAGTTCAACAAGGGGCAACACAGAGGCTAAGGAGGGGGAAGATGGCCAGAAGATGGCTGCCCCAATCCCCAGCCCTGTGGAAATGCCATTGATGTTGGATTCTTCCCCTGTTTTCAATGGGAAGGCCTCTGGAGGATGGCCAAGTGTAATTCTGAATGGAAGTGAAGTTTAAAAGCTCTCCCCTGTAAAGCTCAGCAGGCCTTCAAGTGAGATCAGGTTGTGCTGCCAAAACCGGGGGATTGAAGTATTGTTTCCAAGCTGGCAAAGGGCAGCTTTGATTAATTCCATTTGGATACTAGTTACCTAAAGCATTCATGAGCAAACCATTGCAGCAAGCGTTGCCTCAGGCTATAGAGAGTAGAACTCCTCAACAGGTTTCCAACCGACTAATACTGTCATGAAATATTACAGCCAGCTTTTTCATACTTTCTGCCTGATGTGTAAAACTTGTAGCTTTCAGCGTGTCTTCAAATGCCTGGAGGGAACACTGGGGCAGGAATGGAGGTTTTGTGTCAAACTCTTGTGCATGCAGATGAATCTCTGCTACCAGAGGTAATAGGTAGAGCCAGTGCTTTTTTTTTCTGGGGCTACACAGGAATATGCATACCCCTAAACATTTTGTGAATCTTTTAACTTTTGTCCATTTTCATTCATTCCTTCATTCATTTACTGTATTTATTTTCCCCGATTTGAACTATAAAATGGTGATTTTCTTGAGTCAAAATGAGAGTACTCCTAAAAATTTTATTTGTTTTTTTTTTAAGAAAAAAAGCACTGGGTAGAGCTAAAGCAGTTATAGCAGTTCTGGATGTGACCAGTTTCTAGCAGCTCAGTGGAGCATTAGCTGAAGGTCAGATCATGGAGCTGCAGGGAATCAAGTGGTCTGTAATTGGCTGGGCCCCCTTGGATCCTTGCTTACTCTCTGGGGGGCCTCCTGTCTACCTTATTTGGGTGAACGGGAAGACCCTTCCCTACGCAAGAGGTTGGAGAGCAGGCTGCAAGTCACATGAGAGGATATTGGACTGCACACACAATTTTGCTGGCCTATTATTTATTTATTTCATGACCTGCCCTTCATTAGCGTGTCCCAGGGTGGATCACAACCATTAAAAATTAAAAACAGTTTAAGACAGTATAGACACTGAAACAGGGTGTGCCATAAATAGTATAGACACCATTCCTATATGATACTTGTAATGCAGCTTTTCAATTGAAGCGAAAATTTTCAGCTTTTGCTTGGAAAATTAAATGAAACCACACTATAAATGGATGCCAATATAAGTATAGAAATCTATCTCACAGGAGTCGTCCCCCCCCAATACTACATTGAACTATATCCTGCTCTTTAGCACCACCTTGTGGCATACTCTGGGTATGACTGACATCGGATAAAATTCAAAGGACAGATCGATGGGCATTCATTATTTTATAGTGTCAGAGAGAAGGACGAGGGCGTAGCCTTCCACCCCTAAACTGCAAATGTGGTTCTCTATCAATTTCCCACCAAACTGCAAAATCTATGTTGGGGGAATTCCTTTATTAAGTCAACAAAATATAACAAAATAGTGTACTTTTTTTAAAAAAAAAAGTTTTCCAGAACCCCCCTTCAGGCTAGTTATAATGAAGATAGATAGATAAGAGTTCGGGAGAACTGAAATGCTTGCACACTATTTTGTGATACTTTGTGATACAGTGGTACCTTGGGTTAAGAACTTAATTCGTTCTGGAGGTCTGTTCTTAACCTGAAACTGTTCTTAACCTGAAGCACCACTTTAGCTAATGGGGCCTCCTGCTGCTGCTGCACCACCGCTGCATGATTTCTGTTCTCATCCTGAAACAAAGTTCTTAACCCAAGGTAATATTTCTGGGTTAGCGGAGTCTGTAACCTGAAGCGCCTGTAACCCGAGGTACCAGTGTATTGCTGTCATACAGAATTTACTCCTCTTTTTCTTTTTTAATTTTTGTATTACCAGAAAATTGTATGAATTTTCTGGAATAATATCCAGGTCAAATAAGCCTTTTTTGGTCACTGAAACATAAAGGAGAATTCCACGAGCTATCATATTTATTTAATGTGTTGCAGGATGTGAATTGGTTTTATATAAATGTTGCAGAAACTAATGCGGATAAGGAATGAAACAGAAGAAATATATTATCACAAGCCTTAAATGGGAAGCTGTTTGATAAGGAGATATGTTTTTTACAAATGTAATCACATTCTCCATTAAAAGCAACATGAGTTGAAGAGTTTCTAGGTAAATTCTGCTGGTCTTTCTGCTCTGCATTTAAAATATTGAACAGAAATCTTAATCCTGGATTAAATAATTCAGAAGGCCTAGTTGTGTTCTCAGGTGGAAATGGGTTAGTTCCCCCCTTCCAAAAAGAGACACTTATGGTTTTTCTACAGTGCAGCATGCCACTAGCAAAAACATTATCTGAAAAGCTTTTTAGAGCTCCTCGTAGTCAGTTTAGGATTATATCATCCTGAATAATCTGGTGTCATATTCAAATGGTTGCTAGTTCCAGATTATTCATCATTAAGTTTAACAGTGTCCTATATAATCAATTAAACTGATTGAAGGTTGCAACCCTAGATATTAGATTTAAAAATGTAAAACCCAAAAAAAGCCCACGCACAACATTTTCCATACTTCTGTTTCTACTTTGTGCTTTGGAATTCTCTTGTGGTAAAATAACGTCCTGCAGACTGTAATTCTGAAATAAAAGGAAATATTAAAAGGAAATTATGTTTTCCAACATGACTTTGTATGTCTCCCTATTTATGTCGCCAAGAAGAGCAGTTAGCCTTAGGCTGCCGCCACCCATTGGGTCTTTTAGAGCAATCAACAAGCGACACTTTCTTTCCTCTGTCACTTCAGATGTTGATATCAGGCAGGCCAATTGAACGGATGTGCGTTCATTTCGCTCCAAGGTGGTGGGCTGCAGCAAAGTGCAGAATAATTCGGGGAATGTGAGCGGGGAATTGCCCTGCGCTGCATTTACTGGGGATGCACCTCAGCTGTCCAGGGTGGGGCAGACAGGGATGAGCTCCGAGGCTTTGAACCTGACAAACCTTTTGTGAAGGGTAGCTGAAAAGGCCTCAAGGGCTGCCCACCGTGAATTTGCTGGGCTTTTACCAGCTTAATGGTTATTACTGATGCCTTTGAGCAGATACACTTGTGTGACAACCAACCAGGTAACAATGGGAATGTGTAACGGTGCAAATCCAATCTGGTGGCATGTGAACTTTTTCATTCATGAGAGATCTCCTTCCATGGAGGCCCAAATGGCTGGTTGAGGGGTGTGGAGAAGACATGGGTTCTGGATGTAAAGGCATTACAATGTGATCACTGCAGCATTTCAGAATTTTCAAGCGTTTTCATCTGAAGAAGCATGAGGAGTCCTGGGAATCTTGCACAATCATTTTCATTGACTGACTTTTTTTTGTTTTCAAATCTAGAGTGTTGACGTTTTGGCCCTTGTCTTTCATCTGGAGCAAGCTGTCAACTTGTGAGCAGCTGGGGCACCGGCTGCAGCACCTCCAAATTATCAGTAGCAGGCGGAAGGCTCCAAATCAGACTCAGCTAATGAGGTAAGGCCTGGAGGTGGGAATTCTCCTGGTAGATGTGAACAGGTCTGTGTCCAAATACATCGAAACAAGCTATGCGATTCACAAAAAAACTCTCACAGTTCCTATTAGTGGTATTGCCCAGGAATCAAAGAACTACTCCAAACATGCCCAAGCACCCTGGCACAGCCCAGAAGGATATTCTTTCTCTCTTTCCTTCTTGTATATGCTGATCTGTGACAAGCTGGTAGGCAGATCCAACTTCACAAATCGAGCCTGTTCCCAGCCCTTACAGCATTCAAGAAAGATGTGGACATTTGTAAGCAATAACTACTGAAATCTTAAAAGCCAGGAGCACTGTGTCATCTGGTGGCCATTGGGAGTGGTAGGATGGAAGGCTGTGTGGCCAACAGGAGACAGAGGCAGAGCCAATGGCAGATAAAACCAGCTAATTCTAGTTTTGTCCCCATCCTCCCCCCTGCAGAGTTCTGCAATGGCAGTGCTGAGGTTAAGAAGGAAGAAGCAGTGCCACCCTCTGGGCCTGTTCAAAGTAAAGGCAGGCAGGTAGAGGCTGGCTAAAGACAGAGTGAGGGTGTACCATGTACCCTGATGGACCAGCCACCACTCTTTGTCATGGCCTTGCTCAACTTGGAAAGACCTCCCTGAAACTAAAAACTGTGGGATATGTTGATTAACTATAGCACAGAAACGCTTAGGGCTGACTTTGTGGGTTTTTTATGAGTGAGGTGGAAGACTACTATCCCGTTGCCCAAAATATAATTGCTGTCTGTTTGCTTTGCTCTTTTTCCGGAAATGCGTTTCTGTTCCATGATGCTTATGGTCCGTACAGCTGCACCTGAGAGTTTTAGATTAGAACATATTTTTATGTGTGCCCCCATATTCCCACCCACACAACTTCCATTCCTGTCTAGCAAAAAAAGAGGTTGCCCAGGAAACAAGCCTGGCAAGCATTGACGCAGCTGTTGGGAATATTTGTACCAGCGCCTACCTTCTGCTCCTTCCCCAGCTGCAGTGACCTCAGATACCCCCTTGAGAACATCCAGCATTTCATGACCCAACGACTGCATTGTATGCCTTATATTTTTATTTGACTTTTCTTGTTATTGTTGATTTTGGTTGAATCACTTTGGGGGTTTTTTTTAGTTTTGAATCTTCTTAGCTCCAAAAAGCCAATCCAAAAATTATATTTTTACCTTTACTGAATGAACTGATCCAGTCCCGTGGACCACTCTACCAGATGCATACAGGCTCTGCTGGCATAATGCAGCTGTTGGAACATCTGATACCTTGTACTAAGTCAAACCCATTATGTCCATGTAGCTTAGTATTATGTACACTGACTGACAGCATCTCTCCAGGGTTTCGGGCAGAAATCTCTTTCAGCCCTCTTTGGAGATGCTGGGGATTAAACCTGGGACCTTCCGCACGCAAGGTGAATACTCTACCAGTGAGCTGCAGTCTTTCCTCATAATGGTGGTGTGCAAATAGGTTTATCAGAATTGACCCCTGTGCCTGTCTCAGTGCTGAGTGATGCTGGGCTGTCAGAGCTTGAGTCAATACAGCCTTTGCCAACTTGGTGCCCTCTATACATGTTAGACTACGGTTCCCATCAGCCCCAGCCAGCACAGCCATAGGAAGCTGATGGGCATTGTACTCCAAAACATCATGAAATCGCCAGGTTGGCAGAGGCTGAATTAGGGTAAAGTCTGAACTGGCAAACCATCATTTCAAACCCACTTCAAACCATGGTTAGTGCTGTGGCTTGGTATAATGTCTGAATTGACAAGCATTGTTGCTTTTGTTGTTTAACGTCCAGAAGCACCTGGAGGTGTAAGTAAAGAAGCAGCTCTAAGCCATGGTTTTACCTGCCTGTTTGGAAATTTTAAACTATAGTTTGTGTTCTATAGGCAATTATTTAATTAAAAGCATTTATACACAGCCTTTCAGTAGGAACTAATTCCAATTTGGTTTAGAATAACAGCATTAAGTACAATAACAATATTAAGAGAAAAAGTATGGATTGCTAAAAATCTAGCCATTCCTCTCTTGCCTTGAACCTGAATTTATTTATTTCTACCCTGGTTTCAGAAAAGCCAACATATTTCTTTCTCTTCTGATTGACATGACTCTTGGGATACTACTGATGTCCTGGCTGTACCAGAAGAATCGAATTGGTCATCTTGCCAATGCCCTTGTTCCAATGGCTGATGTAAGTTTTTTGGCTGAGCCTCATACCCCTGCGGCCAGCACTGTAAGGATTAACTAAAAATGACATCAGCTCCAATATGGTGATGGGTCACTTGCCAAGGTGTGTCTGGCACTTTCATTATACGGTTTTCGTTGTATACTGCAGACACACCTCTTCATCTCTTTACCCTGGTCTTTGACACCTGAGATCTGTACTTTTAGGACACCCTACCCCCACCCCCACTCTTCCTGTGGCTGTAATTTGTTTTTAACTGTTTTTAGTGTTGTATTTTAAATTGTATTGACCTGGCCTTAGGGTGAAGACTGGGTAATAAATCCATAAATCATAAACACTAGCAGTGCAGTGAGGATGTGCAGAATCATAGAATTGTAGAGTTCAAAGGGATACAAAGAATCATCTAGTCCTGCCCTCTGCAATGCAGGAATCACAGCGGTGCGGTTTGGGGAGAGCTCCAGGGCCCAGATGCAGAGGTTTGGAGGGCCACGTTTGGCACTTGGGCCTCATGTTCCCCACCCCTGGTTTAAATAAATAAATATTTCTTCTACCTTCTATAATTTCTAGAGAAGACAGTTGTCCATGTCTATTTTATAGCAACCCTACATAGCACAAGACACACACTTGAGTATTAGTCACCTTGCTGAGAGACCCTTCTGCCTCTCTCCTCCTTTTCCAATGATGCCACACATGGAGGCAATCAACTGCCTGCACTGCAGGATCAACCTGGCATCTGAAAATCAAGATGTGCTTTTCCTGGCATCAGTTTCCTCCAGCAGAAGCAGTTCTAGAATGAGTCCTGAGCATTTGATTGCGCATTGGGAACTCCTGCTCTCTCACTCTCTCTTTATGGTGCAAGTTTGCTTTCAGCCACTGAATGGAGCAAAGTTGCCTAGGAAATAAGGTTCATGTGACAACAAGGACCTAATTTAAGTGTTCCTTTCCCTGAAATTCAGTGAAAGAAATGACTAGCGCTCTTTTGCTTTTCTGTCTCCCCTCATTTTCTCTTAATGAACCGTTCAGCCCAGACTGGAATAGAGTCCTACAGAATCTGGCAGTATAGCTGCTTTACAAAGAAATTACTAGGCAATGGCCCATTTTTGTGCGGCAAAAGCAAGGGTGGGAAATCTTCTTTTTCTTTTTGGTCATTGAGAGATGCAGTCTCTTGGTGGTGATTTCTCAAGGCTGCCTACTAGAGGTGGGTGGAACCGGAGTGTAAAATGGGCAGGAACAGAGCCCAAAATGGGCTGTGCCAGAACTGAAGGATGGGCAGGTCCCATCCCCCCACTTCTCTCTCTGCCTCCCCCACCCAATGCTTTTCCTCAATACCAGCATGAAAGTAGGCCAAGGATCACATGAGGGCTGAGGGTCAGACATTTAACGAGGCTTCTCCTACATCTCTTTTTTGAAGAGCTGTCCAAAAGCTGGCAACTTGCAAAGGCAAGTTTCCCTCTGATTAGACTTTGGGTTGACTGAATGTGATTTGCATTGCCTGCCTCCAAAAGAAGTACAGCCCCCATGTACACTCAATGGAGCTTGTGCGGGCAGACCTTCTAGTGCAGGTGTGGGGGACCTTTGGCCCTCCAGATGTTGCTGAACTACAACCCCCATCATTCCTTGCCATTGGCCATACTTGCTGGGTCTGGTGGGAGTTGTGCCCCTTATTAGCCCCTGGGTAAGAAGATACTTTTGAGATATTCCAACAACCCAGGCCCCAGCATTTTTCAGACCAGCCCTGAATCCTTTCATGGTCAGGCATGCTTAATATGAATGACTGCAGCTAAAGACACAATCTATTTCAGGCTGTGGGTTCCCCACCTCTGATCCTTTCCAAAATGGTTAAGCACTGTGGGTTTCATACTAGGCTAAGCTGAAAACCACAGTTTTATGGATCTTCAATCCTGTGGACAGACATGCAAAGCTTCAGGCAACAAGAGATTAAAACACGTGCCATGCCACAAAATAGCTTTCCTCTATCTTGGATGTTTAAATCTTTAATTCCGGTGGATGCTCTAAATATTATATGAGATCTGTTTCTAAAGTGTCTTGCGCTTCCTTTTGGAACAGCAAGTCAGTGGAAGTCAGCGGTGGCACAGATCAGTCCTGGATCCTAGCCAGCCAGGCCTCAGATGGGAGCGAAACCGAGGGAGATGGCACAGTCAGTTTGGTTATTAATGAAAACTGCTCTAGCCTGTGGCTGAATCTTGAATGCCAAATGCTGTGTGGCAAACATGGAGATAACCTCAAGTTCATAAATCATAGAAACTAGAGATCTGAAGCCAAATGCTCGGTTCATTTATTTTGAATCAGAACACGAAATCCAGCCCTCCCAGGCTCCTTGGCCTTCAGTCATTCCCACTGGCAGCATTCAGTCTCTCCTGTCACTAGACCCTATACCAGGCTCTCCTCCACCAGTGCCATCAGCCTTCTGCTGCCTTCACAACAGCTGTGCCACTTGACAGCATCAGCACAGGAATGCTTCCCTTGTTGAATTTTGCAGTAGGTAATAGCAGGGTGGCACTCGAATATTGTGGACGGTGTTTGGAAGGATAGTGTGCTACCAAGGCTGCATGTTTGAGGAGTGGGATGGAGAATCTGCATAGCAGATCCAATGTCACTTCAACGTGGTAGTGCAATGTGGGGATAGCAGGAGGCATGGGTGTGATTTTCTTTCCCCAAGAAGCATTATGAGGCTGGATCAGGCCAGCAGCCATCTAGTTTAGCATCCTGTTCTCATGGTGGCAAACCAGAAATCCATTATGGGAAGCTCACAAGAGCCACTCTCTCCACCTGAAATTTCTAGCAACTGGTAGTCCAAGTCTATGGCCATCACGACTTCTTGTAATAGTGAATGCCACAATTTAACTTAGTGTTGTGTGGAGGTTATAAGTTGTAAAGAAGACATGGGTGCTGTATACCTAACTCCATCCCAGGCACCTCAGATGTGATGGTCCACTCTAATAAAGTATTGCCAGCTAGCTCCACTCAAGCAGCATCAAAACCCAGAGGTGCTGAGCAGTCGAAGGGCTAATGGCAACGACATGTCAGCCACTTCTGGAAACACAAAGGGTAGTGTAGCAAGTGGCCTTCAGTGTAGACATAAAACTTGGCTGCTAAGCCCATCCCAAGATAATTCTTCTTGCTACTTAAACAAAAATCCATCTTAGCTGTATCCATCACTGATGCTTCAGATGAAGGTTTAAAGACAATGAAATATTTAACGGAGGAAAGAATCCTTAACTGCCACTATTGAGGCTCCAGATTAATTGCAGAATACCCTTCATAAATGTCTCTAGGTCAGCTGATAAGTAGAGCAGAACTACTTATCTTGGGAGTATGTCTTTAGGGATGAGCTGTACTTTACTGTAAATAGAACACTTGCTGTAAGTAAAACAATGTGCTAAAGGGTAGCAGATTTCTAAAGGTTGGTCTCTGGGATTCCCAGTAGAGTCTTCCATGCATTTTCAAAGAATCTTAAGAGACTCTGTCTTATCAGGTACACTTGAGAAAAGGCAAATATATATACGAGAGACATGTTCAATATATTATCTTATTTATTAGCCTTGAAAATAAGCGCAAAATAAGTATTTATTCCTCATACATTACTACACTTCCTCGTGTTAGTTATTATGGGAATGAAAATAGAAAACCAAGTACTGGGGGTGGGGGGAATCCTGCCCGGTTTGGAGGTCATTTTAATCAACTATAGGCAACCAGGCATGTGGCTTTTGCAAGACTGAGGATGAAAGAAATATGATACCTCAAAGGTCAGATAGCATGCAGGATTGTCTGTTCTCTTCTTGAATTTCATTCAGAAGTCAGCTAAAAGAAAAAGAAATCCTTCTTCACCCCATGCATAGTTAAATTATGAAATTTGCTATGTGGGGATGTAGTGATGGCGGCCAACATGGAAAGGTTTAAAAGAGGATTCAACAAATTCACTAAAGAGAAGGTTCTCAATGGCTCCTAATCATTATGGCTATATTAACTCCATTATGGGAGGCCATATGCCAGTTGCTTGGGATCACAAGCAGGAGAGATCTATTGCACATGTGTCCTGCTTATGGGCTTCCCATAGGCATCTGGTTGGCCACTGTGAGAACAGAATGTTGGCCTAGGTTGGCCTTTGGTCTAATATAGCAGGGCTCTTCTTCTGTTCTCTTGTAAGACTCCTACCATTTGAAACGTGTCAGGCCCTGATAAATTATTTCTAATGCCCCTTTCATGTCCCCTCTGGCATTCATTCCCATGATGGTAATTTTCCTGTTTCCCTCTCTTTTGCAAGTCTACTGAATGGTGTGTTCTTAAGCCCACTGATGTTGATGGACTTTACCCAAGTATCCATACTGCTTGCCTTAATTTGCACACATAGCTCTTCCTAAGATGTTCTTTACTGTGCAATGTTCTTTTTCTGAAGACCAGATGCTCTCCTCTGCTGCTGAATGTTTTGCTGACTCGCCAACTGGTGATCCAGTTTCTGGAAATGTGGTCTTCATTTTAAACTATCAAACAACTTTTTCCTCTACAACATGGAAAAATTAAATCCATTCCCACCAACAAATCTCACTGTGTACTCCAAACAAGCTGAATGTTTCCAGTACAACCATGAAAATATTATTTTTCCTTCCACAAAGGAAAGAGTAACAGAATCTTTCAGATGATCTCATCTTTTTGCGGGGAGCACGTTGCACACACAACAGAACAGCTTTCTGCTAACCCCAGCTGTTTTATCCTTTATGGTAGCATGTGGCCCAGCAGCTCCAGGACCTTCTGCAGTGGCTGATGGGTGTGCCAGCTGGTTTGAAAATGAACAGAGCTCTGGACCAAGTGTTGGGGCGATTCTTCCTTTATCACATTCACCTTTGGATTAGTAAGTGCACCTACTTTTACCTGTGATTTAAAATGAGAGAAAGAATTTTGTGAACTTTTCCAAATGCAAAGGATTTTACTTTCACTTTTAAAGTAAGGTCATATCCAGCGTTCTTCCTGATTTGTTTGCAAATGACTTTGCATCAGAGCAAGTGCTGTCAGACCGTTTCCATTGCATTTCCTCATCACTTTCCTTATTGCAGAAAGATTGATCTTTTGGAGAAGTAGATTTCCCCAAATTAACTAGCGATGCCAGCAAAATTGCCACGTTCTGGTAGCATTTGAAGAACCCAAGATACAAGGCAAATCATGCAGAAGTTGTAGTCCAATGTATCAGGAAGGCACTGGAATGGCAAAGACTAAATCTGTTTCATCCTTGTCCTGTGCTTAACTAAATCAGTTGCAGGGATGCTGTTCATCAGCTATGCACCACTCTACTTCCTTTATGTTGACAGGCTGAAATGCACCTGCCATGCGAGTCAGGCAAAAGGTATTGTGTGCTTACTGGGATTTGTGCTCTGAATGAACATATTAAGACCCATGCAAATCTCCATGGCAATCTTTCACAACCCAGTGTCCTCCAGATGTTTTGGACCAATAGCCCAGCCATCATGGCTATTGGTCAGGATTGACAGGAGTTGTAGCCCACAAACATCTGGAGAGCACTTGGTTGGTGAAGACTGCCTTAGGGGGTCACCCCTTGGAGAAGAGAGTATATGAGACGTTTGGGTTTTGCCCTTAGCCTTTTGAGGAAGGTGGTGGTAGTGGGGATATTTTGATGTTACATTGGTTTCCTTCTGTGTCTCAGAAGCCTCTCAATGAACAGGAGTGATATTCTTTTCAATGTTGCTCTTTCCTTTTCTTTCAGGTTATATCCATCTGATGTCTCCTTTCATTGAGATGATCCTCTGGCATGTTGGCTTATCAGCCTGTCTAGGCCTGACAGTGGCCCTTTCCATCGTCTCTGATATCATTGCACTCATGACCTTTCACATCTACTGTTTTTATGTCTATGGAGCCAGGTGGGTGTGGTTTATCTGCTGCAGCTAGGCATATGCCCATGTGCTAAGAACCACTGTGAACTCATTACTCACCAGCATGTAAGGCCTGAGATTATATCTCACCATTCAAGAGATAATTGAGAGGCCTTTGGGCAGGTAGCTTCTCCAACTTTACAATGTGGAGACTGATTATCACTCTGAACTGTGAAAAATATGAACCAGATATTGGCCTGATTCAGACATAATGGCCCCATCCAACAAAACATGGTTTGTCAGATCAGGAATGAGCATGTGTCCATGCATCTTCTCCCTTCTATCACTAATCTTAATTCAGTACTTGCTGGGTTGTTAAATCACAGTTTACATGTACATGCAAGCCAGGAAAATGAGGTTCCTCAAAACCAGATTATCAGACCATAGTTTGGTTTCCTAGTTTGTAAGGATCACTCAAGCCGCAGTTTCCTAATACAAAGGTCACAGAAAAGTGTGTTTTTAGAAAACGGAGTAATGTTGGATGAAGGCACGCAAGAGAGTGTGTGGGCACAAGGCTCGTTCTTAGTCCCACAAATCATGGCTCATTGAATCAGGATTGTTGTGTTATCTGAACTAGGCCAAATATTGTAAAACATCTTGTACAATGTATCAGGTGTTGGTGTAATGTGAACTCTGAAGAGTGTGAGCTATGAAGTCTCAATGATACCCAAGTAATTTAGTTATTATAAAGCAGGGTTGGGGGACTCTGTGCTTCTCCAGAAGTTGCTGAACTAGTTTCCATCATCCTGGCTGGGGCTAATGGGAGCTGGAGTCTAACAGCATCTGGGGGGCCACTGGTAACCCACTGGTTAAGAACTATGCACCAAAGAATATCTGTGGGATAGTCAGCATGCTGTGTCACCTTTCACAGTGGTGGGCTGGAAGAGAACATACGAAGCGAACTTTTTCAGAGTCCATCTAGGCAAGTAGTGTCTCCTCTGACTGGTAGCATCTTTCCAGCGTCCCAGGTAAAATACGTTTTTTCCTAGCCTTCTGCACTTGTCTGGCCCACCAGAGGGTGCTGCACTCTTTACTGTCGCAAACAGGAAAAAAACGGGGAGAATGTGTATGCACAGCGCATATCACATTTCATACCCAATACGTCAGGGTTACTTTCACCATAGCCTTTCCAAACAAAATGTTCTCTGCTGCATCTTTTGTATCCAAAGACAAGGAGGACAATTGGAGAAAAGAAGCCCAGGGAAACAAAGCAAGTTCTCATAAGGATACCATGCTGGGGAATAAAAGGGCAGCGTTTTCTTGGGCTGCGGGAGACTGGGAGTATAAGGTTGTCAGAGCTGCAGAGAGCATTTGGTGCAGGAGGAGCCTTGCAAAACTTGCAGGAGTTTTCCTTGCAAAACTGATTCCACCAAGGAGGAGGCTTTTAGGTGGTTCGTTCCCAGAACCCAATTAGCAACTCTTCAGGTGAACTTGGATGCCAGAGATCCATCCTGATGGCTTATAAGGAGTGGGAAGTGGCTGCTTTAAAAACAGTTATGCACAGGAGGCCTGGGCCTCGTATACAGCAAAAGACTTCAATTGGGTGAGCCGGGCCTATAAGGTGCTCATGTCCTGGCTTAAAATGGGTGGTACCAGTAGCATAATCACCATCTTTACTCCTTTCCTTTCCTTTCTTCATTTCCTTCCTTCCTTCCTTCTTTTTTAGAAAATCAGAGGCAGGAGAGAGAGAAGTAAATTGTAGGGCAAAGAAAGATCTACTTCGCCTGCAGAAAGTTCCAGGTTCTGTTGCTGGCAGCACCTTCCCGCAGAGCTGGGAAAAGCTTCTGTTTTGAAAACCCCGGGAGATGATGGCAGTCATTATAGACAGTGATCTTGATGGATCAGTGCTTTGACTCAGTGTGAAGCAGCTTCCTGTGTTCCTGTTCTGAAGCCTACTAAGTTTTCAAACCTCAGTCTTCAGAAAATCTTTTCCACAGGGACTACTGGCCTATTGAAACACCCCCTCAACTCCTGAGCATTCCAAGATAGGTTCTGGGGTACATGTTTGATAGACGCAGAATACTCGTTTACTGCAAGAGCCGAGATCCTTTTCCAGAATTCACTTGTAGGCAACCTTCCAGGGGCTGAATTTCATAAGGGAGACAGGGCATGTCATGCAGTGGGCAATGTTTCCAGCCACACCAAAGTCAGAGGTTTGCACACATGCTCAGCTCTCCCTCCAGGCGAGCAAAAAGCATTTTCACACTCATTCCAGCCAGGTAGAAGCATTCAAGGAAGGCGTAGAACGTGGTTGGTGAGGGCTGGATAGCAAGGCCTGAAAGGCTGTGTTTGGTCCCCTGCCTCAGCCTCTCTGTCTTTGGGCCTCACTATCACCTTAAAAGAGCTGATGGAGAAAGAGACCTGGCTTTCTCCAGTACACATCCTGCCTTGCCAGATGTGCAGTGGAGTGCCCAGCCAGGAACAAAGAAAGCTGCCATTTGAATTTTATGTATTTATTTATTTAATTCATATACTGCCCTTCATCCAAAGATCTCAGGGTGGTTCACAAGAAGGAATGAACCTCATGGTTAGACAGCTGGCCGAGGAGATCCCTATTGAAACAAGAGCCCCTAAAGTTACTTTGGGGGTAGACGGAGGTATTTTCTGTCAGTCACGATTTTGTGCTTTCCCCCTCTCTGGACTCAGGCTCTACTGCCTCAAAA
Organism: Podarcis melisellensis; assembly: GCF_964234715.1. Taxonomy (NCBI): domain Eukaryota; kingdom Metazoa; phylum Chordata; class Lepidosauria; order Squamata; family Lacertidae; genus Podarcis; species Podarcis melisellensis. Next base: position 17,393,474 of record NC_138546.1, on the reverse strand, counting down.
TCTATGGATTGTCATCACTGTGGCGCTTGTTCCGTGGGAAGAAGTGGAACGTCTTGAGGCAACGCGTGGACTCCTGCTCCTACGACTTGGACCAGGTGAGGGTTTCCAGGGTGTCTGGGAGGGAGATAGTTCTGTGTTTCCATGTGGATTTGCATGTGCACACTCACCCCTTCCCCTCCCCCGTGGTGCATATGCAAAGGGCTTAATTTGGCATTATTTCCAATGGTTTGCTGTTTGTCACCGGCTGTGCATCTGTAGGTGTATTGGCAGAAAGAGCTGCAATTCAACCTTTTGTGCATGTTTCTGAACACCGTGGATGCTGGTGCATATCAGGAACATTCAGTCCCAACCTTCCTCTTTGCCCATACAATGGCCAGGCACGGCCTCCCTGTGTATCACTCAACCCTGAATCTCACTGTTCTCCGCTGGCCAATTTTCTGCCTGGCTCTCAGGCAATTATAGCCGAAGGGGGCCTAATCCCTGAGAGACTCCTTTGGCAGATGCCTGGTGCCATACAAGTCAGAGCGCTGGAGTGATAAGGGCGAGTGGGGAGGGGGGGAAGCAATTTGAGTAAAAGACACCAAATAATTACAACCATACCCCACAGTGTTGCCATAGTTACCTGCTGCTTTGTGTTTCTATTAAAAGGCTCCATTTAATTCACATCAGATGGAGTTGGGCCCACACATTCCCATCAGGATGTGGATAATGTTTTGAAGTAGGGTGGGCGGGTGGCTCTATCTGCTTCTTACCTTTTAGAAAATGTCAAGGTAACAGCATGACCAATGTGGAGGTTGGGTCCCCTCAATCCCCAACCCTGCTTTCAAACAAAGCGGGAAAAGTGAGGAAGCTAGGGCTAAACTTCCTTACCACTGTTTTATTCCTTTGTCTGCCAGGAGACAAGAGATTGCTGGGGGTGGGGGTGGGGGTTGCGAGATGCAAATATTCCCTCCAGCTTCTGCTGCTGTCTCTCTGAGCTTTGGAGAGCTGCTTAAGCAGAGCGTGCTGCTGAATTTTGTCTGAGGGCTGTCAGGTTCTTCTCAGTCTAGAGTTGGCCAAGGAGGCCAGTGCTGTTCAGTCCTTCCTGGGGGGGGGGTGGCAAGGGAAGTGCTTTAAACCAAGTTGTTTCTTGTTCTTGTCAACTGATGATCTTTTATATCAGAGTTCAGGAACCTCAGGTTCAGGGGCTGAATGTGCCCTTCCAAGCCTCTCTGTCTGACCCCGGGACCACACATTCCCTGCCCAGCCCTACTGGCCCTGCTTCACACCCTCCAGGTGTTAGTTATCATTATCGTTATCATTAACATTATCATTATTTATTAAATTTTTCTACCACCCTTCATCCATAGATCTCAGGACGGTTCACAACATAAGATTACAATATAAAAAACACAAAATATATAATAAAAGTAAGTCCAAAAGCAAACCAGTATTTTGCCCTCTCACAACATATTTAAAAGGGCATTGGATGTCAATCAGCCCAAGGCCTGGTTGAAGAGGAATGTTTTTGCCTGGCAACTAAAGGTGTACAATGAAGGTGCCAGCTGAACATCCCTGGAGAGAGCATAACACAAATGGGGCGTCAGATTATGATTGCAGGCTCCAGATAGGTTCATATTGATGTATTGCAGCCCTGAGCTCTTTAAGGCTTTAAAGGTCAAAACCAGCAGTTTGAAGTGGGCCTGGAAACTAATTGGCAGTCAGTGCATTTGGGCCAGGATTCATGTAATATGGTCAAACCATCTTGCCCCAGTGAGGAACCTGGCTGCCAGATTCTGCACTAGCTGAAGTTTCTGAACCATCTTCAGAGGCAGCCCTACATATAATGCATTGCAGTCATCTAACCTAGAGGTTACTAAAGCATGAGCAACAGTACAGTGGTACCTTGGGTTACAGACGCTTCAGGTTACCGACACCGCTAACCCAGAAATAGTACCTCGGGTAAGAACTTTGCTTCAGGATGAGAACAGAAATTGTCTGGCGGCAGCGTAGCAGCAGCAGGGGGCCCCATTACCTAAAGTGGTACCTCAGGTTAAGAAGAGTTTCAGGTTAAGAACGGACCTCCAGAACAAATTAAGTTCTTAACCCGAGGTACCACTGTAGTTAGGCTATGCCTATCCAGATAGGGGCACAGGTGAGCCACCAGCCAAAACTGATGGAAGGCACTCCATGCCACCAAGGCCACCTGAGCCTCAAGCAACAGCAAAGAATATAGAAGAATCCCCAAACTGCATACCTTCAGAAGAAATGTAACCCTGTCAAGAGCAGGCAACCTCCTAGCCATCTGGTCTAGGGAACCACCCACTAACAGTACCTCAGACTTATCTGGATTGAGCTTCAGTTTATTGGCTCTCATCCAGTCCATTACGAAGGTAAGACAACAGTCCAGCACATCTACTGCCTCACCTGCAGATATTGCTGACATCATACGCCAAACCTGTAAACATTTTCACTGGCTGAAATGTGTCTTTGAGTTCTGATAATGCCTCTCAGTTCCCTGGATGGTGTATGAATGTGTATAGAAGATCGCTTGCTGTACAAAGGTATAATTTACTTTCCCCACTGCCTGCTTTTGCCTATAGCCCTGCCCTCCACTGGCATGTGGCCCCAGAAGGTTGCCCAGAATGAAATGTATCTGAAAACAGGAAGGATAAGGCTTCTTTGCTCTCAGAGTATTTCAGCCTTGTATTGCTACTGACTCATAACTTAGATTTCTTTTTATAGCTAGCTTCAGCTACTATAGGATTGATTTGTGTCCTTTTCCTCCTCCAGCTATTCATCGGCACTTTGCTGTTTACCATCTTGCTGTTTCTTCTGCCCACAACCGCACTGTACTATTTGGTCTTTACCTTGGTAAGTTTGCTGCCGATTTCGTTGCTCCTTATAAATGTATTGGTTGCTTTTCTGTAAGAATGCACTCAAAAGGATATACAAAAGTTATGAAGGGCGGCTGAACAGTTCCTGGCCGAAGTGGAATGGAGTTGGGTTTGTATGGTCCAAACAGCACTTGGCTGGATGACAGGATGCAAGACTGGGAGGGGAAAGAGGACTTTCCTTCCCCTTCTCTTGGGAGCCAGAAAAGAGTCTGGGATGATTGGTCAATTGATACGCTGGTCCGCCTCAAAATGTGTCTGAGTAGCACTCAATTAAAACAGTTGTGTCAATTGTTGCAATCAGTTGTTGCTGTCTTCAGCCAGCTTCCACCTGCTTGCCTTCTTAGATGTCTGCTTGCTGCCAGTCTAGGAACTAGCAGTTCCTCCTTCTCCTCCTTAGTCTCAGCGTTGCCCTTGTGAGAACTCTGCAGGGAGGAGCGGGAGGGGGACAAATATACCATTAATTGTCCTTGGCTTTGGCTCCGCCTGCTGTTTGTCTCCCTGCCTTCTGCTCCAGAAGTCCCAAAGAGTATAAATGGCCTCTGCTTGCAGCTTCTTCTTTCAGAATGAACAATTAGAGTATTTGACAAACCTAAGTTTGGCAAATTTGTCCAGTGATGGTACTGCTGTAGATTGAATTTTTAAAAATCCTTTTTCCTCCTAGCTCCGTCTACTGGTGGTGATTGTACAAGGCTTGATCCATCTGCTAGTGGACCTCATCAACTCGCTGCCCTTTTATTCAGTCATTCTCCGGCTCTGCCGATCCTACAGACTTGCATGTAAGCTCCTTACTGTAGTCAAGGCAAGACTTCAGAAGTTGCATATTAGCGGGGACAGAGGTTGGAAATTTTTGCTTAGAAGCAAGTGACAGGCATCTGAAGACTGGTCATGTGCACTTTAAAGCAGGGTTCAATTTCATAGAAACACTCACCACTGCTGCAATAACAATGGTTTGCATAAGGCTTGCATGGTACTGGGAAGGCTATATGTTTAATTGGTTGCTGGTGGGGAGTTCAGGCAAATTATCACCTGTCATTATGCTTCGCGAACAAGATGCTATCACCTCCAACAGCTAAGAAACCTTTGGCTGTTCAGTGGTTTTCTGGTGTTCCTGCCACATACATCAGTAGGGTCACACTGACAAACAGGTCAGAAGGGAGATCACCAAAACCCAGTGGACTGTTTCTTGGGAACCTGCCTTCTACCAGGTTAGACTCTTTGCCCATCTAACTCAGCATTGTCTGCTTAGACTGGCAACAGCTTTCCAGAGTCTCAGATGAAGGGGGGGGCTTTCACATCACCTGCTTCCTGATCCTGTTAGCTGGGGATGCCAAGAGTGGATTGAACTTGGGACCTTCCAGATGCAAAGTTGGTGCTCTGCCATTGAGCTATGGTGCCAACTTGGCCAATAATCAGGGGTGATGGGCGCTGAAGTCCCAACAAGATCAGGAGGGCACCATGTTGACTACTGAACCAATTGGCCAATACAGACTGTATCTTTCCATTACCTACTCTTGTGTATTTTCAGCTGGTGTGAAGTTCAGAGTCCTGGAGCAGGAAGCTGGGAAACCTCTTCGACTTCTAATGCAGGTAAATCATTTCATTGCTTGATGGCCTGTGCTTAGGACTTTTCCTGCTTTTTAGAACAACATTTTGCTCTTCCATATTGATCTGCTCCCCAAATTTCCCTTCTGTGAGAGTGCACAGGACTCCTCTTCAGTTTTCTGTAAAACATTTAGCCCAGCAAGGAAGGTGTCAGTTGTAGCACTCTGGATCCTGTCCAATCTGAACAGGCTTCAGTCCCCTAAGATGCTGAGCTAAGCTTGTGTTTAAGTGTCTTGCTGGATCAGGGCCAGAGCCCTTACTATAACATGTAGTGTGAGACTTGCAGTGAATATAGAATAGCCTTGTGCTGTCAACTCAAATTATGAATCCTCTAGCCATTTCCAGTGGCTTAGAGATTGTTAAGAACTCCACTCTCCTAATTCTGTCTTCCAACAACAGCCATGTCAGAAAAAACACTTAGAGTGCCATTTCTTTGGTATTCTCATGTCAGTTGTGATCTCACATTATGCTGAGCTTCTGCGCTCCTGTTTCCAAGAGTGTGAAATAGATCACCAAACGGTCAGGCGTGAAGCTTTAATTTGAGAGGAGCAACTCTTTATGTAGGAAAGGAGTTGCACGCACACATCCACACATGCACACCACTCACCCTGTGCGCATGACTCAGCCTTGTCCAGGTACAGCCGCTGCAACTGTCCCTCTCGCTCCTTCTCTCTTGGCAGATAAACCCTCTGACCTACGGCCGCGTGGTGCAGCTGTACAAGCTCCCAACATACAGCTGCTACCCCAAGGACTCCTGGGGCTCTTTGTGCAAGAAGCTGCTTATTGGGGAGCTGATCTACCCTTGGAAGCATAAAGGAGAGAAGCAGGACTGATTCGCAGCAGCTGAGGTGGACTGCAAATGCTTGAGCCGGAAAGGAACATTGGAGAGGCAGGGCTGTTACTCCTGGCGAAAGACACCTTGGAAACAGCAGCTGCCGAGTGGTACCCGATGGATGCTTCATTTTACCAGGAATGTGTTGGGCGGTCAGTTTCCAAGGAGGGAGGGAGGGATTCGTTTCAGGAATGGGCTCCCCTTTTCCTCTGGATTGAGGGAAATCCTTCTACCCACCATCACTCAATGAAACATTATCTAATCCCGAGTTAGAAATTGCCAACCTGGAAGTATCAGGTGGCCAAATTAACGTGACAGCCGAGAGGAAATCTGTTTTCGTTTGTTTTCTTATGGTAAGCTGCCATTTCTGCCGGAGCCCAGTGTGTGGTATCTGACACACAATTCCACTTCTTGATCATTTCAGCTTCACTCCCCCCCCCCCCACTCTTGACATACAAGTGTCTAGCCCATGTGATTGTGATGATGTTGGTAAAGATGTATGGGCAACATCTGTCACAAGCTTGGGAGCCAAAGGGGTGGCCCAATAAGACCTCCAGTGGTCTGGAGAGTCTGCCCAGCTCCAAACAATTCCTGTTGGGGGACAAGCACCTGGGGAGAGCCAATGTTTTTATACCCTGCTTGCAGGGTTCCCAAAAGTATTTGGCCAGCCACTGTCAGAGACAGGAGGATGCTGGTCTGGTTGAAGCCATGTCCTCATCCAGGAGGACTTTGTTCTTAAAGTATTATGAATTAATGGGCAAGCTAGCTCTGAAATGTATCATGTAGCTTATGTGATTGATTTCTCTTTGACAAATACCTGCCATGGTGGGATGTGAGAGATGGACAAGCTGAATCAGGACCATGGCATCTTTAACCCTCTGCCATCCTGATTAGAATGGAGCCCATGTACATCTGCTATTTGCAACAGGAAGAAAGTTCTCATGGGTGCTAATAGGGCTTTATTCCCATTGAAGATAGCAGGTGGGGGGAATTCTGTGGGCAAGGGGTTACATGCTCTCCATTTCCCAGCCACACCAGCTCTTTGTTGAAAAGGAATCAGCTATACAATGTCAAACTACATGACAAACATTGTGTCTAGTCTGGCCCATAGTTAATTACAGAGTTCCTTGCCTCCCCTGCCCCTGGCAAGTGACTAGAAACCCATAGCAGATTATGCAAAATTGGAAAAAAAATGCATTGGAAATTATGTAAATATGCTCCCAGGTCACGACATTTAGTTTTACTCATCCCAGACTTTTGCTTTCTTTTATAGATTATATGACATGGTTGTTGTTTTCAAAAGTAGCCCCACTCAGCTTGTCACAGCACTTCTACAAGCGTATTGTGATATGTCCATTAAAGGGGGGGGATCATTACAGGCCATTTTGTGCAAGGGTTCCGTTCCCTGCCTCCGCACATGTCGGCGGAACACGTATAAGCCCGTCCCACCCTGTTCCACCCTGCCCCCATTCTGCCTTCTTCTGGGTCCAAGGACCTGTGCATAGGCGATCGTTCATCAGTTGGACATGTCTAAAATGGTCACCGCCTGTATTACACCGCCTGTAGGATAATTCTAGGACAAATGTAGACTGCCCCAAAACTTTGATATATAAATATTTAGTAGAGAATACACACTTGCGATGCTTTTTTATACCAGAAACCGCAGAAGATCTTTATTATCTAGTATTTGATCATTCTGAGCTCCCTATTACATAATTTGGCCCTAGTGAGGCTTAGAACAATTAGTAAGCAGATGATGGATCCATGTACTTGGTGATTTTTAAAAATGTTTTAAGCCAGTTTATTGGACGTTGAATTCTATATTGGAGGCAAATCTGCTTTGAGCACCCTAATAGAAGCTGGTGGTGGGGCAGGCAGGATAGCCTCTTATCTGTTGCTTAATTTGGGAGCAGGACTTTATTGTATTTCAGGCAACTTGACGTGAGAGAAATGATTCCTAGACAAGGAACTGGAGGCATACTTCACTTTTCAAGTCAGCTCCATTGAAAGTCCTTGGGGCAGATTCTTTCTGAACAGTTTTAGGTCAGCGTGTTTCTGTAAGATGAAGGCCCAAAGTACTCACTGCCTTGCCATTAAGTTTCAACTGAAGAGCCATTTCTAAGTGCCACAGTACAAAGCAATAATTGGTGTACCTCTCAAGGCTCCATGATGGCCAAGAACATTCCTGGATTTTTTAACCTTTTTTAAGTCAAAGCTTTAATGTTCATTTCACCACCAGTCCTTGATTTCCAACATGTCTTCCTCCTACCCATTGGCGTTTCTGTTTCCACCATGCCTCATAGCAGGTGGTACCTGCCAATCTTAATAGCACAACCACTAGCCTCCAGCTGTGTGACACACACACACACACACACACACACACACACTCTTTAGCATTAACATTACTCTCTACTCAGGACAGACAGTGACAACATACCCAGGGCACGATTCATGCCGGTGCTTCCATACTTCATCCTCAGGCAAACAGCAATGCCCTAAGTGGGGAATTAAGGTGGTTTTGGCAAGGCCAGTGGAGCAGGCCCTGGCCTCGAGACACTGCCCAGGATGGGGCACTAGGGGACCACTTCAAACATGGAGCTGGCTGGCCCTTGCTTAGCTGTGGATCCGGACTCATTTGGTGTGCTGCCAGCCTCATGTAGCAACAGCCAAATACACAGTGTTGCCTTTCTTTGTGATTTGATGTGACGTGATTGAGGCCCATTTAGTAGCATGGATGCACCTTGCAGCACCTCCATGTCTCTCTTTCACCATATGGACTCCCATCGGAGAGAGGCCGTTGTTTGTATTTCCCTGCTTTACGTTGACAGACATGCATTGATTTGATGTTGCCACATAGCCACTGTGTATATTCTTAAGCCATAACAGAGACAACCTTTAGCCGTGACACTTGTACAGAGCCCTGTTCTGTATGCATGTGGTCTTGTGTATGCACATTGGGCCTTGGAAACACACTCGTAAAATCACACACTCCATGTTTCTGAACAAGACTCCAATACTTCACAGAAGAACCATCCCGATGGAAATGAAATCTCTTTGTATGTGCATCTCGCCATGCTCATTGCAGGATGGAGATCATAAATCGTTCTAATTTCTCTCACACTTTTACTTAATTTGCTGAGAGTCGCATGAATGTCCTCTTTCTTGTGTCTGCTTTTCCCTGGGTCTTCCTCTGGTGTGAGCATTGTTGTTGGCCTGAGGGGGGCAGTTTGCCAATTCCACTCCGGTCACAGGCAGAATGGAGCAAGCACTCAGCTTGCTGCACTCATCTTGCTGATGCCAGCACTCTAGAACTCTTAAGGGGGAGAAGACGTGATCTTCTCTGTCTGCACAGTGTCCCTGCCTGTGTTGTCTTCTGCCAAGCATTGGAGAACGCCCGGGAACTCTTGCCCTGCCCTCGCATTGCCAAAACAGGACTTTACTTTTCTGTTAGGATACTGCTGCCAATAAAAATGATTTATCTGAGCCTTTCTTGCAAAACTATGTTAGTGCTTCACTTAAAAGCAACAAAACCGCATCTTAAGCAATGATTATGGTCTAGAATCCCTACCGTAAGTAGAAATACACCACTACTACTACTCTTGCTCAAGCGCCATGTGATGTTGTCAGCAGGAAATTTCTCCCTCCTTAAGTTACATAGAAAGACTCTGCTTGTGGTTTCTGGGGTTTGCCTTCTAATGCAGTCCAACTGTTTGACTCAGTCCTCCAACCAAAGGCATGAGCCTTGATATAGTGTCACCCATGTGTGCTCACTTCTATTCTGCTAGCATAAACAGGGGCCCCTGACCACCATCCTTTGCTGCCCCAGTTGATGCTGCTCTGGATTCCCAACGGATGGGCTTGTTCTCTAAGATTGCAGTTCCAAAGTGACAGTGGTAAAAAGGTAAAGGTAAAGTGGTAAAGCATCTGTTTTGCATGCAGAAGGCTCCAGGCTCAATCCTGTGCATCTCTGCTGCCAGTTAATGTAAATCAGTGGTTTTCAACCAGTGTGCCAGGAATGATTGTCAGGGGTACCACGGGCAACGCTGGCCTCTGCCCTTCTTTCCTTCCCTCCCTCCTCTGATGCCCTCTTGCATCTCTGCCTCCCAAAGGCTTGTGCAACTGTTTGTTGCAGAAGCTCTGGGGCTGGCCAGGGGGAGCTTCCCAGGCCCCTGTGGGGCAGTGTGAGGAGGCACCTCTTTTGGGGGCAGGGGGGAAGCTCAGAGACCAGGAGCAGCAGCTACAGCTGCCCAGAGGACTTCCAAGGAGAGGGGAGAGGAGACTGAGGGAACACTCCACAAGGGAGGATGTTTGGAAAAGGGTGAGAGGCTGGCAGCTCTGCAGGCAAGGGGTGACATAACTGGGCTCCTGAGCCCCACAGGGGTGCTGCAGAAAGAATGTTGTTGGTCAAGAGAGCCATGGACTCAAAAAGGTTGAAAACCTCTGGTGTAAACTCTGAGCTAAATGGACCAAGGGTCTGACTCAGCATAAGGCAGCTTCCTATGAGCATCTATCCTTGTTTTTATATTTGGCTTTACATTGTTTCTTTGAGACTTTTTTCTGAAAATGATAAAATTATTATTATTAAGCAATATTAGTGGTCTGCAGTAGTTTGAAATTCCTCATTCAGATAGCAAACTGCTTTCTATTGGTGCTGGGCCAGTGTCATGCTTTGTTTATCTTGAAAATCCACTGCAGCATCAAAATGATTTAATCTTCCTCGTCACTGGAAATACAGAGGGATTAGATCATGCAGTACGGTCCACTGAATGAGAAAGGACTCTGAATTTATACCTGCCTCTCGTTCCTCCCCTTCCCCATGCTGCTTCTGCTGCTTTCAGTCTGGATTGGATTCAAACCGCTTAAACCATCTGGTAAGTCAGGGTTGCAAACCATCTGATCTCATGAGCTTTCTGTTTGTCTTGCTTATGTGTGCCAGCTGGCATGTGCTTTGGGGGGAGTGTAGATGAAGATTTCCAACATTTATTTCTGCTGGGTCTCAAGAGCAGCTTTTGTAGGCCTTTACCAAACTGAGTCTGACATGGAAAACCTTCTTAGCAAAAAACACCCTGATCCATCTACAATGGAGAATGTAACATGTCGCCCAGGCCATCCTCAAGATAACTGCTCCTGCCATCTACTACTGCAGGAGGGCAATAGCTCAGTGGCAGGGCTTCACATGCAAGAGGTCCCCAGCATCTCCAGGCAGGGCTGGGAAAAGCTGCCTGAAATGCAGGAGCTTCTACTTAAAAATGAGTCATGCACAAGAGGCCTTAGCCTCATGTTGAGCAATAGTCTTCAGCTGGGTGGATCAGCACAACAAGTTGGTATTGCGTGGACAAATGGGTAGCATTAATAGCATCATCACCATTTTCCCTTCATTTTTTAAATATACGAATGAGAGGCAGGAGAGGGAGAAGTAGAATGGAGGAGGAAGTGTGATGACAGGAGAAAACAAAGAGACAGAGAGGTGGGCATATCTGGTCAGAAATTTCAAAAAGGGGATTCCAGGTTCTGATCACAACATCTGAAACATTTGCTGCCATGTTGGTGTTTCTGAGGATACCTTGAGACTCCGTGTGGATGCCCAGGAGCCAATGGAGTTCCTCTCGAATGTATGGAGAACATTCTGAAGATCTTAGCTGACCTGTTCCCTAGCTAACTAACCCCAGCGCTCCACATTTTCAGTAATAAACTATGAAGAGTTGCAAATGTCCATGCCAGTAACCAAAGAAATGTTTAACTGGTGATTATGGTTACAAGTGTTGGATGACTCTACAAAAGTACTTCTCTAGTCTTATTGGCCTGAATGGAAGCTCGCATTGTTATTCATATATACAAAGGGCTAGAAAGGCATTTGAGTCTGTATTTGTTTTAAAGCTGAGGTCATAAAGCGATACTCAGTGAACAAGACTAAACATAGATGGCCAATGCAACTTCAAAGTACACAACTGAAAAGCCAACCAAGCATGCAGATTTGTCACAGCATGTGGCAACCGGATGCTTTGGATTCCAACTCCCATCAGCCCCAGCCATAAAGGGAGTGGAGGGCACCAGGATGGGGAGGGCTACCCTATGTAGAATATTAGATCCAAGAGTCTCCATACCAACCAGCTGTATTCTGATTCACAAAATCCCCTCTGATTTTTCTGGCTTCCACTCCAAACATAGTCATCTTGCTTTTGATATGCTTGCCTTAATTTGCCAGGAAAGGATTTTAAGTTCATCAGGTCAAGTCCTCAATTGGGAAATAGACTTCTACTTACTAAAAATGCATGGATGAATTGGTGCATACTGTTATGGACTATTACAGTGGTTCTCCTGGGAGTGGGGAAGCTATGGTGCTCCAGATGCTGTTGTATTCCACCAGCCCAAGCCAGCATTTCCAATGGTTGGGGATAACAAGAGTTGTAATTTCAGCAACAGCTGGCAGGGCACGGGCTCCCTATCAGTCTTGACCCTGGGATCAATGAACTAGAGCAGGCACGTCCAACAAGTAGATTGTGATCTACTGGTAGATCAAAAGCTCAACAACTTTGACCTGAACCCAAAAAAGGGGGTAGATCACTGCCAGTCTGTAATGCCATGAGTAGATCGCAGTCTCTTGGGAGTTGGCCACCCGTGAACTAGAGGACTGGATCCAAAGGCAAACAGCTTCCCAGTCCAGCCATAGAAGCAAGTCCACAAGATGAGCTTGTAGTACCTGTGCCCCTCCTACCTAAAAATGTGAAATTGCCATTCCCTGACTCAGAAGCCTCCTTCGCAGAAGCCCTAGGACAATTCTGCTCAACTGGAGTAAAAAAAATATATGCCAGAGTGGACTGTTCCTTATGAGTCACCTTTCAGGAAAGGTGGAGATTACCATTGAGATAGTTCTTCTGCTCCTATATAAGGCTCAGCCAAAGGCTATCTGATGCTGAAGCAGCATTACAGTTTTGTTCTCCTATAGTGCAGCCTGAGCCCTACTTGGATGTCAGGGTTGCATCATAACACTATCCCTACCTCAAGGGTCAGTGTCCTCAAGTGAGAGGTCAGCCCCCATAATGAAGGGGACAGTGGTAGGCGTTTGTTTCTTCTATTGATCAGCTGTTTCCCAACTTTCTTCCATCATGGAACTCAGGGTAGTATGCAGAGGTTTCCCAGGGGGCTTCCCATATAGGTGGTTGCTTTGCAGACACCTTCCAAGGTGGTGATGGTTTTATTTCATTTAGGAATGAATTGCTTCCTGTGAAGGGGAAGGAATGTAGCTCAGTGGTAGAGCATCTAATCTGCCTTGTGTGCAAAAGTCCCTTGTTCAATCCCCAGCATCTCCAAGCAGGGTTGCGAATCACAGAATTGTAGAATTGTAGAGTTGGAAGGGACCACAAAGATCATCTAGTGCAACCCCCTGCAATGCAGGAACCCACAACCTTGAGATTAAGAGTCTCATGCTCTACTGACTGAGCTACTGTATGTCCCTTGCCTGAAACCCAGGAGATCTGTTTCCAAACAGTGAGGTAAACAGACCAGTGGTCTGGCTTGGTATAAGGCAGCTTCCTATGTTCCTATATTTGATTATTCTCCCTTTTGGAAGCCTGTGTAGTGGTTAGAGTGTTGCACTAGGACTTGGGAGACCACGGTTCAATTCCCTACTCAGCCATGAAACTCATTGGGTGAGCTTTGGCCAGTCACTCTCACTCATAATGCTGGAACTCATGAATATCCAATGAATGTTGGGAAATTCAGGACAGATAAAAGAAAGCACTTCTTCATGTAGGACATAGTTAAACTATGGAGCTTACTTCCACAGGAGACAGTGATGGACAAATTCACGGAGGAGAAGGCTATCAGCAGCTACTAGCCATGGCAGAGGCATCTGACTACCAGTTCCCTGGTAGGGAAATGATGAGGGAGAGTGTTCTTGTTCTTGGGTCCTGCTTGAAGGTGTCCCAGAAGCATCTGCCACAGTGAGAGCAGCACACTGGACAAGATGAGCCATTGGCCTGATCCTGAATTCTCTTCTTATGCTCTTACGTTATGTTCTTCTAGAGTGCTATGATGTATCAAAGGATCTCTCCAGTGGGGCAGGGTGGTTGCTTTTTAAGTGTCAGTCAATTTTACATCTGATTGCCTTGTTGGATGCTGAGCTGCCAAGCACAGGGGAAAGTTTCACATGTGAACAAATTGAGTGTTTGTTTTAAAACACCACTCTTTCTCTACTTGTAGCCGAGACTTCCTTCCTGGCCTGGCGTCACTTTAAAAAATCTGCCCGGCTTTTAAACAGTTTGCTGAACAGCTCCAGCCTAGCAGGCAGAACAGGCTAGGGTTCATTGTCCTAACATGTTATCATAACAGCAGCTGCGGGGGGTGGGGGATGGACTATGCCTGTCCGTTCCTAGCTGGAAGCTCTGCAAAACTCTCATTGCATAAACAAGGCTAAAGAGGGTTAAGATCAACATTGCCTTTAAGAGAAAAAAGTGCAACCTGGAAAAGATCTTTGCACATCCCAATCCTGATTGCATTGCCTACTGTTTCTTGCAATTGCATGTTTCATATGCCATTTAGTTTGGCTGTGAGACCATGTGATCAGAGTCTGCCAGAGCAATTCTACCACAAGAAACCAAATTGACAAGATCCATCCATCCCTAATCTCCAGTGTAAAGGATCTCAGTTGCTAAGGCAAGACACTTGTCTCTTCTGGAGACCTTGAAAATCAGAGTAAATGGGCTGGTGGCGTAGGAAGTTTCTCGGGTTCAGCCAATGGTTATCCACGATGGAAGCATTCTGTCCAAATACACTGCTAGCTTCAGTGGATGGTGGTTTTCACCTAGAATGCTTTGCTTTCCCTAAAGAGAAGGGATTTCTATAAGCAAGTGCATGTGAAGAAATCCCTGGAAAGCTCACCAGCTTTATCAAAGCTGGGTGGATTAAAGCTACACATTCTCTCTTCCTCACCCCCTGGCCTCCACCCCCTCTTATTTCCCAGACTGCCCCCCCCCCCCCGGTGCCTGTAATTTCCTTTCTCTATCTTGCTTTCCCTGCACCCCTCTAATATCAGAGAGAGTATTATCTGTTGTGGTCTTTTAATCTACAATCCCTCCAATCCCTCGAGAAGGCAATTGGCAGGAGGGGTAATGTGAAAGAGAGGGAGCAGCAGAAGCGCCAGAGGATCCCAGCTAGGCAGCTGCTGCTGCTGCTTCATTTTTCTTTTGTCAATACTGTGATGAGCCGATGCTGTTTTAAATAAGATGTTTTGGACCTTATCCAGAGAAGCATTAGTTGGGCTAAGGACTAGCAACCCAATACAAGTCTGTGTAGGACAATGATGTGGCTACAGACTTATTTATTTTATATATTAGGTTTATATCCCACATTTCCTCCAAATAACTCCTTCACCTGTCCTTACAAAACAACCCTGTGAGGTAGGTTAGGCTGAGATACAGTGATTTGCACCAGGTTACCCAGGGAGCTTCATGGCTGAGTGGGAATTCAAACCCTGGTCATGGCCCAACACTTACACCACACCGGCTATCCAATGTTACCTACCAAGTACATGAAAAGACAGGAAAATAAAATGGTCAGGGAGAACAGTTGGACAGACCCTTCTGCCCAGAGCAATACTGCAGGATGGAGTAAGATGCCTCAAACTGGTCGGTGGTTAATTTAGTACCAACAGCTGCTCTCCAAGCTTTCAAGTAGGTGGATTTTCCCAGGTTTACCTGGAGATGCCAGGGATTGAACCTGGGACCTTCTGTATGCAAGGCAGATGCTCTGCCACTGAGCTAGGGCCGTTCCCCACCCACATGCTATGTGAAGTGGTCCTGGTGCTGGTAATTGTTAAGCTGCCCCGGATCTCTAGGAGAGCACAAGGATGCATCTCAACAAAGAAGTGAGTTTGAAGTCAACACTGGTCCTTTCCAGTTATACAACATCTTGGGCCTTTTCACATCTAGAAATGATAGGCGCTGTTTCTCTAGGGGATATCATTTTGTTTATTCTGAGAGAAGGGTGGGGAAAACACTTCTCAGAATAGAAAAGGCCGTGGGAGAGAGTGCACGTGCCAACAGCTCCTCTTAGAGGCTGGGAAGTGGGGAAAACTTATGTCCTTTGGTTAATAGAGAAAGGACCTCTCCTGACCTTTGCTCTGCTGCCATCCTCCTCCTCCTCCAAGGCTCTGCAAAAAAAATATGAGTGAAGGCAGCATCCAAAAAGTTTCTGCAGTTTCTCTGTCTCCCTCTGATCACATGTAGTTGAGACCTCTCTCAGGACCATTAGAGCAGGGGTGAGGAAGCAGTGACCCTCCAGATGTTGCTTGACTATAGCTCCCATCATTCTTGGCCCTTGGCCATGCTGGCTGGGACTCATGGGAGTTGGGAGTCCAACAACATCTGGGGGACCACAGGTTCCCCATTGCTGTGTGAGAGAGAAACCAAGGTTGTCTTCCAAAATGAAGAGAGTGGCAGCTGTAAAAATGGTGAATTCCATGTTAGAAATGGGTTGAAAATAAAAACACTGATATCACAAGAACCTGAGAACATCAGAAGAGCCTGCTGGATCAGGCCAATGGCCCATCTAGTCCAGCATCCTGTGGGAAACTAGGAAGCAGGATTCGAGCACAAGAGCACTCTCTTCTCTGGCAGTTGCCAGCAACTGGTATTCAAAAGCATTGTCACCATTGTGGGCACAGAGCATAGTCATCATGGCTAGTAGCCCTCAGTAGCCCTCGCATCCATGAATTTGTCTGATTCTCTTTTAAAGCCGTCCAGATTGATGGCCATCACTGTGGCCTGTGGGAGTGAGTTCCATAGTTTTAACTGCATTGCATTAAAAAGTCATTCCTTTTGGATGTCCACAAGTTCTAGTGTTATGATAAAAACTTTTCTTTATACACTTTCTCCATGCCATGCCTAATTTTATAAACTTCTAGCATGTCAGCTCTCACCTTTTCTCTGAACTCAAAAGTCCCATGATGCAACTATGACAACTTGATAATCATACAAATCTGTGGTGTGACCTCACTTGGCATACTGTCTAAAGTTCCAGCTGCTGCATCACACAAAAAGTTACTGTAGAGCTGGAAAAGTTTCAGAAAGGGGCAAGCAAAATGATCAAATGGCTGGAACAAACACACACACACACCCCATGAGGAAAGGGACTTTTTAGAGGGTGAGGGGACAAGATAGAGGTGTATTAAAAAACTATGCACATGATGGAGAAATATTAGAACTTAGGAGCCACCCAATGAAGTTGAATGGTAGAAGATTCAGGTAAGATAAAAGGAAGGACATCACACAGCCTATTGAATCCGCTTCCACATGAAGCAGTGATGGCTACCAGCCTGGGTAGTTTTAAAAGAGGATTAGACAAATTCATGAAGAAGAGGGCTATCCATAGCTACTGTCAATGGTTATGTTATACCTCCACTGTTGGAGGCAGTCAGTATGCCTCTGAATAGAAGTTGCTGGGGATTGCAGGTAGAGAGAATATTGCCCAGTGAAGTGAGGCAGCTGGGGCTCCATTGCTTTTCCAGCTTCCCAACACTGTGGGTCACTGCCTCTTACTGAGAGGAGGAAGGCTGAGGTACAGGGACCTCAGCATGGTGCACTGTGTAGCAGCAGAACCAGCCTGATGCTCCTTCTGTCATGCAGTAGGCTAATCTTCCTGTGCTCCATCCCTCCCCTTCTGGTAAGTGGCAGTGACCCGCCATGTTGAGAAGTCAGGAGAGCAAGCGAGCCCTTGCCACGCTGCCTCACCAGCCACCAATGAAGGAAGGTGCTCTTTTGCTTGTGTCCTATTTGCTAGTTTCCCACAGGCATCTGCTTGGCCACAGTGGGGACATGATGCTAGGCTAGATGGACCTTTGGTCTGACCCATCAGGACTCTTATGCTCTTAAGACACCCACATGTTAAGTCCTCCTCTAATCCCCAATTATGGAGAATTGTATTTAATGGCATGACATCACCCTGCAAGGAGTCTCCCTGCCAGCCAGAGAGAAGGGACAGGGAAGCCCGCAGTACGATGGCATCACATGGTGCCTGGAGAAAGGAACCATCTGGCCCCAAACACATTTGCTGTTAATATCTTGGTGAAATAAACAACCTAATTGCTTTGCTGAGAAGAGAGGTTTGCCTCGTTCCCAGCAATCGGAAGCTCCCATTGGTAACAAGTGACCTCAGTTTCTTGGGGTCAAGCAAGCACCTCCCTTGAGTCGTAACATAAATCATGGATGGTTTGGAAATTGTCAGGAGAGAGACCAGCTGCTTGACCTGGAAGAGGCACCCGATAAAGCTGAAATCTGCAAGGATCAAGATAAAGGAAGTCTTTCTCACACTGCCTCTGACTGACGCTAGGAGAGAGAGATGTACTGTACAGAATGAATTTGGTCCTGGACAAACCCCCTACTAATGGAGGCACCAACAGAATAATCAGCAATGTCTGCCAGGTGGAAAGGAAAGGAAGGATGGTTCAACTGAGCCACACTGTTGTGGAAAAATGACATTGGGAAGCCTATGCCACCCCAAACATGGAAAACTGGATACAAGACCTCCTGCAACTAGCAGCTCATAAGAAAATTCTGCTCCATAAAGGACATAAAAAGTCGAGCTTCCATGGGATTTGGAACATGTTTTTTGAACTCTTCACTGAGTAATGCCCACAACCAGGAGACAGAACATATTAGTTGAATACTACCCTTAAGTTGCAAGGGAGAGTGGCTTGTTGCTTTCAGTCTTTCTTCTCACTCCCTCAATTTAGTGTGGTTTTAAATATGTATAGGTACTTCCAGATATCTGGAGTTTTAGATCAGGTGCCAGTCATTAATTTTCCAGGATTTTATGAATTCAGGGGCAGGGAGTGGATTGTCCCCAGTGCAGAAGGTCCTACGTTATTTTTGTTGTTGTTTTTCTCAGCAATTTTCAAGTGGTATGTGGAAAGAAAAGTTTAGCAACCACTGGTCTGCGTTGACAGGCAGTGACACTCTAGGATTTCAGGCAGGGACTCTCTCCAGCCCTACAGGGATTGAACCTGTGACCTTCTGATGCTCTGCCACTAAGCTATGGACCTCTCCCTTTGCCTTTCAAGCAAGCAGCTTGAACAAGAGTCCAATCTGGCTGCCCTGAAATCTGCAGCCAATGTCTGACTATATATATGCATTATTCCTCCCTGGGCTATAAGTCAGTTCTCCAGCTCTGATTTCCATCCGGCCTTTTGCTGTTCTCTGCTTTCCTTTGTTTCTCCCCCTCCTTTGAGTTTTCCCAGCAGCAATGGCAGCAAATAAAAGAATTTTTTGACGTGTATGAAATATTAATAACTGATGCTCGGAGCAGTCTTTGCCTTGTGTTGCGCTGCACCTTTCTCCTCTCGGGAGCTGGACGCACTTGGCAAGGCAACTTCAAGGATGCCGAAGCAAAGGGGCTCATAATGGGTGGTGTTTGGAGTGCAGCTGCTGTTCCCTGGGAGCATCAAATACGTACGACCACTAGTGGCCGGGGCCGGGGCTCCGGGAGCCTAACAGCAAGTGAAGCAAAAGCCAATGAGAGGCAGAGGCAACTCATTCTGGTTAGCTCCCCTATAAGGAAAGGCTGCAGCAATTTGGACTTGTCATTTTAGAGAAAAGGCAAGTAAGAGGTGACATGGAAGAAGTTTATAAAGTGATACATGGCATAGCGACAACAGATAGAGAATTCTTTCTTTTATTAACCTAGAACTCGGTGAAGCCGAATTGTGGAAGATTCAGGACAAACAAAAAAGGACATTTTTTTTACATAGCACATAGCTGAACTATGCTAGAGGCAGGGATGGCCACCAACTTGATTGGCTTTAAAAGAGGATATTGGACAAATTCATGGAGGAGAAGGCCATCAATGGCTATTAGCCACAATGGCTCTGCTCTGCTTCCACGGTCAGAGGCAGTAATGCTTCTGAATACCAGTTGCTGGAAGCCACAGGAGGGGACAGCACTGTTGCGCTTGGGTCCTGCATCTGGTTGGCAAAACATCTGCATCTATGAAAACAGGATGCTGGACTAGTTGGGTCACTGGCCTGATCCCACAGGCTCTAAAGTGCTCTTCTTGTCCCCATCATCCTCCCTGCTGAGTTCTACAAGGGTGAAGCTGAGACTAAGAGATAGAAGGCAGTTCCACCCCCTGGATTGGTTGCAAACAGGAAGGTAGGGAGATGGGCGCTGGTTGAGGGAAGGCAATGGTTGGTGGGGCAGTACCCCATTTGCCCTAATACACAACTTTCCACTGATTACTACCAAAGCCACACATGTGAACAAGGATTTGAGCTTAGCTGGTAAAACCAAGCTTGCTGGACTAGGAGGAGGAACCACTTGCCTCCAGGATTGGGATGTTTGCATTTAAAGGGGAAATCTACCAAAGCCACACTTTCTGAAACAATATGCAAACTGAAACACAGCCAGCCTTTGAAATTCACACACCTCCGAATTTTGCAATTCAGTTTACCAGGCCAAGTAATGTGTACCCTCCCCCCCCCCAAAAAAAAAGAAGTGTGGAAAAATGCATATATTTGTGAAAATAACATGCAAGAACTGTGTTCTACTAGGAGAAACTGTTTGCCAAAATGTGCGTGTTAGTCAAAACTGCATTCAAAAATATGTTTATTAGGAGAAATTTCATAAATCGCTGGGGAAATATGGAGAGCTGAATTTAAGATTAGGAAAATTAGAAACCTGGAAGACTAAAACTGACGGGTGTGTCCATCTTTCCTCCAGGACCAGCCTTATTATGCAGCTGTTATGCAGGGCTGCAGAGCTCCAACTTTCAGTTTCCATGTTTTTGTGTGTATATTTAAGAGTGCAGTTTTGATGTTTTTGAGCACGTCATTTTGACTTCTTGCTTTAAATAGCCATGGCTTCCCCAAAAGGATCCTGAGAACTGTAATTTGTTAAGTTCTCTGAGGGTTATTAAGACGCAACCCACCACATTTCCCTCACAAAGCTACAGTTCCCTGGGAAAAGGGATTGATTGTTAAACCACTCTGGAAATTGCAGCTCTGAGAGGTGAATAGGGGGTCTCTTCACAACTCTCAGCATCCTTAACAAACTGTGGCTCCCAGGATTCTTTCAGGGACTGCTTAAAGTGGTATGATACTCTTTAAATGTATAGTGCATATGGGACCACACACACACACACATAAGTAAAGAAGGTGGTGTAAAGGGGT
Organism: Podarcis melisellensis; assembly: GCF_964234715.1. Taxonomy (NCBI): domain Eukaryota; kingdom Metazoa; phylum Chordata; class Lepidosauria; order Squamata; family Lacertidae; genus Podarcis; species Podarcis melisellensis. Next base: position 17,373,004 of record NC_138546.1, on the reverse strand, counting down.
TAGCCTATCAAACTAGGACAGTGCCTCTCAGTCTAGCCTACCTCATAAGGTTGATTAAATGAGGAGGGAGAGAACCATGTACACAACCCTGAGCTCCTTGGAGAAAAACGGGGATTTTAATGCAATAAATACATACCATCTTTCAATACGAATATTTCCATAGAATATGTCTCTGTGTGTATAAATATATATGATGAGAAAGGCCTTTTCTAGCTGTAATCTTGACCTCTTAACATATATCCTTCATCTAAGCATCATCTTGCCTCAGTGTCAGAGCAAAAGCACTAATAACAAGGGGGGCAGAATGGAGCTGGCAGCAAAATAGGAGATATATAGGATATCTATCTATCATCTATCTATCTATCTCTATCTATCTATCTATCTATCTATCTATCTATCTATCTATCTATCTATCTATCTATCTATCTATCTATCATCTATCTATCTATCTATCATCTATCTATCTATCTATCTATCTATCTATCATCTATCTATCTATCTATCATCCATATCTATCTATCTATCTATCTATCTATCTATCTATCTATCTATCTATCTATCTATCTATCATCTATCTATCTATCTATCTATCTATCATCTATCTATCATCTATCTATCTATCTATCTATCATCTATCTATCTATCTATCTATCTATATCTATCTATCTATCTATCTATCTATCTATCATCTATCTATCATCTATCTATATCTATCTATCTATCATCTATCTATCTATCTATCTATCATCTATCTATCTATCTATCTATCTATCTATCTATCTATCTATCTATCATCTATCTATCTATCATCTATATCTATCATCTATATATCATCTCCCTGGGAATGCAGCCCATTTATTAACATATACATGGAGACCTGACTCAATAGTCAATCTTTATCATATGACGCACACACAAATCAACATGCCTTGGTCCGTATCCTCGAGAAGAGGCAACAGCAGAGGTTGCATTTCAAAAAGCTGGGAGTGAATTTTTGAGTGGGCTGGGTTATAAGTATTTCATGAGCTGCCAGGTCACTTCTCTGGTGCACTATTAATAATTCACTCTTGCAATGCTCTATTTAGCATCTAAAATTATCCCTTCCTTTCGACAGTGCAGAACTAACAAAGCCCCGGGCCGCCTCTCCTGGCATTTCTCTGTTTTCTGCAGCCGCCTCCTTTTCATTTCCAGACTCCTCAGCTACTGTTTGGCTTAGAAAAAGCCAGGCTCGGGAGGGAGCAGAAGAGTCCCTGCAGCGAATTGACATGCCCGGTGGAAGGATGCTTTAACAATCAACAGAGCCTGTCCTTCCCTGATTCAGAGGATGGCAGGAGGAGGAGCGCGATTCATTTGGGAGCAATTGAAAAACGGGGACCAAATGGAGCCCATTGGTTGATAGTGTTTGATAGGCGAGAGTAGCCAATGGATATGAAGGGTGTTTGCTTTAATTACCTTGTTCATCACTCATTCATAGGAAGCTGCCTAATACTGAGTCAGACCAGTGGGTCTATCTAACTCGATCTTGTCAATACTGACTGGCAGTGGTTCTCTTTAGGGTGAGTCAGATGATAAGTCTCTTCCAATCCTACCTGAAGATGCCAGGGATTGAAACTGGGATGTTCTGCCATTGAGCTACAGCTCTTCCCCTAAAACCAAAGCAAGGTTCCAGTCCTCATGAGTCTGAATTAAGGACAGGTTTAATTATAAATACAGGAAGTCAGATCCTGGGGTTCATCAAGCTCAGTCCTGTCCACAAAGACTAGCAACAGCTGTCTGGGATTTCGGGAATGAAACATTTCCAACTCTACCTGGCCACACTGGAGACTCCAACCTGGGATCTTCTGAATGCAAAACAGATGTTCCGCCGCTGAGCTACAACTCAACTTCTCTGAAGAATCTGGCCTTGCTCATGTCCTCTTCCTTTCCTTCTCTCTTTCTCTCTCTCCTTCCCTCCTTTTGATGGGGAATCAGGCAGGTCTGCCATCAGACGAGTGAAGTCAACTTCACTTCTTCTTCGCAAGCATCTCTGGGTATGTTTGCAACGAGAAAAGTCTACTCTCTAACCAAGATTCCACAGTCAAACGCTGCTCACCCTGCCTATTGAAAGGGTTTCAGTGGGTAATTGAACTCTGTTATCCCAATAATCTGGAAATGCACAGGGAACTGTCCCTGGTTAAGGGACAAACAAGAAAAATGGATCCTGTGGCGCTTGAGGAGGTCAATTCCTAAACCTTCCAAGAGAAATCTCTGTAGCTGGAGCTCAGCAGCGTCTGGAGACAAAGGCTCACCCCTGCTCAGCTCCTATCGGTGACAAATCCACACCACAGACAATGGTTTCTGGGCTAATCCTTTTATAGCTGCACAACCACTAATTAAGACTCCAAAGCCAGCCTGCCTTGCCATATTGAACAATGACACTGTTCTAAAAGGCTCTTCTTGCCAGAAAGGCAAGAGAGGCCGCAGAAGTTTGGGAACTGGCTCCCTCTGGCACGCCCCCCCCCCTCATCAGTATGCTGCACAGGGCCATTTTACTTGTCAGTTTGGGTGCTGGGATGTGGGCGGCAGATGAGGAGGGTTGTTAGTAGCTTTGGTTTTCGCTGAGGCGGAAGCGTTCCCGTAAAAGAGAGGGGAAGCATTCTGGCCGCTGCTGCATTAATGGACATTAATATGAGGGACCAGGCCTAAAGGGTTTCCTGTCACAGGGAGGAGGGTGTGCATTGCACAGATTCATGGCACTCCAACTTTCACCGCACAGTTTGACTCCAGCCAACTCCAAGCAGATCCTTCTGCAGTGTCGCAGCAGTCTGCACAGTCAAGAAACAAGGCTGATTGCAGGTGGTCATTCCTGTAGCTTCTCCCTTTCATCACTGCTGGGGAAATAGTCCTCACCCACCAATGCTCCTTTATGGTATATTCTATCACCACCTGCTAGCAATACCTTCTGCATTCTGCAAAGCCCTCTCGGGGCTTGAACAAGACATTTGGGCCTGGGAAGTAACGCAGTTCTGGAGGAGAAGGTTGCCAGTTCACTCCAGAATATTAACTGTTGAGATCTGTCATGTCTGTTGCAAGGCAGAATATGGAAAGCTCACAAGTAATTAAAGGAATGGTGATATAAAAATTAAGAGGGACATAAATGGTAGGAGCTGAGTAGCAGAACTTGGCAGTTGCAGCATCTAAGTTCATAAACACATTAAGAGGCTTTTTTCTAATAACAAGGAATCCACAGTGGAAGAGTTATGGGTTTTGGGAGATCTGGTTCATGGAATCAGGAGTACTTCCAGTCTCCCCCTTGCCTAGCAGGTTTATCTGGCTGGCTGACTCTGTTCATTTTGGTTCCTCTCTGTTTCTTATTTTTTCAGTCTTAAATTCAATTCCCCACATTTCTGCGTCAGTTTGCAATTAAAAAAATCATCAGTAACTCTCTCCTAATATATCCATTGCAATTTTGCGAAATATGCATTTTTCACAAAGCAGTTTTCCTCAATATAATACCAGTTTGTGTTATTTTCATTTATAGGCATGCTTTACCCCAGTATGTACACCTTACTTGGAGGCAGAACTCCATTGCAAAATTCAAGGAAGTGCAAATTTCAAAGGAGGGATATGTTTCCATTCATGTATTGTTTCACAAAGCAGAAGTTGGATGGCTATCTGTCATGTATGCTTTAGCTGAATTTCCTGCACTACGGGGGGTTGGACAAGATGACCCCAAGGTCCCTTCCACCTCTGCAAGCTTATGATTCCATGATTTTATGTGAACTAAATCAAATTTCGTTCCCATGTCCTCTAATCAGAAGTGGATAATCACTATTAATTTCTATTCAAAATGTCCTAGAGTGCCCTTAGAGCATCACTCTGCGGCACTGGCAATATTTTAAATAGCAGTTTGCATCTGTCTGCCACCCAACAATTGGGGTGGTGGCAGTGCCAATCAGGCTGGCCAAGTCACTGGGGCTCCAGGAAGATGCATAGAGTCACTTTCAGTCAAGATGCAATGATCACCTATTCCATGATCAGCTGGGTGCCTGTGAGCCAGGGATGGGAAACAACCTTGGGCCCAGGTGCCAGATGCATCCCTCCAAGCCTACCTGGCCCTTGGTACCATCCCCAGACCACCCCATCCCCAGCTGGTCCTGCTTCCCACCCTCCTCAAGTGTTTTTGCCTGACTGCAATGAGTCCTCGAACCCTGATCAAGTTTCTTGTTCGCCTGGATGGAGGATAGGGAAGAATGCGTGTATACAAACTAGCCTGCTTTAGAAAAGCAAAATTTACATGCATTGCTCTGCCCTCGTTTACCTTTGACTCCACCTACCCCTGGCATGTGGCCCCCAGAGGGTGCCTAGAAAGGAATGTGGCCCTCCAGATGAAAATGGTTCCCAATGTCTGCTATATCCATGGGAAATGACTGCCAAGGGCACCGGGTAACTGCAGAGTATTATGCCTGAATTCGGTCTAGCAGCCAGGCTGGGCTTCATGATGAGGCAGCAGTCACCAAGACAAGACTGTAGGAAGCCGTTCAAGCATTGCTTTTGCCAGATAGGGTTTAACCCCCCGGAAAGCAGATCCCCCCTTCAGTCCTCTTGGCTGAATGTGGGATCTCAGCCTCCCCTTTTTTCACAATAACTCTCCTCGCTTCCCAGCAAAGAGGCACAATAGCTGTATCGCCTGGGCTCCTGGCCTGGCTGGGCTCATTTGCATCTCAATATTCAGCCTGTTCTTTCCTCGCTCACCAATTTCACAGCAAGACTGTTGTTTTAGCTGCGCTGGGAACAGCGTCTGTCCATCCGGTGCTCAGGAAGGCGTTGTGCCTTGGGTGAGCCTTTGCAGCAGCACTGAACCGGGGGGAGTTGTGGTCTGTCAGATTCAAGACCTCACAGTGGTGGGTGAGAGAGGGGTAGCACATCATGGTCCCCATGTCGTAAGGATGTATGGCATACCCTCTAACATTCCTCAGATGACAATAGGGACATTTCTCACTCCCCACAATTGACCCTCCTTAAACCCCCCCCCCCATTTTTGTGCGGCCCCCAGCAGAATATTTGTTATCAGAAGAAGGGTGAGTGCCCCCACCACTTTACTAATGGGACACATTACACACGTCCTCCACCATCCTGAGAAAACCCCTTTATCCCAGTTTTATTTTATTCTTAGGTAGATTTACAAAGAGAAATACACACCAATAAATAAAATTTGGAAAAGGGCAAGATTAGACACGGATACGCAAACTATCTTTTTTCACATCAAGACTCCTTGCACTCTGCTCCGCTCCCCCTTTCTTCCCAACCAAGGCAGCTGTGCTCTCTGCCTGCACCTCAGAGCCAGTGCGTGACATGGGGCTAGGCCTCAGCAGCAGCATCTTCTCCTCCTCCTCGCCCACTCTCCAGCAGCCACCATTGAAGGGAGTGGGCAGGGGGGGTGCATTGACAGTTGGAAGGCAACGCCCGGAGAGCAGGAGGAGAAATGCATCTGGAGCAAATAAGATATGCAGGTTTGACTGATAAGCGAAAGGAGTGCACTGCCAAAATGCTCTGGCAACACCCAATGAGGCCATAAGGCAAAGGGGGGAATATGATATGATACGTTACTGGTGGTGGGGTGGTTGGGAGGTGCTGCTAGGGTATAAAAACTGCTTGCTTACGTGTTTTAGGGGCCCCCAGCCTTTGGAAATAATTCCGCTGGTGGTCTCTGCGCAGATCACAATAAACTTTTTCTCCGAAGGAACTGAATCCCTGGTGCTTCTTTGTCACCTCTGCGTCCTGGGTAAGCGGGCAAATGGATCCCAAGTAATTAAGGCTTCAGATTTGGGGGCTCGTCCGGGATTTGCCCAAACCCATTGGACCGGAGGCCAGGCTCGACCGCGGTGAACAGCTTGGGCTGGTGCTCGCAGCTCCAAGCGCGCACCCTGCCAGTTTGTAGGGGGAGCTAGCCACACCGTCCCAAAGTGGAGACACCCGGTCGAGGGAGAAAAACGACGGCCGAGGAAAGGGACCCACAACGGGAGAAAGGTGAGCTCTAAGGGAAAGGGGCTAGAGTCTTGATCAACCTCACCTGGCCGTGGCAGTAAAAGTGCCGCCAGGAGGGTAGGAGGGGAGGACAGAGGGGAGCCTGTGTTGTGTGTGGTGTGAAAGGATGAATGTATATGTGAGGCCGGGGCTTAGCGTCCCCTTGGCCAAGCGTGTGTTGGATTGTGAGTTTCTTGGCAGCGCGAGCTCGTCCAAGCCACAGTCTGTAGCAAAACCGGTGTGTTTGAAGAGAAGTCCCATATAGGAGCAGAGTATTTTGTTAGACATGGGATCTGGAGGCAGTAAATGTACCCCTTTGCAGTGTTTACTGGATAACTGGAGAACAGCTACAAAACATGACTATTGGGGTTTTAAGTTGCAGAAAGAGAGACTTAGAACTTTATGTGAAGTACTGGCTGGCCATCAGAGGGCACTCTCGATCTGCAGTTAATAGACCCCCTGTGGCAAAATATAGTTAATGTTCACCCGGACCAGATTCCTTATATTTCCACCTGGAAAACTAATGTGGGAAAAAATCCCTCGTGGCTGGAATCCTGCCGCAGTAGAATAGACCAGGGCGCCCGCCTGTGTGCGGTCAGAATGAAGCCAAAACCCCAGGTCTTACAGGACCTGGAAGAAGAAGGTGTATTGAGACCTCCTCCCCCATATGCCCCACCAACGGCAGTGCCAGGGGAGGCCAAAGATGATGAATCAGATGAGGAAAAGGGAGAGGATGAGGAGTTTAGACAGACTATTGGAACGTTGACAAAGGGTGGAAAGAGGTGGACTGAAGAACAAAGGAAAAGAGTTAGAGATTTTGTAAATGACTTTAAGGAAGAAATAGACGTTAGTGGGCACTTAGTGAGTGCCGCAGAGTGTAAAAGGGAGCAATGGAAGAAGAAACAGAGACATTGGGAACAGGCTTGGGATAGAGCTGCCCTGCATAAGGCAGCCAAGAAACAAAAGGAGAGAGCAGAGAAAATAGCCCCCCTGCGCCGGGTTTATGACCCACCGGGACCCCCAGGGGTGAACGGGGCGCCAGCGCCACGAACATATACGGTCCAACATGTGCCTTTCTCAAGTGCAGATGTATGTAATTGGCGCAATCAGAACCCCTCTTTTGAGGAGAACCCAGCGAAAATTATAAAATTGTTTGAAGGGATTTTTAAAACTTATAATCCCACTTATGATTTACAATATCTCCTGGACTCACTACTAACTACAGAAGAAACTAGGAGAGTCCACACTGAGGCAAGAGCGCATTTGCGGGCTCAAAACCTGGGTGAGGTGGCCATAAATATCGCCTACCCCCCGAGAAACCCCTAACTGGGATTACCAAGAAGTGGGAGGCCAAAATTCTTTAAATACGTACCGCCAACATGTATTGACTGGGATGAGGCGGACCTCCCGGAAGCCTACTAATTTGATAATAATAATAATAATAAATTTTATTTGTATCCCGCCCTCCCCAGCCGAAGCCGGGCTCAGGGCGGCTAACAACAATCAAAACAATCAAACAATCAGATAATTGCACATTCTAAAAATAAATAAATAAAAAAATCCTTCCAGTAGCACCTTTTTTTGTTTTTTGTTTTTGTCTTGACTATGGCAGACCAACACGGCTACCTATCTGTAACTATTCTAAAAATATTTCATTATAAAAATCAATTGAAATCAAATTAATGGCAACTGATTAAGCAAGATTCTGTGCAGGTTGCCAGAGGAGGGAGTCAGGCTGTGCCCTGACCAAAGGCCTGGTGGAACAACTCTGTCTTGCAGGCCCTGCAGAAAGATGTCAAGTCCCGCAGGGCCCTAGTCTCTTGTGACAGAGCGTTCCACCAGATTGGAGCCGCAGCCGAGAAGGCCCTGGCTCTAGTTGAGGCCAGCCTGACCTCTCTGAGGCCTGGGACCTTGAGGATGTTATTATTTGCAGACCGTAGGTGATGAGAGTTAGGGAAGTGATTCAGAATCATAAAAGCCACCAAGGACTTGTTAAACCACCTGGCCGAGGCTGGATACTGGGTATCCAAGAAGAAGGCGCAGATATGTCAACCAACTGTAAAATACCTTGGTTTTGACATCTCTCACCAACAGCGAACTCTAAGGGAGGAAAGAAAACAGGCTATTATCCAAATACCAGAGCCAAAAAAAAAAAAAAACCGCAGGGAGCTCCGTGGTTTTCTGGGATCCGCAGGGTTCTGTAGGATATGGATACCTAACTACAGCAGCATTGCTCGGCCCCTGCATGAGTCAACTAGGGGAACAGAGAAGGATCCTTTTATATGGGGCAGGGAACAGCAGCAGGCTTTTCAGGATCTCAAAGTGGCATTACAACAAGCCCCAGCGCTTGGCATCCCAAACCCCGAGAAGCCTTTTACCCTGTTCATAGATGAAGACCAGGGGGTAGCCAAGGGAGTTTTATGCCAGAAACTGGGCAATTGGCAGCAACCCGTTGCATACTTGTCAGAGAGGCTAACCTCAACAGAACAAGGGTTGCCCCCCTGTATGAGAGCAGTTGTGGCAGTGGCCACCCTACTCACAAAGGCAGATAAATTCACGTTCGGACAAGACACCACTTGTGTGACTCCACACGCAGTCCCAGCCTTACTTGACATGAAAGGCACCTATTTCCTATCACAAGCAAAAATGAGGAAGTGCCAGATGTTGTTATTACATCCACGCCTGAAGTTTCAGGTTACCACAGCCCTTAACCCAGCTACCTTATTACCGGTAGGAGAAGGTGAGGGACCGACCCATGATTGTGTAGAGGTCATGGATGAAGTGTATTCCAGCAGGCCTGACCTGAAGGATGAGGCAAACCCACATTGGCCTTCATGGTTTGTGGATGGAAACAGCTTTGTTGAGGCTGGACAGCGAAAGGCAGGATATGCAGTGGTAGCCCTTGAAAACAACGTGGTTGAGGCCAGTTCACTCCCACTGGGAACCTCAGCCCAACTGGCTGAAATAACGGCACTTACCAGGGCCCTGTGTCTAGCAAAAGGGGAAAAGATCAATATTTATACTGACTCAAAGTACGCTTTCCTCACCCTGCATGCCCACGGGGCACTGTGGAAGGAAAGAGGTCTGCTCACCTCCAGAGGGGGTCAAGTGGCGCACCCTCAGGCGCTCTTAGACCTTCTGGACGCTGTCTGGGAACCTGAAGCAGTGGCAGTGATACACTGTTATGGACACAAAACTGGACCTAGTGAAGAGGCCAGGGGAAATCGCCTGGCTGACCGGGTAGCAAAGGAAGCAGCCCGGGGTTCATCCCCAACACCTTTCATTGGGGCCCTGGTACCAGAAGAAATTCTGGATAGCACCTTGAAACCAAGGTACTCTGCCCATGAGGTGGCTACTGCAGATGCTGAGGATATGGATCCCAGGATCATTGTCCCGGCAAGTAATTCAGCGGTACCATGAGTCCACCCATGTGGGACCTGATGACATGACCAAGCAGCTGGAAAAGTGTTTTTATGTGGCCAACCTTTACCAACTGGCTGCCCAAGCTTCCAGGAAATGCATGTTGTGCCAAAGGAACAACCCTAGAACTGGACACTTGGCTCCACCAGGAGTTCAGCACAGTGGGACGGCACCCATGGAGGACCTTGTTGTGGACTTTACTGAATTACCTCGATGTGGATTGTATCATTATTTGCTTGTGGCAGTATGTACGTACACAGGCGCCCAGCGGACGACCGCTCTGCTGGTATCACTCCGGACCTCTAGGCACGGCTGGAGAAGTGGATGGGAGGAGCGCCCGCCGGCAGCGCTCCCAACGTACCTGCAGTTCGAGTAACACCACCTGATAATGTTTTAAATTCCGAAAGAACTCTAGTGTGTATTATTTGGTGTGAGGAAGAGCCCGTGGGTATTTTGACACCAAGTGCCACCTACTCTTGTGGGTGTGTGGTAATCTACCAACCTTGGGCTCCTTCCCCGTGGGGCTTGTGTTTGCCCTCCACCCACCAAGGATATAGTCACCCCGCAGGACTAGAAGGGTTCTATTTGCATACTATAGGTTTTGATCCTTGGAGGTTTCCACGACCCCTTTTATCCTGATCGCCCTGAACGCCCAGGCAGGCCAAATCCTTCCCCAGACCCTTATCATGATTAAGGAATGGTGGGAGGAACCTTGGAACCATCGGGCATGGTGGATAGGGGTGACATGTACTGCCTTGATTATATGGATGCTGTTATATTTCTGTTGGCACGAACGCCATAGGTTTTCTGGAAGGAAGCGATCCCCCTCCATCCCCTTGATGATCCTTCTCCTATTTATGGTGGGAGAATCCACTCCCAAGGCCAAATGCTTCCAGGCCTTAAATCGTAATAGCATTTTCCCCACACATGAAATGAGAAGACAGGGGGCTCAGAGTCTCTATAACAAGTGGCTTCAATTGGCAGAAAAAGTAGCCCATGTTCCTGTACAAACTTGGGAAGGAAGGATGGGATATGTCCTACTAGACAATTTCCTCCCAACAGGGTGGCTCCGGGGGCTCTTTGCTATGCTTATGGGACCTTTGCTAATTTTGCTTTTGCTCTGCTTCTGTATTCCCTGCTTTTGCAACAGATGATGCAAAAAAAATGATGTCCCGAATGATGGGACCCCGTGTGATTGCCCTCATGCGAGAGTATAGGCCTATCCCTGCGAACGAACCTATGGATTAGGTTGTTCAGAAGAAGAGGAGGGAAATGAAGGGAGTGGGCAGGGGGGGTGCATTGACAGTTGGAAGGCAACGCCCGGAGAGCAGGAGGAGAAATGCATCTGGAGCAAATAAGATATGCAGGTTTGACTGATAAGCGAAAGGAGTGCACTGCCAAAATGCTCTGGCAACACCCAATGAGGCCATAAGGCAAAGGGGGGAATATGATATGATACGTTACTGGTGGTGGGGTGGTTGGGAGGTGCTGCTAGGGTATAAAAACTGCTTGCTTACGTGTTTTAGGGGCCCCCAGCCTTTGGAAATAATTCCGCTGGTGGTCTCTGCGCAGATCACAATAAACTTTTTCTCCGAAGGAACTGAATCCCTGGTGCTTCTTTGTCACCTCTGCGTCCTGGGTAAGCGGGCAAATGGATCCCAAGTAATTAAGGCTTCACCATGAGCTCCCCAAGGGAGGATGCCAGCAGCGGCCATGGAGAGGCAACAGGATGTTGCCTTGCCACCGCCATCGCTCGGGACAAGCACTGGCTCATCCACCTCCCTGAGCTTGGCTGCGCCAGCACTGGCAGGGGAAATGGAGACATTCCAGGATCAAATCAGAAGCCAGGATGGCTTTCATAGTTCCGGGACTGTCCCTGGAAAATCAGGACACTTGGAGGGTATGGTATGGGGGACATAAAGGCCAAGATGCAGCATGTGAAAAGACTCCAGGAAGTTGTTGTTGCTTTTTAAAGTGAATGTGTTATAGGGCTTTTATTGAGGAGCATTTAGAACCACCCTTTTGGTGGCCTGGTGAGAGCGGAAAGGCCAGAAGGGTCACATTTGGCCCTGGGCCGGAGGTTCTCAACCCCTGTTTCATACATCAAGTGCCCATGTGCCATGATATATTCTGTATTTGAAAGGCTGTCCAGTCCAAGCTGGCGGACTTTAAAGATAAAAGGGGAGGGGTTCAGGGGCCTTGAAGTTGCCCATGCAGACTAAGCAGGTGCACAGGTCACCTGGTCATATTTGCCACTTCACTACACAGGCAGATTTTTAAAAAAAGTTTTTTATTTATACAACAAGAAAAAAAAACCACACACACAAATACCAATTACAGATAGGTAGCTGTGTTGGTCTGCCATAGTCAAAACAAAACAAAATTCCTTCCAGTAGCACCTTAAAGACCAACTAAGTTAGTTCTTGGTATGAGCTTTCGTGTGCATGCACACTTCTTCAGATACCTAAAGAAGTATTTGAAGAAGTGTGCATGCACACGAAAGCTCATACCAAGAACTAACTTAGTTGGTCTTTAAGGTGCTACTGGAAGGATTTTTTTTTGTTTTGACACAAATACCAAATTACACACAAATTACAAAAATAACCATAGGCACATCATTTTCTTAGCAAACAATAAAACATCTATTGGTCTTAACACTAAAGACCCAACCTCCCGTCTATTCCATATTTCAAATTCATGTTACTTTTTGCCAGTATACGCTTTTATCATAATTAAACTTATTCTCAATAAATCTAATTTCTTATATCTACCTTGCGAGTATTACTGAAGTTCCTCGAATGCTGCAACAGAATTTAAACTACTATATTTATTTTTCAGATAATCTTTGGAAACCTCCCATTTTGAAACAAATTCCTGTTTTGATTTATTCTTTATTTTTCTGATAAACCATCTAATTCAGCATATTCTGTCAGCTTTTGGATCCAATCTTGTATAGAGGGGATTTCATTACTCTTCCATTTTGCTGCGATCAAAACATAGGCAGATTTAAGGGAGCGCGACCAGTTCACTTGCACTGGATGCTGAGCCAAGAGGGTCCTGCAGGGGGCGCTGCAACAACGACAGACAATGGAAGGTGAGTGGTAGGGGGCACCGAATTTTGGTGTCACATAGGGTGCCATTGAAATTTTAAAGCCCAAATCCCATCACTGTTCCCTGCTGTATCACTGGGTTGTATAAAAGTGCTGGTCCTACTCAGAATAGACCTACTGAAACTAACAGACATGCAGGGTGAAAGCCTGCACTCCTAAGCAACCTTACTGTGAATTTCAGTTGCGCTGAATCCAATGGAACATATTTCCAAGGAGGGATGGGGGATAAATTTAATTCAGTTCACATTTAAAGGCAAACCTACTTGATTTGAACTTTCCAAAACAACAGGCAAACTGAAACATAGCCATCCTTCAAGATTCACACTTCTCAGGATTTTGTAATGCAGTTCCCCAGCTGAGTAATGTGTGCAAAAATCTATATACTCTGGGAAAGTGCATAAATGTGCATAAATGCATGTATCAGTGAAAAGAACTTACAAAATGCATTATATCAGGCGAAAGTGTTTTGCAAAAATGTGCAGATTTGAATAAATCTGCTCTAAGATGCTGATAAAATCACAAACTGATGTGGCAGTATGGAGGACTGAACTTAAAATTGGGGGAGAAACAGAGAGAAGCCATAATGGACTGATTTGCACATCCTTATTTCTAAGTGTCTGTGGTTAGGATGAGGTTAGTGTGCCACCGCCAACCAGCAGGGGGCACTTGGTCCTTTTCTAATTCATCAGTACAAAAAGATGTGCCATGACTAAGCCATGAATGGATTAACCACAATGCTAACTAAGCTCTAGAGCTGACCTCCCAGACAAACTGAAGCCCCAGCTGGGGCATCAGTGTATGGGCTGGCCTGGAAAATAATTTCCCCCAGTCTGGCCCACATACTCCAAGCAGAGAGCTCACATTCTTATGCCAATCGGGGTGAGCAAAGCACAACACCAGTTGATCAATTTTCTTAATAATCAACCATGTTGTTTTGGCCTAGGCACATTGAATGCTGTGCAAATAAGCCATATTAGAATACTAGACGTAGGGGGATGTTGCAGATGGGACAGGTAAGGTGGGAGAGCAAGTGTGCGTCTCTGTAGAAAAGAGCTGTAGCTCAGCGAGCACCTAGTGTGCATGCAAGTCGCATTGGTATCTCCAAGTAGAGCTGGGACAAACTCCAGTCTAGAACAGGAGAGACTAGAGCCACTGCCAGCCAACATAGTAGATGAGGGGTGTGGGGACAATTTTCAGTCTGAAGGTCACATTCCATTGTGGACAACCTTCTGAGGCCCAAAGGATGGGTGGGGCCAGATGCATAAAGGAGCAGAGCAATGGAAGATCAGGACCATGGCCCACCCAGTCCAACACCTTGTTCTCACAGTGGCTGACCAGATGCCCATGGGAAATCCACAAGCGGGACCTGAGCGCAACAGCACTCTCTTCACTAGTGATTCCCATCAACTGGTATTCAGAGGCATACTGTCTCTGACAGTGGAGGGAGAAAACACAGCCTCCTTATCCTCAGTGAATTTCTCTAGCTCTCTTTCTTTTGTCTGTCCTGAATCTTCCAACATTCAGTTTCATTGGATGTCCACGAGTACTAGTGTTATGAGAGAGGGAGAAAAATTACCCAATGATAAATTGACATTTTTGGTGCTTTTATTATTCAGGGAATTGGCTGTGTTTACTTCCAAGGGATGTCGCATCCACATTTTGATTACTCCTACTCAACGAATAATATCCTTAAAATAATCATGCAATAATATCCTTATGCTGTAGAATGTTGTTGCTTTGCAAAGGTAATGATTACCTTTTTAAGGTCAAATAACACTTTCAATTTCCTGCTCAGTACCTTCCTTTGCCCTCTACCTTGCCTGAATGTAATACTTAACCAGCCTTGAGAGATGTTAAGGTTTTGCAGGGTATGGGCCTATCCAGATTGATGTTTTATTGCGGGGTATTCTGCAACATGTTCTTGTAATCTCAATAGTGCATTAATGATGGGTTTATTCTGTTTTAGTTTGTTCTGTGATGCTTCCCTAATGCTATAACATATTATTGCTATCCAGAAGGCCTGCAGAGCAACAAACGTGGGACAAAAATAAACCAGATTTGTGGTATAAAAAGTTACAGGATTTCCAGTTATGCGATATGCACTGATCAGAACTGAAGCCCCCAAACTTTTGCAGATGCAAGCAGTATTGAAAGCGGGATTATCTATGACCATCCCAATAACATTATGGAAACATAACGAATACAGAATTAAAAGGATTTCTGAGGAGCCTGTGTCACTGACATTTTTAAGATCTGCTTGTGCTGCTTGGCAGTCTTGCTGTGTGTGTTTTTTTAACGGTTTCTGTTGTCTAATTTGTTGTTCATGCTGCATTTGTTTTTTTATTAGGTTTGAATTGTATTTTACTCTTTTCACAGAAAGCCACCACAAGGAGTCTGGTTATGGGGAAGCATATACATGTTGTAAACAAATAACCAACAACACTTAATAGAATTAAAGGATAAATTGTTATCAAAGCCTTTCTAACCTCAGCTTATGATATCTCTGATGTTCCATGGAGCTGTGCAATGCGAAACAAGGATTCTCTCTATTGTGTCTGTTGAGCCCTTGGATGAGCTGCAATAAAGGACAATCCTTTTTACATGAAGGATGGCTTTTGAAATAAGGGACATCTGGCAACCCAACTGGGGAATCTCCCCTGCTGTAATAATCATCTCTTGTCCAGGCGGTGTTGTTGCAAACCGTAAATGAGGGTCTCTGCTCATCTTGAGAGTCCAGGGCTGCATGTAATCTATTCCCACCTCCTTTTGATTCTACCTTTAAAAAAACCCCAAACAGTTCCTTCAGTTTTTTGATGTGTCATAAGTATAAGATAAAAGCAAATAATAAAAATAACAAGCCATCAGCGTTATTTATTTAGGAGAGTGATTCACCTAATGCTTTGAAATATAATTGATTGACCAGCTGGGGCACTGCTTGGAATGAATTCCAGAGGGGTAGCAGTGGCAGTCTGCTGCAATTAAAAGGGGGGGGGGAGCTTGATTTGTCAAATATTATGCACAGTTACTGGGAAGTAAGCTTAGTGAAGCTTCTCCTTGAAAATTAGCCCCACTGATCAGTGGGACTTGCACCTCGTTGATCTGCACTGGCAGGCTGCTGCAATCCTATGAATAAACCCTACTGCACATAAATAGAATAATGTAGTTTACTTTGGAGCACCGGAAGTTGGGTGGGACCTTAAAGAATTCACACAGCTGCACTGTCTTTACACGTTTCCTCAGAAGTAAGCCCCACTGGATTCAATGGGGCTTTCTCCCAGGCAAGCAACCATGGTAGGACGGATCGCCACCACAGTGTGTCATAAACTGCCTAGTAAATTTAATAATAATAAATGTGGAAATGCTTCATTACTGATGACGAGAGCTCTGCACTTCCAAGAAAGCAATGCCGCAATGGATCTCGTTAGTCTTTTAAAGTGCCCAATCTTATTTCTATTCCCTATAAAACACGGCTCGCCCTCGCATATAAACTCTCACTCACTCTCTGTCTCTGAACAGAGTATAGCCAAATCCCAAACCAGGCAGAGTAGGCAGGTGAGCCGCGCGTCCTTTCCCTCACGCGCCGGCACCACAACTCCCAGTGAGCTTTGCGCTAACTCGGGCGCGGCCGTCAGTGAACGGAGCCGGCGCGTTGCGTGTCGGGACATGTAGTCGTTTGTGGATTTTTTCCTCCTCGCGTTAAAGGTCTCGAAGGCAAAGTGAGAGGAGGCTTTTTCGGATGCCCCCTCGTGATAGGCCGCGCCAACTTGACGGGGCGGGAAGAAGGAAGCCTATATAATAGGGAAGAAGGTGGACTGACGTACGGGAGAGCCTATGGTGTGCCGGCAGTGTCGCTGGGCGGGCGGACCGTGAGGGGGAGGCCTGTGGCGCTTGTCTTCTTGTCCCGAGCTTGAAAGGAGGTAGAAACAGCGGCGGCGGCGGCGGCGACGTTTGTCGTTGGAGACGCAACCTGAGGCGAGTCCCTTCAGCGGCGGGACAACCGAAGGAAGAAGGTGAGTGTCCGGAGCGGCGAAGGCGGCGGTCCTGGGCCTCCTTCGGCTCGCTTCCTCCCGCCTCAGAATTTTACCTCAGAAAGACGACGACGCCCCTATTTCGAGCGGGGGGTTATGTTTTGTTCCCGCTCCCCGGCATAACCACACCTCGGAGGACTGCCGTGTCCCTCCTGGCGCCCAGCCCCTCCACCGCATTGAACACCCCCCCGCCCGGCTCAGTTTTTTGAGGCCTGCTTCCTCCGTAATGGTCTCCAAAAGTGTTTGTTTTCTATAGTGGTTCTCTTCTTCATAACCTCTCTCACTCACGCACACGTATTCTTTCTTGCTTAAAAAAAACCCCAGCAACAACTTGGCACCCTTGACACGCGTCGAGGGGGATCCACACGTGCACACTCATACTTCTTCTGGAAGGGAAGGGCGTGTGCTACCTTCCCATGTGTTGACTTGTTTGTTTGTTTCTTTCAGTAGAACCACTCACCTCTGAACTTGGCACGCTTGACTGGCGCATGTGCCCCCTTCCTCCTCCTCCTCCTCCTCCTCTGCTGGGAGAGATGGTGGTGCTCTGGCGTTATTTATCTTGCCCTTGTATTTAAGGACTAGCCTGGTAGCCATAGGTGGCTGGCAATTGTGCGCTGGGGAGCCCTACTCAGGTGAGCAGAGTTGGTGGAGAAGGGATGGGAAAGCACCCAGCATAGAAACTAAGAGGGGTGTTATAGGAAGTCTGTCCCCTTCTCTGTCGCCAGGTCTGTGTCCCTCCTTTGCCAACCCTGAGTGGGCAAGAAAAACAAAATTGTAGGCTAGTAATTTTTACAAGGCTGCTTTTATCTTTACTTTTCCTGCATGAAGAATGTTTATAGCTTGATTTGATTTGCAGGGGTTGCTGAAAGTGCGAACCGTCACTTGTGAGGAAGTCATGAAATACTTCTTTTCTTTCTTCCTCCCCAAACTGAGCCCAGTGGATTGTGCATAAGCACTAAATCTGTTTATCTTTACTGCAAGAGTTTTCTGCCTTAAAAAAAAAGTTGAAATACGCTAGATAATGGGAGGAGAGAGGGAAAGTTCTGTCTTGTGGTTACAGAAGCTGGGTTGGCTGCCTCAGAGTTGCAAGTCATTGCTTGATGTTAACAGCTGTCAAGCAGTGGAAATGGGTGTGTGAATGCTCTTCGAGAGAGAAAGATATAGGAAGCCCAGAAAAGTGGTGTGGGGTAGTATAATGGCCAGTGCTGTGATTACTCCCCACTGGGAGTAAGCCCCATTGAATTCAGTAGAACTGAGTAGCCAGTTAGGATTGGACTGTAAGAGGCTGAGCCGTGAGTTAAGTCCCTGGTTTGAATCTTGCCTCTGTCATAAACTTGGTAAGTGGCCTTTGATCAGCATGGCAATGTCTTGCCTCCTAGCTTCCCCTACTCCACCTGCATTATGGAGGTTTATAACACTTAACATACCTTTGGGGATTGTTGTAAGGATTAAAACTATATAAAGTACATGAAGTACTTTGCATGCTTGAAAGCACTATTCAGATATTAAATATTTTTATTAAGTCTCCTATTCCCCACACTTGTTTCTGTTACTTGTGTTGACCCTTTGGTGAGGCACCGTTTAATCTATAATTACCATCCTTTAGACCCTTATCTGGATGTGCCTGCCCTCTTGTCAAAATCTTGTTATTTTTCACTGGGCCACTAGATTAGTACTACCAGTACCAGCACAGAACAGAATTCTCAGCTTGCCCATAAATATACATAAGATATTGCAGGAAGGGGGAAAACCTGTTCTTTAGGCTGCCTTTTCCTGATCAATAACAGGGGTTCAAATAATAGTATGCTGCCACAATCTCCTCTTCCATCAGTTCCACATCCTTTACTACCCCACACTTCCTCTTGTAGACTCAGATATGTCTTCTGTTCTGTAGTCTGGTGTCCTGGACTTCATCTTTGGTGCGGCATTCCTTTCTTTGCACACTTTCCAATCTCTGTGGCTTTGTGCTTTTGTCTATACCTTGGTGTGTGTGCCTTCCTCCTTCCCCATTATTTTGGACCTCTCCCTTGCATGATACACACAAGTTCACGCCCTTGTTAATTTAATGTTAAACTACCTCCCATTTCTCCAGTGTCTGACATAGAATATAATCTTACAATTTGCAAGCCTATACAAAAACTCTGAGAACAATTAACAAGTTTACCATGTTACAAAAACAGGTCACTAGAGTGTATTGGTGTAATCTGATTAATACAGACTGTTTACCCCTTTTTAATCCACTTCTTTGGGAAGCATCTTGCTCTAACCTAAGTGGGTACTATGAATGGATTACAAAGGAAGAAAGAGTATTATGTTTCCAAGAGACAGGAGTTGGGAAATTGACAGTGGAATGAAAATATGGATATTACGAGAGTGTCTTATGAATTCTAATTGCCCATCAATGATCTGGGAAGTTAAATCTAACAGACCTGATTTCTTTCTTAATATGTGTAATCTTGTCAGGATTCTTGAGATGTCAGCGTATGGACTAGAAAAGACACTGAAAAAAGTGTAGGAAGCTTAAGATCAGCTGTGTGTTTCTGTGTTTACAAATTACAGTTAGATATTGAAGAGGAACTCAATCTATTGTTCCTGGCTCAATCTCTTGCTTTACCAGTGAATGACTATACTTGTACCCCAATCTTCCCCAGCTTTAGTAACCTTCAGATGTTTTAAACATCATCTCCCTTCAACCCCAGCCAATGTGGGCAGTAGTCAGGAATGATGGGAGTTGTAATCCAACAACATCTAGAGGTCACCAGGTTAGAGAAGCCTGCTATACCCAGTAGGTTTCATTACACAGTATATATCAGAGGCAGCCCCTTTCATGCTATGTGAATCCATTGCCAATAAGGTGTTTTGTACAGGTGCTGGCCACCTCCCCACCCCCCAAATTGGGTGTCTGTGAGGAGAAATAGTACAGCCATTGCACTTATGTTGGTGTTTGGCAGCTCAAAAAAAATTGAACTGTGCATTTTCTGCCTGATAGTTCAGGAGTATGAAATGGAAACAAAGTAAGTAGGCCATCTTTCCCCTCCCCGCCTTCCCTTTCAGGACCCAGCACATTTTGACAGAAGATTATTCACAAAAGATGGAGAGCCTGCTGTGAGAAGAATCATTCATCTCTGCTTTGTGCCTGCCTGTGGAAGGACAGAATTACACTAATTCTCCCAAGATTGCCTCTGAAAGTTTGGTATCGTGTGCATCTTTCAGTCTGGCTGTGTGTTTAGTATGCGGATTCTACCTCTTCACTAATGAGAGGGAGAATGGGAACCCAGGGCAGCCCTGTGAAGAGCTATGATTATCTGCTCAAGTTCTTGTTGGTTGGTGACAGTGATGTCGGCAAAGGAGAAATCCTGGAGAGCCTTCAAGATGGAGCATCTGAATCGCCTTACGCATACAGTAACGGTAAGCAATCTTAATAAAAACACTCTAGCCAATATCTTGCATTAATTGGGGTTTATTCTTCATTTGTAGGATGTAGTATTGTCTTGTTGTTTATGCAGGTTGGTCTCCATAACCTGAAAAATAACACTTTGCATAAAATAGCTAGAATAATAATTTAAAAAACCTAACTAGCCCAGATCTTTCATGTTATTTGCTTTGCTGGATCTTGGTGTGGTGTTGTATTTTAGGGTATGTGTGTTGGAAAAGTTCAAATCAGCAGTGTCACATTAATGTGAAGGTTGTGACTTGGTTTCTGAAATCGCCTTGCAAATCTGCCTCCCAGTGTTGTGCTGTGGGAAATGATTCAGTTACTGTTTTGGTGTACTTTGAAGTGTTGACTTAGAATTGCAAATCCTGCAGTGTTAAAAAGGTGGCTCAGAAGCACAAGGCACTTTGTTGTTCAGACTTCAGGTGATGGGAAAGAGAATCAAACCGTACTCTGTAGGACAACGGTTGGAGATCCAGTTTAAAACCTGATTACATTTTAAAGTGTGTGCCATGGAACAAGTTAGTTAGCTCAAAATTCATACCATTTCTGACTTGAGCAGGAGGAGTACATATCTATATCTGACTCTTTTGCATAAAGTCTTAAGAATTTTTAAAGCCTCACAAGCCATTAACAGTTAACTAAGAGACAAGATGTAGCATTCCTGTATATTCTTCTGCTTCTTTGGATGGTAGTTAACATGTAACTCTGCCTGGCAGTGACTGTGTCCTGTAGTGATTTTTCAGTCTGTCAGAGCTCTAGCCATCTTAAACGCTGAATGACTGCCTGGGGGGCTTGACAGCAGAAAGGAAGCATCCGCACCAGCTCTACTCCCAGGGCTTCAGCACTTGGCACATGACACCTACACTGAAAGCAACTGTATGTGACGCTCAAAGTATACAGTGTGGAAGCAGACCTGCTTAAATGGGGCTGCCCCCAAGGAGTAGGAATGTCTCATGTTTTAGTAAAATGGGTTTACAGAAAGCTGACTATTCTGTGCTTCCTGCTCTTGCTACCTCCTAGAATCTCTTCTTCACTGCCCCTCCCCCAATGTGTTCCACTTGCCAAGCTCACTTCTAATATTGTGAGCTTAGCTGAAGAGAAAAATAGTTGAAAAGGACAGGTCAGAAAATTGGGGAAGTAGGCATCAGGAATAGTTGACACCTCTCATGCCTTTACCTGCTTTGCTGGGGGCGGGGGGGGGGAGGATTATCCAATACTAGAGGTGACTAGGACAGACCTAGGTTTTAACTAGCTAGCCTACTGTCATCACATGTTTTAATCTGGTGACGGTTTGACTTCCAGCTGCTCAGAGTCCTTGCTGGCCACAAAAATGTACTGTTCCAGTGGCTGCTTTAGCTGCTGTAGGTAGAAATGGTTGCATGAGAAGAGGCACGACTATGTAGAGCTGTGTTCAGGAGTCAGCTAGGGAATGAACAACATACTTGATGCCACAGACAAAAAACTTATTTAGGGAGCATAAATGACATCTTATTTCTCAAATATAGATCACATCTAAGTAAAAACCTCTAGTGATGCTTCAGAATAGCATTTTATGTAGATCATACAAAATCAGAATCAGCTAAAAAAAAAACTAATTACAGCAGTCTAGGCAAGAACTTTTGTCCACAGACAGTTTTTCCGTGTCATGTGGCCAAGCCAGTAAAGCGAGATGAGTGCCGCAACCCCAGAGTCATCCACGACTGGACTTTACAGTCAGGGGTCCATTTACCTTTACCTTAGGCAAGAACTTAAAGATCTGAAATGGAACAGCAGCAGTCTTAACATTCTGGTAGGTCAAAAGCCTTTCAGAACAAAATCATTTTTGCAGGCTTACAAAATACAGTGGTGCCCCGCAAGACAAACGCCTCACAAGACGAAAAACCCGCTAGACGAAAGGGTTTTTCGTTTTGGAGGCGCTTCACAAAACGAATTTCCCTATGGGCTTGCTTCGCAAGACGAAAATGTCTTGCGAGTTCCTGCGGGTTTCCCCCCCCTTTCTCCCCCCCTTTTTCTAAGCAGCTAAGCCGCTTATCAGCTGATCCGCTAAGCTGATAAGCCGCTAAACCGCTAATAGCACTAATCCGCTAAGCTGTCAATGGGCTTGCTTCGCAAGATGAAAAAACCGATTTAAAACTTATCTTAAGAACTATTGTAAAATTTCGGAATGTTGAGATGTCAAAGGATATGAGATACAGAATTATAGCGGTTAAATCTAAAATATGAGAAAATTTAAGGAAAAATAGCTTTGAATTTGAACGAAGGTTTGCTAAGAACTGATATTTTAAAATTAAGGATGCAGTGAAGGGGAGGTTTGGGGAAGTCACATTATGTGTCAGTTTGTATTGTTTTGTTGTTTTTGTTTCGTATGTTTTGTTATTTTTTATGTTTGTGAAAATTAATAAAAATATTTAAAAAAAAAGAAAGAAAGAAAAAAACCGCTATACGAAGAGCCTCACGGAACGGATTAATTTCGTCTTGCAAGGCACCACTGTAAAAGGTGTCAGTACAACCTTTCATACTTGCTCCTTTCTTATCCTCTGTTGAAACTGAAAACTGGTATCAACCCAGAAGCTGTCTGCAGATAAATGCCAGCTCCCTCGGCCTATAGAGCGAGATGAACGCGCAACCCCAGAGTCGTCCGCGACTGGACCTAATGGTCAGGGGTACCTTTACCTTTATCAGGATACTTAAGTTCTTTCAGATGTGATAACCACCAACTTAGAAGGCTTTTTAAAAGGATAAGACAAATTAATGGAGGATAATGCTAGTCATGATGGCTATATGCTACTTCCAGGATCAGAGGTTCCCTAGCTCTTACCAGCCACTGGGAAAAGCAGCAGGAGAAGTCTTTTTATCCTTGTGTCTTACTCATGAGTTTTTGATAGGCATGTGCTCAATTACTGTGGGAAACGGGATTCTGCACTGGACAGGGCTTTAGTTTGATCCAGCAGGGCTCTTCTTATGTTCATAGCTGCTATTTACTTTGCAGTTAGCCTTTATCTGTGGTCATTGCTGCTAGGTTTTTGAACTGGCAGCAATAATGCTGCACCCGAACTACAAAATTTAAACATGCCAAGGCTCTTGTCCAAAACCTAGAAATATCTGAACACAAAATATCTATTTAAACAAATGTTCTGTCGTGCTGTCCATTCCTTGCCTTTAATGCAATTTTATTTACAACATTAAATCACCCAGACCCGAACCAATTCTAGAGGCCGTTGCTTAAGAATCAGCTGAGGCCTGCTACATGAAATTGCTCATCATAATGTTGATACCATCAGTTTTGTAAAAGCTGTTGCTCTTTTGCAAGTATTGCTGTAATTTGGAGAAGAAATATTGCAACACTTGACTTGCATCACTTGGCACTAGAGCATCTACATTAGTTTTGACATTTCATGAAGGCCTAGAAAGTTGTTGCAGAGGAATACAAAACTTGATCCCTCCGACCTCCCCCTTCTCCTCCTCCTTTCCCTCTCTCTCCCTCTCGGCAGTGTGCAAGTATTATCTCCTATTTGGATCAGATGTCTAAAGGGCATAGACTGAATGGTTCATATGTAAATCTCATTTCATTAACAGCCAGCTCCTCCGTAATGAAGGTCTTCCAGCTGATGTCTGCAAAACTATTCTGGTGAACCATTGCAAATGTGTCTTTCAATTGCAAGTAGTTGGGTTGTGAGGAGGAGCAACATGATGTATCATAAACCTTCACGTCTGAACTCTATTTGTTATCCAGCTACTTATGTTAGGTGCTTGTCCTTATCAGACACCTGATGATATGTCTCTATTCAGTGTGCATGGTGAAGGAATGAATGCTATAAAACCATCTTCCTCTTCTTGCTGTTGATTGACAACAGCCACAAATGGCAGTTCAGCTGCATGACCAATATCTAAGTATTTGCAAGGAAACACAGAGCTGGGCTCTTTATTATTATTATTATTTATTCAGTTTCTTACATTCTTCACCTCAGTCTCCCAGAGTGGATTCAGTTTAAAACAATTACAATCATACATACAGTGCTTTTTTATATAAAAAAATGTTTGGGGGTACATACATACATTATATAGATATGGTGTCAAAGACCAGGTTAAAGAAATGCATCTATTGTGCTTTCACATTTGCAGGCTTCAAAATGCTTCACTTCCTCATAATCAGTGTTAGCTGCTGTTCCAGGAGCATAGCAAGCTGCTTTTTCCTCTTAGGCCATTGGAGAATCTAGCTCACCATTGTCTACACTGACTGGCAGCTACTCTCTGTGATTTTATACAAGGGTCTTCCCCAGCCCTACCTGGAGATACTAGGGATTGAACTGAGGCCTACTGCATACAATGCATGTGCTCCACAACTGATCAGTGGCATATCCCAAATCAGAATGGTTAAAGTGTGATTACATAAATCGTGATTCTGTTCTTCCTGTATCGGTACATGTAAATTAATGTATTCCAGAGTAAATGTAGATAAACTATTCCAGAGTTGTTCAAGTGGTCTGATTTGTGGATTCTGTTGCCTTGATCGTTGCTCCCCCTAATATCCCTTTATGTGAGAATGGAGTGTAAATAGTCTTTAAGCCTTCAGGATCTGGTAAACTCAGAGAAGGCCATTTATCCTGTGTAATGCAGCTCTGGGGGAACATGAGCTATATCAGTGCAACTAAGTTTAATATTGTGTTGACATGTTGAAGTTTGAAACCGTTATCCTGAGTTGTGAAAAAATGATCCTACCTTCTAAAAAAAAGTATAGAATAATCAATGAGGGGTCATGAATATTGAAGGTTAACTGTCCTTTTTTTTGTTTCTTACTTTTGACCCTGTTGAATTTCCCCATCCCCTCTTCATGTGTAAGCATGTAACTTGCAGAGATCAATTTATTACTTAAAGGTAAAAGATAAAGAGGGCATTTCATGTCAGAGGCATCATGTCTGAGAAGACTCCCTCTCCTGAAGGTGTGGGCCTTATATGATGAATAAATGACTCATGCAAGCTCAGATGGAAGAACATCATTCTCCAAGCCCTTGTTGGTAACTTGCAGGACTAACCCAGTGATTTAAAACATTTTTCCTGGTCTTTATAAATTCAGGGTTTTAAAATGGAAGACAGGTAAAGCAGGAGATTCATTCCAAGTTCATTGGACAAAGTTCCAACAATCAGCTGCTGCCTCTTGGAGCTTGTTTTTTCCCTTCATTCCCCCTCCTGCCTTTCCCTTTTGTAAGCAGTACCCCATTAAAAAGATAAATACTTTTAAAAGACACTTTAGATATATGAGTAGGCAGACTAATATTTACTCTTTGAGTGCTTTGAAGAAGTATCATTTTGTCTTTTTAGACACCCTTTTATGAAGCTAATACCAAGGATATTTTGACACGCATGATGAGATGGGACAAAAGATTGTAAATAAAGCCATGTTGTCTATATTTTCAAATTGGGGCAAAATGAATCAACAGGGATTCAGTGGAACATCATAGAGCACACTACTACTAAAAGCTTTTAGCAATTGGATGGTGGTGTTCTACACCAAGTCTGGAAGAATTTCTTTGGCTGCCCGCTCTTCCAAGCCAATTAACAGTTTGGGATCCAAATACCTGAAGGAACACCTCTCCCTGTATTAATCTGCCTATGCCTTAAGAGCTCCAGAGGAAGCTTTTCTTTGCATTCCATTGTTAGGGGAAGTGTTCTCTGTGGTGGCACATCACTATACAAGCATGACAGACACCAGTGTTCGAATTTTCTTAGTTGGGCATTTTAAAGTTTGCTTTGTGTTTGCTTCAGCTGCCTTTTGTTTTTGTTTTTTTATAAGCTTTGTTCTGTTTCTTTCTGTTTTTGTCTATAAGTTGGTGGCTTAATTTTGTGCTGTACCCACCCTGGGGGATATTTATACGAAGGCAGTTCTTCTCCAATTCTAACAGCAGTCTCTCCAAGGAAATGTTTATCTATGGTTTAGCTTAGATAGCTTTCACATAATAGCTAAAGAATCTGGAGTTCACACCAGATTTCTGTGTCTTGGTTCTCTTGATTTGCTTTTTACTACCTTTGTGCTATTCTGTCAAGGCCTCTTACTCAGAAGCAGCATTCCTTTAGAATAATATGTATCCAATTCTCCATTTTATCGTTCCTCCATCACACTCAAGCTAACTCCAAATGTTCTATGAGAACACTAGAAAGGGAATTTAGCTTCACCTCAGGTGGTCCTCTGAGGTTAATTTGAGGAGTGGCCCATTGGTTCAAGGGCAAGCAGTTATCTCTACATGAGGATAAGCTGTTGACTTCTGCAAATATTTTATAATCCTTGGGGCATATACCGACTCTTTCAGTGTGCAGCTATTTTCAGTCATCTAGTGATTTTTTGTTTTAAACAAACCTCTGCATATAATACAAGGGTATGAACAGAATCTAGTTGTGATGGCTTTACCACCCATGATGTGGGGATACCAGTGCACATCTCAGCTGAACTGATATTGGGTTTGAGTGGCCCTGGTGAGCTTATCTCAGGGCAGGCAACTGTGCACCAAACAGCTGGGGGAGCAGCTACCATTTTCATTTCCCACAATTCCACCAAAGCATCATTGCTAGACTGTAATAAGCTTTTATCTGCTGTCAACTTGTGAATTCCAAAGTAATCTGACAGTGCACAAGCATCTTGGACCTAAGTAGGAGACAAGCCCCCACAGTAATTCCTTGGAAATGTAAAAATATTTACACTGATCCAGAAGATATTAAATGTCTTGGGAAATAGGGAAATGGAGTGGTTAGTTATGCCCACTGCCCTAGAGTTAATGGATTAAATAGCAATGTTCTTACCTCTTTACTAGTATTGATTTGTTGTGCTTTTCTTCATAAAGCATATCAGAACCTGGATTATTGAAACTAGAGGCTTCCAAAATGCATTTTCTTCCATGTTATTACTTTAGCTGACTACAAAATTGTGTTGAAATTAAAATAAAACTTATCCTTGAAGAGGGCAACCAATAAAGGAATAATAGACAAAGCTTGTCAATTAGAGAAAATTAAATGCATTGTTGTACAGTCATGTGACAGGTTTTATTATTAGTCACTAACTTTGAAAATGCTACATTTTGTAGGACTGCAGTTTCAATATCTCTTGTGTTCAAGACTGTGGATATCTACAGTCAGCTTCAGACTTCTATAATCCGGCTTTCCTACATGTCTTTTCTTTAATGGCACTTTTCTTTCTAGTGATAAGCGTGAAATTCTGCTTGCAAGAGGTTTTTGCAGGCAGTGTAAAACTCTATTCAGAAAGCTACATAGATACCAGAGTACACTGATGTGTATTGTCCTTTGCAGCCTCAGTTTGAGGTTCAAAGGTAAACCCTGTACATGTTCTCCTCCCCACAGAAATTGTACTCCTTTGCTGTTCACTTTTAAAGAATGGTGGGTGAGCAGACTGTAAAGCCACTTGCCCCAGCCACATGCTGTAAGGAAGATATCTGAGCAAAGTGCTGTTAGCTTCCTCAAATAAAAATGTTAAGGCCTGAAAAATATCTCTGCCCACTTCTTTCCCATTTCCCCACTCCGTCTTCACATCTTTGTCATGCAGCTTAGAGCATGTAGCTGTTAGGAAGGGAAGGATTAAATTGTCTTTGTCCCAATTGCCTGGAATGTAAAATGCACACAACAGGCTGTAAATTGTGTTCATTACCCCAAGCAGCCATGATCCCCATGTGAACTCCTATGAGGCATACAATTGCTGAACAGGGATCGAGGAGCCTCAGGGAACATTATGTAAGGAGGCAGCCCAGATGGGGCTGTTTTTAACCTCTCTTTTTCTTGCTGTCATGTACTGTGAAGAAGCTCACTATTACAGACACACTAAAAGAACTTGAGCTACTTAACTGGAAGTTTTGAGGTGTCCCCCATGTACTCTAATGGTGTACTCTACTGCTGGAGCAGGTAGCTAAAGAATATTTGACCCATGTGTCCAGGGAATGACATGGGGAAGTTCATCACTATAGCCGTCTTGAATGGGGTACACCTGTTTGGTGCAGGGGTAGAAAGACATTGAGATCCCTCCCCTTGTGCGGCAAAGAAACTTCTGTGGCAAACTCATTGGGGTCTATAGGGTTTGCTAGGTAATTAAAGTACTTGAAATAGGTTGGTGCCTCTTTATTGACATTTCTTTTGGTGTGAAGTTGGTAAGCTATCAAGTTACTTCATATATCCAATCAACTAGTTCTTTAGCAACAAAACCTCTTCACTCTTCTGGGTCTTCTCTATGTAACCATGAATTTCACTAATCAAAGATAATATCCTGTTATTGTTCAATTTGACTATTACTTTGGATTATACCTTCCAGGATGAATGGCAGAGGGCAGGGTAGGTAGGTATGTTTACTCCTTCATGTGACTTATGCCTCTATTGTCAAATCATAGCTACCCCCAAATTCACAGGAATCTGTCTCAGAACAGCTGATTATGTAAATTATGTAAACAATTGAGTTAGTGGCAGACTCTTACAACTTTGGTTTTATGCAGAGTAAACTTGATTATGTATCTCTCAATGTGTATACACACACAGACAAATAAATGTTTCTCACTTTCCACATGCACGCCCCCCCCCCCAACCTCTTCCTCTACAGTGGTACCTCGGTTGTAAAACGTAATCCGTTCCGGAAAACCGTTCATTCGTCTTCCGAAACATCTGACAACCAAGGTGCAATGGGCGGTCGGCAAATTCCATTGAGAAAATGGAGAAACATGCCTCGAAGCTGTTCAACTTCTGAGGCACGTTCGAAAACAGAAGCATTCACTTCCGGATTTTCGGTGTTCAGGTTCTGATTTGTTTGGCTTCCAAAATGCTTGAAAACCAAGGTTCCACTGTATAGCTTTTGCCATCCTCATTAAGCTGTATTGTTCATCTTTTCTTACTGGTAATGTATACCAGTGTCAAAATCTTTGAAAATGAAACACCAATAATCTGTTTCAGCTGAACTGTTGCTCCAACTATGGTCAAATTCATTGCTTAGGAACTGAAGGAAGGAAGCTTTTGTGGTTCTGTTAAGAATTGGATATAGAGTCACTATTCATTAGCATCTGTTGAGGCAGGAGTGCCTACCCATGCACATACTTTGTAGTGTTTCTCTCAGTGTTAAGACATCTTGCTGTAATGTCTTATAGTTTGAAGTGCACAACAGACCTTTCTTGATACCCAGTTCCATACTCAATTCTGGATGACAGTATTGATCTTCAAGCCTTACTCAAGCTTCTGAGTTGTGTTGGCTGGCCAGCCTCTGAAGAGTGTCTGAATTATTGGGTGCACATTATTGATGAAAGAACTCACTTGCTTTTGTAACAAGTCTAGTATGCAGCACAGTATGGTCAAGATGCTGCTGTGCCATAAACGTCAATATTTATCAGCTTTTAAATAATCCTTCCTTCAAAATTCATGGCAACAAACAAATAAGAAATTATACACACACAGGGAGAGAGAGAGATAGAGAGAGAGATGTTTGTATGCAGTTAAACACTGAAACATTATTTAAATTTGGTGGATTGGTATTTTTTAAACTAAAATTGCTAGCAACTGATGGCCTTCACACTCTGGCAGAAGGGGTGGGGCAGGTCTCTCTAGGCAGGAAATTCCAAAGTCTGGGTATGCACACTCAAAAAGACCCTGCTCTAGTCCTAATCAACCATGATTTTGGAACACATAAAAATACAGTGATACCTTGGTTTATGAACTTAATTCATTCCAGAAGTCCGTTCTTAAACCGAAACCATTCTTAAATCAAGGCATTCTTTCCCTAATGAGGCCTCCCACTGCCGGTGCCCTGCGACCGTTCGGCTTCTGTTCGTACACCAAGGTAAAATTCGTAGACCAGGACACTACATATGGTTTTGCAGAGTTCATAAACCGAATAGTTCATAAACAGGGCTGTTCTTAAACCAAGGTACCACTGTACCCAGATACCTACTTGGCCATGGGTTATAACTTTAGACATCTCTGAACAGAAACACAGGGTTCAGGAGAAAGCATGAAGTCATAACAGCCTGTAGTCTGTTCCATTAGTTGTGGAGAGGAGGGAGTTCCTTGTCTGACACAGTGCTCTGTAAAGCTTCTGGAACAGGCCTCCATCGCCTTCCAGAAGACAACTGCTTCACACCTGGTGTTTTTACCTGGCTGGAATGTGTCCTTGAAATCTCAGGATGGCTGTTGCGTGCCATGATGGAGTACAGAGAGATGTGTCAGTGTATGTAGGTACTACCCTACATTACAAAAGTAAAGCTTAGATTTGTTGCCCTGGGCACACTTGCTTCTGACCCTGCCTGCCACTGGCATGTGACCCATGGAACATTTCCCAGAAGGGAGTGCGACCCTTGGGCTGAAAAAGGTTCCCCATATTTAGATACTTGAAAAAAAAATTTGAGAATATCTGACAAGCTAGCTGGTGGGTGTTCTCTCTTGATGAGTGATATGCCTGCTCAGTGCTACTCCAGTGTGTGTTCCTTATTCCCAGTTGTTGTTGTTGTTTAAGTAAAATTACCCTAACGAGCAAAGGAAAATGAAAGGAAATGGATAAGAGGGGGGATAAATAAGCAACCAGTATTCATTTGGTTTCATTTTGCAGTCCATGGAACCTCATGAAGACAAAAGCTAACTACAGGCAAGATTACTAAACCATCCTTGAGTGTTGTGATTAGAAACTTTGAATCATCCTTAAACACCTCTCTATTAAAGTGGCAAGTCTATTTATTTCAGACTCCCTGTAGCAGCAGAGGATGTTGCTTCCTGTTGTTCCAAGCAAATCCTGTTTCAAGTACAGTGGGGAACAAACATCCTTTTACAGCCCATATGTTGCTGTATTCATTTCCTTGTAGAATACAATCATTATGTAGGAGAATGTTTTCCAAATAGTAGTTGTCTGAAGTATGGTATCAGAGTAATATGTCGAAGTTTTCTATTGAAATATTGATCTGATGCTTCAAACTTCTTATCCTTGTCTCTCTATATTAGTGCAGAGTGCAGAGAAGTATATATCTAGATAAGGGTTGGTGCCTTCAGTAAGCCTTTGTGGAATGCATAGTTTATTAAATGTAAATGATAGCTTTCATACTCCAATCCTGTCTATATAATAAAACAAATCCAATATATAAGTAATAACAGTACTAGAGTATAATTTATAGACTTACTCAAATTCATGAACATGCCTTCTGGTCATAAAATGGATCTTTTAATTATGCATCTACTTTATTTGGCTCCTTTACTTCTTTATAACTCACCCTTTCTGTAAGAATAAGGAGGCTTAATGATGAAAATAAACAGCATCAAAAACAAAAATAAAACCACCATACAAAATACAGCAAAACAATAACAAGCACGACATTATAGAAATGGTGTCACTCCTACTACTACCTGGCCTGCCAGAACAAATAGATTGTAAACTGCCTCTTGAATGAATTTAGTGTGGGACTATGACTGCTGTCCTTGTAGATTAAGGATTGTGAACATAATATGAGTGATGCTGAAAGAAGGAAGAGTAGCAGAATCCCTTCCTATCTACCTGATCCCGAAACTATTCCATAGTTGGTTTGAGGCTGTCCTGAAGAACCTAACGAGCCGTGCTGGATCACACCAAAAGGCCTGTTTAGTCAAACGTCTTGTTGAAACAGGTGCTTGTGGAAAGCCTGCAAGCATACACAAGTGCAACAGCATTCTCCCCATGTGTTTTCCAGCAGCAGGTAAACACAGTGCTAGTAGCCATTGATCTACAATTGTTTTCATGTATTTGAGGATTACCCTTAAAATTATCCAAGTGTAGAGGCTAATCTTGGGGGAAAGTTACAATTCAGATTCAAGTTCTTCAATAACTTTTAGATGGATGCCATTCAGATCCGGTTATTTGTCAATTCTTAATTTGTCAGCAAGGCGTAGAATTTCAACTCTTGGCAGTGCTTAACAACACAAACCCACCAACAGCACACAATTCAATATGGCTAACTTAACCTAACAACTCCCCTCACAATGCACAAACAAATCTCACTGCAGCCAACCAAAGACAATCAACAACACCCTAGACCACTCCGACCTCTCTCACCACTAAGGAAACATAACAAGCGAATAGAAAGAGAACCTACCCAAGTGACACTGACACAAAACCCCCACACATACACTAAAAGAACATAAGCTTTACCACCACCACCTCTCTTCTGCCCCCCCTTTTCTTCCCAACCCTATACTGCATATAACACTAATGTCTCAAAACATTTCTACTGATCTGTAGAAAGAGACAATGCATATGTTTTTATAAACAAGGAAAATCTTTAATAAAAAATTTAACAAAAAACACCTTGGCAATGCTATTTTCCTCAGTTCCTCAGAATTGCTCCCTGATAAATTTAATTCTGGGATCTGCCTTACATCTTATGCTGTAAAGGCAGATGCAAAGAATCCGTTCATGGCAATCCTCTTTTCCTCCTTTAGCATACCTTTGACTACTTATTTGTCCAATCAGCTTCCATGCTTCTAATGTATTTAAAGTTAGTGTTATTTGCTCTTTGTTTTTAGTGATGTGCTTCTCAATTTCTTTTTTTGCACCCCTTATTGCATTTGCTTGCATTTCTTTTGCCAAAATTTGTCTTCCTTTTTGCTCTCCTCATTTTTTTGTCTCTCATAGCTTCCTTGCCTCTACTTGTTAACCATTCTGGCATCCTCTTGGCTCTGGTTGTATCCTTTCTATCAGCAGGTATAAGGGAAGAAAATAAGAACCACAAAAATGAACATGGCATGAGTTTGTATTACCTCTTGTAAAATTTGGTGGTGGATAAACACGAAAATCATTGCTAATACTGTACCCGAGTCACTAGAAACACTTCTATTTAGAACTAGATGAAATTATCAAACAAAGACAAGGCACCTTATATCGTAACACCAGACTAGCCACCTTATCGGTACACAACTAATAATAGGATCATAGTTGCAAAGTTGAGTAGCTTAGTTCTCAAATTCTTTATGTATAGATCCAAAGCACTAGATATATTTCAGCCAATAAATATCAGGGGGGAAAATGATATTAACACGGTGTATTTTGGGGTGTGTGTGTGATGGTGGCTATCACTGTATCTTATGAGTCTCTGGTCTGATCTAGCAAGCTGTTCCCATATTGTACCAGCATGGCATGTGGCATGTGACTCTGATGTGAGTGTACATTAGTTACCGTATTTTTCGCTCTATAACACGCACCAGACCATAACACGCACGTAGTTTTTAGAGGAGGAAAACAAGAAAAAAAATAGTCTAAACGAAATAGTGGATATATGATTTTTGTGGTTCATGCTGTGGCCACAGACATGTGATCTGACAGTGAGTTTGGAGCAGCCCAATGCAAAAATCCTGAGGATCCGTGTGGATCCATGCTTTGTAACCACAGAGGAGGGAAGGAAGGGGAACCATGGATCCTCTGCTCACGACTGCAGCAGATCCCCCCGCCACCCGCAGGCATTCGCTCCATAACACGCACAGACATTTCCCCTTACTTTCTAGGAGGAAAAAAGTGAGTGTTATGGTGCAAAAAATACGGTATATGCCCCACCTTTCACCTTGAGAAGCTCAAAGTGGTGTGCATAACACAGTTATCTGTGCAACAGTTGATGCAATACAACAGTTCAAGAAAGTTGATGAGAGTAGAAAAGCTGACCTAGCAGGCAAAGGGTTGGGCTAGAATGTATTTGCATGGAGTGCTTTATGTGAGTATCATTCAAAAATGTTTATTCCGCTATCTGTAGTCTGAAATAGTAATCTATTCTAGACTTCATTCCAGTCTAATTCTTCTGCATGGGTAGATCCACTTAAACACCTATCTGTTAGCCTGTGCTTATTTAACTTTATACTGTGAGATTTGTAGAGCTAGTAGTCAACATACTCTTGCACTTGATCTGCTTTTTCTCCACTCTTTCCCGCCTCCCGGTTCATAGTCATATACTATCCAGCTTGTGGATCACAATACAATTGTTGTTTGTTTGTTTATTTAAATGATTTATAAGCTGCCCTTCATAAAGTAAACAATCTTGGAGCAGGGTACATTGAAACTAATGAAACATATTCTGAGATAAAACATGTTTTCTCCCTCCAGCCATTTGCCTTTTTTCATTTCTATAACTGCAAGGTGGTTGTCTGTGGGCATTCCACATATATAGTGATAACTGAAACGTCCCTTAGGCTGTATTTTCAGGTTTCTGATGAGTGAATGTGTGTGTGATAAGGAAATACTGACAGCTGTTTCTGTACGTCACTTGGGTCAGCTGGTTTGTATGATCTTACATGTTGGTGGTTTATATAACAAAATTTTAGAGATGAGGAAAACAAAGTTAACAAATTGCCTACTATTGTTCTTTTCTCACATTTAAGTGGCTTTAAAATAAATGAATATTTAATGTATTTTTGTTGCTTTTGTTATCCACTCATGCTGTCTTATGTTATGGTAGACTGAAAAGGTACCTTTCTGAAATACTCATGCTGTCTGAGAGCCAGTGTGGTGTAGTGGTTAAGAGCGGTAGATTCGTAATCTGGGGAACCGGGTTCGCATCTCTGCTCCTCCACATGCAGCAGCTGGGTGACCTTGGGCTAGTCACACTTCTCTGAAGTCTCTCAGCCCCACTTACCTCACAGAGTGTTTGTTGTGGGGGAGGAAGGGAAAGGAGAATGTTAGCTGCTTTGAGACTCCTTCTGGTAGTGATAAAGCGGGATATCAAATCCAAACTCTTCTTCTCTTCTTCTTAAGTCCACATTGTGTCTAAGGGAAGGCACATATGTTAAATTTGTGTTAACACATATGTATGCTTCTTGGGAAACGGGGATTGCCTGCAGCTGCTTGTCAAGCTTGCAGTCAGTGGCAAATGTAAGTTTGCTGCCATGTAATGTATGCATTGACTTATGTGGCTGTTTTTGTAAGGATATATTTAAGGAACTTAAAGTACAGTAGCTTATAACCACTTATGTTGATGTGTTGTTTAGAACTTTGTGTATTAAGGTATATGGCCCACAATAAATACAGTGCTGTGGTCTCTAAAATACCTAAAATGGGTCAAAGAAACATCAACTTGCTTAGAGGACTCTTCAGCAAATATTCTGTTACTTCTCCTGTGCCTTATGCAAGTCTACAGATTGCTGACATCCTAAGCATTCACATCTACCAATGTTGTTTTGTAAGGTCGTAGATATTTCAGTGAGCTCTAGTTATGGCCAAACTATATCTTCTTATGAAGTGAAGCTGTGGTCCATCAGCTGTTGCTTCCTCCTCCTTTTACAATACAAAACAAACCATTATATGAAAGTAAAGCTGCTGTTAATGTCCCTGTGATGACAGGATGTATTGTGAGGCAAGAATCCTAGTGCATTAGCACTTTTCTCTAGAGGCTGTTGTGGATGAGCCTCTTGGCTTATTCTCTGCCATCTGCAAGTCCCAAATTCAATCCCAGATCTGCCTCCAGGGTCCTGGAACAGTGCACCTTCTGGTCTGATTATGTCTGGTATTTGAACAGCAATCTGCTGATTTTAAAAAGCCAGTTATACTTGCATTTATTTTAAAAATGTACTTACTGATTTATTTGTGTCTACCTAAATGACTAATTCAAAAGAACTAATTCTAATAGTCTTTTCATAACTCCTGGTGGTGTATCTTGTTGTAGGGGCTTTGTCAGACAATGTCACAAGTCTACCCCTGTTACTGGAAATGCACATTTTCATTATCTAAAATGCTCTGAGTAGGGTTTTTTGTTTGTAATTATGGGATATGACTACTGTACTTTAATACTTTAACAATCACAACATCTGCTAGTGAAAATAAGATTACAAATAAATGTAAACATCCCAAACTACCAGCAAATCAAGTACTAGACCCCAGTGACTTTCCCTAATAGAAAACTCTTGTAGCCCCTTCTGGAAGCTATCAGAAAGGTGTTCTGGCAGATCTTTGGGAAGTCATTTAACAGCCCCAAGGCGACCATTGAAATAACTCATCCAATGATGGGACCTGAAACAAGGCACTAAATTCTGATTTTAATTATATAGGAGGCTGGTACTTACAGGGAGAAGCAGTCCCATACATCTTTCTTCTATGGCGATCACTCATAGCCAAGTAAGATTGTCTTCCATGAAAACAGTCTTAACAGTGAGTCCGTAAGTGACTGTGGAAGCCAATTCTGATAATAATTACTTTTCAATTACAATCCAAAAATAACCTCATTATAACAATACCAATTTATAATAGAATTACTAATACCAATCATTCAAATACTGAATTATATACAGTGGTACCTTGAGTTAAGAACTTAATTCGTTCTGGAGGTCCGTTCTTAACCGGAAACTGTTCTTAACCTGAAGCACCACTTTAGCTAATGGGGCCTCCCACTGCTGCCGCAGCGAATTTCTGTTCTCATCCTGAAGCAAACTTCTTAACCCGAGGTAATAGTTCTGGGTTAGCGGAGTCTGTAACCTGAAGCGTATGTAACCTGAAGCGTATGTAACCCGAGGTACCACTGTAATTTAGATAAGATGGTTTGATGGTTTTCTTTATTTCTGCATTCCAAAATCTTGTTGTTGTAGTTTAGTCGTTTAGTCGTTTCCGACTCTTCTTGACCCCATGGACCAGAGCACGCCATGCACTCCTGTCTTCCACTGCCTCCCGCAGTTTGGTCAAACTCATGCTGGTAGCTTCGAGAACACTATCCAACCATCTCGTCCTTTGTCGTCCCCTTCTCCTTGTGCCCTCCATCTTTCCCAACATCAGGGTCTTTTCCAGGGAGTCTTCTCTTCTCATGAGGTGGCCAAAGTATTGGAGCCTCAGCTTCAGGATCTGTCCTTCCAGTGAGCACTCAGGGCTGATTTCCTTAAGAATGGATAGGTTTGATCCCACTGTGAATGGTTCATTTTGAGAGCCATTGTAAGCAGTCCCATAAATATGTGGGTCCAAGGGTATGAAGAGTTAGATTCTAACAATCAGCTGCTTGTCAGGGCTTGCAGGGGTGAAAACAAGTCACCTGATGTCATTGTGATGCCAGGCGATTGACAGATATCTTCGCACCCTGTCAGTTGACCTGCAAGCGGGGAGGGACTTTGAATTGATCCCAGAAGCTGGTATTCAGCTGGGGTTGGTTGCATATGCTCCTGCCACTCTCCATGCTCTAGGAGATGAACATTTTGTACTAGCTGAAGTTTCTAAGCTGTCTTAAAGGCAGCCCATGTGGAACACATTACCATAATTCAGAGCTTTCCAAACTGTGTGTCGTGACACATTAGTGTGTTGGCTGCAGTGTCTGGGTGTGTCGTTCAATATGTGACCATATATCTTATAAGGGGTTAGTTTTACCTCTGGTTTGCTAGTAAAACTGAATTACTGTGTTGCAAAATGTGTGTCACCAACATGAGAATTTTGGAAAGCTCTGTCATAGTTGGTCTAAGATGTTAGAAGAATTGGAGTTTGGGGAAAGTTATTCCTTCTTCAATAATGGAATGTAGTCGACAGCTGTTACCAGTTCTTATCACGGGCATCTTCTGCCTCTACTTCATGGGTGTCTTATAGTCCAAGAGGGCATACAGGCAATGAAACAGTTCTAATGAGCTAATATCAGGTCTATCATTCTCTTGCTGAATCACTGTTTACTGTCTTTGGTTTTTTATATTGTGTATAAACTCCTTTAGCCTTCACAAGACAGCATAATAGCTGGATCTATTATTTTCCCAATGTGGGAGCTTCCTGTGCAAATAGTGCCTCTGTTTTGCCTCATATGTAATGCAGCCTTTGAAACACAGTGTTGTTAATTGTCAACAGATTGAGCAAAGTACGATGTAAACAGATCATAAGAACAACTTTGAGATGGGCAGCTACAGGTGATCATTTTCCCTTTTCCTTATATAGATACAACTGAAAGCTTGCCAAGAATTGAGATTATTACTTGACTACAGCAAACATAGGTGTAGGGCCTGGTAAATACAATAACTTTAAGAGTTGCTGGGTGTATTTGCGCATGAACAGATTCACAACATTGTGCTTATGACTTTTGCTTTAATTGTGCTAAAAGTTGGTAAATAACAATACGTATAAAGAGCTTAAAGGGCCCCAAAGTCTTAATAAACTAACTCCTGTTTAATTGCAAATTCAGTATGACTAGAGAAGCAGAGTTGGAATGTGGGCTAAGCTGAAAACAGCTCAGACCGGTTTTCTGTGCCTTGCCAATGCAGCAGTTCCAGCAGGATATGGACAACATCATTGGTGTTCAATGCAGTACCTGCATTCCTACCTTGCCCTCTAGATATGTAGTTACCAAACAGAGTTTCATACTTGGTGGATAACTAAGGCCCAATTCTGACTTTAATTTCTTGGTATCCTTTTGGGACAGACATAGAGAAACAGAGAATTGCTACAGGCATGAGAGTTCCTCATGCTCCAGCAGTGATTAGACACACAAATCTTGGTCCACTAGATTCAGAACAGGCAAAAAAGGAAGTGTGAAATAACACATTCACATATATACTATATGATGTGTTGATGGCCACTAACTTGAATCCTTATTTAAAGGGTTATAAACAAATGATTGAGGAGACCTTTGTTGACATTTTTAACCATGATCATTAAATGATACTTGCATGTTCATAGACAATATTCCACTGAAAACTAATTGCTTGAATGGGAAGGGATAACTGCTTTCAAGTCCTGATTGATGGATTTCCAGCGGCATCTGGCCATTGTCAGCACAGTGAAATCCATTACACTTCATTACTGGATGGGCCCCATTATATTACTGAATCAGGCACCCTGCTGGAGGGTGTAAAGCCAGGGCTGCCCTGCTACAGGCACAGGGCTCTGCTCCTTGCCAGCTTTCTACCATGTGCACACGAAACCACGACTGCAGACCAGCTTCTGCCTTCCAACTTGGTCAGAGAACCCCTCTCACAATCAACCGTGGAACGCAGTGCCTCATGGGTGTTGTCATCTTAGCATGTCAGCTGAATATGGGCTGCAGGAGTGGAGACAGCAGTGACACCTGCTGGACCCTGGACTCCCCATTCAGTGAAGGCTCAAATCCAGCAGGAAGAAATCCATCAGATGATGCTCTTGTGATCATGACTTATAAGCAGGGATGTTGCAAGAGTGTTTAGCGGAGGAGTTTGATGGGGATGCCCAGAGTGCTGTCTTACAGTGTGACCTGAAACACCTGTGCTATGTTTGCCTTCCTGACTGAGAACATGGAAAACTACACCTGCAGCAAGTGCAAACTGGTTGCCTTGCTGGAAGACAAGATATAGCAACTTGAGGCCCTCCTATCCACACTTCATGCTATCGGGCAAGATGAAGAAATTCTTGCTAGACCAGAGTGTACTGTCCTGGAATAGAGATGCAGGTAGAGTGCCCTTAGTGGGGAGGAAGATCTCCCAATGCAGGAGACGAACCCCAGGAGGAACAAAAAAGCAGGACTGTCAGGAGCTATGCTATGTCAAGAGTCTGGAAACAAAACCTTATGAGGAACTGTTGAGGAAATTGGGTATGTTTAGCCTGGGAAAGAGGAGACTGAAAGAAGATATGATAGCCATCTTCAAATATCTAAAGAGCTGTTACATGGTAGATGGAGCAAGCTTGTTTTCTTCTGCTCCAGAGGCTAGGTCCTGAATCAATGGCTTCAAGTTACAAGAAAGGAAATTCTGACTAAACCTAAGTAAGAACTTTCTGACGGTAAGGGTTGTTTGACAATGGAACAGACTCCCTCGGTAGGTGGTGGACTCTCCTTCCTTGGAGTTTTTTAAGTAGAGGTTGGATGGCCATCTGCCATGCATATTTAGTTTGAGATTCCTGCATTGCAGGCAGTTAGACTAGATGACATTCAGGCTCTCTTCCAACTCTAGGATGATATGGTTCTATGATTCTATTATTATGGTTTAGCATTATAATTAAAACTTAATATTTTTCAAGGCCAGGGTTCAAATCCCTACCCATTGGATGACCTTGGGCCAGTTACTGTTTCAACCAAACCTACCTCACAGGATTGTTGTGAAAATGAAATTGGGAGGGGGAGAACCATGTACACCATCCTTTGTTCCTTGGAGGAAAAGAAGAATATAGATATAAGAAATAAACGTTTGCAACCATAGCGTAGAAAGAAATATGTTTTTCCATTTGTCTGTTGGTAGTTAACAACTTATCAGGCCCAGGGCTTTTTCATTTAGCACCAACCTGCAACATTAAATCAACTTTTATCATACTCTTATATCTTGTTGGTCTCTTTCTCTGTGCCTTGTTTTGTGCTCTTTCCTAATTTTTTGTCTTTTACACTCTCTCCCCTTCTTTCCATCTCTTAAATGATCGTGGATCTGCTACAGTGACCCATATTCAGATGGAGCATAGCCCCATTGTGTCTTCCACATAGCTAGACACATTAAACCACATTTGTGTAATTTCCTGCCACTGAATTGAGCCTGGCATGCCAGACATGAAGCCAATTTGGCCTAGTGGGTGGAGAGCTGGACTAGAACCTAGGAGACCAGAATTCAAATTCCGACTCCATCATGAAGCTCATCCTAGCCTACAAGGTTGTGGGGTTGAAACAGAATGAGGGAACTGTATATGTTGCCTAAAGCCTCATTGAAGGAAAAGTGGGATATAAATGTAATAGTAAATAAATGGTAAAATGGTAAACTTTTTTGTTTTCATGCCTGAGACTGCAACATTTTCAAGCATCTGATAGGCTACAATTACGTGGCTAGTGGCTTGCATTTTATCTTGGAGTGTCATGTTGGGTAGACCTGCTATAAGCAATAGAATCAAATTGGTTTGTACATTGTCTACCAACAGAGCATATCCATGTGACTGAATGCTTGAACTTCAGTTTTTAATTTCATAGTTTGATCCAATGGTCTTTCTCACCGAAAACTCTTTAATATGTAAATTCATAATGTCCAGCCCAGGGAGATGTGGATGGCACATAAACTAGAAACAGAGTAAATAACAAATAAAAAATGTAGCAATATAGTGAAATAAAGTAACACAACTCCTATTAAGATCAATCAACAGACTGGTGCTTCTCAGTATGCATATAAATATATGGATATTCACAGTTTGTTTGCTGAAGAAAACTCCAATATTTCCCTACAACAGTTGTAAAGATGGGAGTTTAAGGGGAGGTAATTAAAGCACTCAGGTATTTAAAGGCTGACTTTCAGCAGTATCCCAAAAGCCTCTGTGCAATAGTGCCACCCAGTGGCACAAACATGTCAGTTTCTGCCTTATTCATTTGAAAGTTTGTTCAGTGTTATGTAACATACATGGTTGGGGCAGTTGAGCTGTACTCCACCTCATGAACTTGTCTGAACAAGCCTGATGATTTCAAAAGTGAAATACTTGCTGCTGAAATGAGTTCCTTTTTGTGATACGATTCCTTATGATACATTGTAACCAACTGTTTATAAAAGCTGAAGAGCGTTAGTGTTCTGGAATGCAAAGCAGAATCAGAGGCTGGTTGCATCATTGACCCTGAAGGAAATATGTCTAGTGTAATTGTGAAGGAGTTGCACTGACGGCCTTAATATTTTAAGATCAAGTAGTGATACTGCTGCTAGCCTGAGATTTGGATCATGGACAGTCCAGCACTGTGAAGATTTACCTAAATAAGAAGGAAAGCCTTTCACACTGACTGGAACCTTTCCTTATATTTGCATAGGGTCAAACTATAAATTATGTTAATTGTATCATTGCAATTCTCATCTACTTTTTCACATTTAAAGAGAAGATGCAAGGGGGTGGGGTTGGAACCATGGCACACAATGAGGGGATTTAGCTCTTCCCCTCATACCCCAAGGTATTGATTTCCCCAAGCTGCTAATAGGTTTGGAGAAAGGAAGCTTCATAAGTTTGGAGAAAGGAAAGCTTTCACAATTAGCATCATGTCTGGCTTGGCCAATGATATCACTATGAATTAAGTCCGGCCCAAATAGTGACTGAAATATTATGAATTAAAAAGCAGCCAACCTGAAGGCCTAAAACTACTGTATTCCTTCCTAGGAAACTGAAATATTTGTTCAGTTTTGGGCTGGGCAGCTGCTTGGGAATTGGCAATAAATATTTTCTCTCTCTGCCAGGGCAAAGAACTGTGCTACCTTTCTATTGGTACATGAGGTAGCTACAGCAATGTATCTTCCAACGTGGGGGAGGCTGAATAAGGTTGCCCCATTTTTGTGACTTCTTGGGTTACTTCTGGGTTTGGGCCGGTGCTTGTATGTGTGGTTGCACACATATTGAATAAGCGTAATCAGTTGCTACCTGTATATTAAAAACAGCTTTAAAGTGTACAATTACAAAAATAACAGAGTGGGCCCTGAAGATATACCGAACTTTTCCGTGTATAAGACAGGTTTTTTTTTACTGGAAAATTATGTTTAAAATAGGGGGTTGTCTTATACATGGGTAGTGCCCAGGGGGGACATGGGATTGGTTGATGGCGCGAGCCAGAGATGGTCTGCAGAGTGTTATTGGTGTCTGCAGCAAGGGATGTTGTTGAGTGGGTGTCACTGTGGCAATTGGGCAGGCAATAGGCTGCTTCTGCTGGTGAGGGGACAGACGTTAGGAAGCTGTTGCGATATGTGCGAGTGTTAGCGTCGGCCATGTGGGTGAATGATTTTTGGCAACACCTTCCCTAAAAAAAGTTCAAGAACTCTGTGCAATCCTCCACAAAAAAAGCTCCACAACTCTGGGCAATCTCCCCCCATTTTCTTAATTTTTAGTCCCCCAAAATAGGAGTCATCTTATACATGGGGGTATGTTATACACGGAAAAGTACGGTACATCTCAGATTGAGCCTGAGGATTTTTAATCAATGGCTGTAAGTTGCTTTTTTCCCCTATAAATAAAAGTAGTCAGGTTGTCTTGTCAAACAGGGTTTTAATAGAAATGACAACATAAAACAAAATCTTTATTTTACATTCTAAGAATATATGTGAACTGTTAAGTCATGTGGGAGTTTGCCAATGCAGATATGCAACTTAAAGGCTATTCTTTGGAAATAAATGTTTTAACATGTTTATTGGGGGATACTGTGGTAGGCTAAGTGCCCGGAATGTTCCAGAAGCATAGACTGCTCCTGGCTGAACAGGAAGCAAATTTTCATTAACAGTTGGCAATCTGTAACTCAGGGTTGGCAGCCTGTGGCTAGATGACGACATGTGCCCTTAGCCTACTTTCATGTGATTGGAGCAGTGGGGAAGGGGATTATCAAAAGAGAAATGGCCTTGCCTACTTTCAGCTGTGGTTCCATCCACCACTGGCTTGTGTCCATCAACAGATTGCCTCCAATGGAATGCAGTCCCCACCCTTGTTATAACTTATTTTGAGACCTGAGCTAGCTGTAGATACTAGATCAGGGGTAGCCAACATGGTGCTTCCCTAGATATTGTTTGACCTCATCTCCAGCCAGTGTAAGCTGTGGTCACGGAAGATGGGAGGTGTGGTTCCACAGCAGCTGGAGGGCACCACACTGGCAACTTGCGCACTAGATAGTTGGAGGATATTAAAATAGGAGTGTGTCGCCAACTATACTGGCGAGACACAGGACAGAGTTTTCTGGAGTTAGGGCTGCATCCCAGTAGTACTTGGTTGGCTGGCATCCATCTGTCACTAGACAATGGAGGAGTGCGCCTTCGGGGGTGAAGTAATAATAATAATAATAATAATAATAATAAAATAATAATAATTCATTATTTATACCCCGCCCATCTGGCTGAGTTTCCCCAGCCACTCTGGGCAGCTCCCAATCAAGTGTTAAAAAAACAGTACAGCGTTAAATATTAAAAATTTCCCTGAACAGGGCTGCCTTCCGATGTCTTTTAAAGATACGATAGCTGCTTAGTCTAACCTTTGGAGAATTACA
Source organism: Podarcis melisellensis (assembly GCF_964234715.1). Lineage (NCBI taxonomy): Eukaryota > Metazoa > Chordata > Lepidosauria > Squamata > Lacertidae > Podarcis > Podarcis melisellensis. The sequence goes on along the minus strand of NC_138546.1, from coordinate 17,329,149 downwards.
GCATGTTTTGTTGCAGCTGAGGCAGATGAAGATAGCCAGTTCACTTTCCTTGAAAGAATTTTTCCTCCATGGTTCATTCTTTACAGAGAAAATGATATTTTTAGTGTGGGGTGTGTTTAGTGTGTTTGGATCAAGTTAAAGAAATCATATGTAAAAATTTGTTTTTGAAGCAAGCTGTTGAAAAGTTTACTATATATTTCAAAGTCAGACTGCTTATACTTAAAATCTTCATTTCTTATGTGACCTGATAGGTTTGAAAGCATGTGTCCTGGAAACTGTGAATCAGTGGGATTTCTTTCTTAAATTAAAGGAAGTGGTGCTTGATCTCATGTGGGGCAGGACCAATTGCCGGCAGTCAGCTTCCTGTTTGAAGTTTGTTAACAATGGACTAATTAATATGCAGATTAAAGCATTGGGAGGAACAGGAAGAAAAGTGACCAGCTGAGACCTTATTAGTGCAATATCCAGGTCTCCAAGGATATTGACACAGATGTGTGGCAGGGAAATGAAATCTCTGTGTCAACACAATTGAATATGTATGAAGTATTTTGGTATACTTGCTAATAAAGCTGCCTAGTTAGAAATAGAACTCATTGACCTGGCATTTGACATGCCAATAGCGCTGTCAAGTTATTGTTAAGATGGCAGCAACATGACTATAGTATGAATTGTTTTTGAGAGTTGAATGCTACCTTTTGGTGGTGGATATGGCTGTGGTGGGAAGTTAAATAGCATTTCCATGCGCTCTGGCACTCGTCACGGTGTCCTGTTGTACCAGAAGTAGTTTAGTCATGCTGGCCACGTGACCTGGAAAGCTGTCTGTGGACAAACACTGGCTTCCTCAGCCTGAAAAGAGAGATGAGCACTGCACCCCATAGTCACCTTTGACTGGACTTAACCATTCAAGGATCCTTTACCTTTACCTTATGGTTGTATGTCCTTTTGCTTGCATACAAAAACTGTAATGCAAAGCTGTAATGTGCAGATCTTGGTCACAATCAGATGCATCCTCTGAAATTAAGCTTCAAAATGCAGATATCAGACTCTGTTGAGGTCCATGTCCCAATGATCCACCAACAGGTTCTCTGGTCAGTTGCCGCTGCTAGCTCAAAATCTAGATTTTTTTTGGGTGGCATTCAACTAATGAGTAGGACCTTATGAAATGAATGAACATGTTTGAGTTAGGTCCTTAATTTCAGTGGGTCTAGTCTGAATGTAACATACCTGAATGCCACTCCTGGCCTTCACATTTCAGTAATAATACCTAGACAAAATACACTGTACTCAAAGTGAGGGTACAAATCTTAAGTGGATGAATTCAACATCAAGTTGAGGGGGGGAAATATAAACAATTGGTAGGGTGTGTTTTTTTACAATCAAGTAGTATATAAATTTTGTTGTAGTAGTTTTGTAATTTAATGTTATGTTAAATATGGTGAAGAAATTGTATTTAACTAGAAGTAGGTCAGTTTGACAAACAGCTCTTGGTTCCTCATTCCTCACAGCTAACTTTTTTTGTGTTGTAAGAGACCTAAATGTCCTTGCTACCAGATAAATGATAATTGTCTGTTTACTGCTCTTCTGAGTTGCTTGTTTTGTATATTAAAACTTACTATGCTACTACCACAAGCATCATTCCCCCAAACACTTGGTGTTGTGACAGCTTTTTCTGGTTATGAACACTTACATGTCACTGAAATAGTGCCGTTATGCCTGGTTTTTGTGTTAATCACACTTCCATTGTTATTATTTACAGGAATTGACTACAAGACCACAACAATCCTGTTAGATGGCAGACGAGTCAAATTGGAGCTCTGGTAAGGTTGCATTGCTGAAATCTTACCAAAGTATTAAGAATGCCTACATGACCTTAAGCCAAGAAAGAACTTGGGTTCATCAATATAATGTTCTTGCAAGCTTAGAAGTGGCTGCCTGGGCTTATCTGGAGACGTTCATAGATACTGATTTCATTTAATTATAGCATGTAGATTACATTTTTCCTTATCCCATCCTTCTCTTGTATGGCCTGGCTTCACCAGGTCGGCTTCACAAGCACCATCTCCTCCCTCTTCCTTCTACTGCTGCTACATGCTGAAAAGAAAACAAGGGGCTTACAGCATACAACAGGCATAGGCAAACTCGGCCCTCCAGATGTTTTGGGACTACAACTCCCATCATCCCTGACGACTGGTCCTGTTAGGTAGGGATGATGGGAGTTGTAGTCCCAAAACATCTGGAGGGCTGAGTTTGCCTATGCCTGGCGTACAACATAATTTAACCTTGCATACAGATTTACAATGTGAATGGAAGACATGAAGAAAAACAAGGAAGTAAAGGAGGACAGTAGGGGAAGATATGCTAAGTCACTTTTCCCACCTTCAGTTTGTGTGTGTCTCGGCAGATTTTATTTTTTGCCCTGTGGCCTAAGGACAGTTTACCTTTAAACGTGTACATCTGGTCCTGCATGAAAGCACTTTCAAAACAGTCCTGGTTCCTACTTAGTGTTCATTCTAAGAGCATTGGTTTTTGGCCACTTATGGAAATGGCCTCTTGTACAAGGAGGATGGTGTGTGAATTTAGTCACAAAGTCTCTACCACAAGAGCATCCAGTGTGGTGCCCACTAGATGTTGTTGGGCAGCATCAGCCCCAGCCAGCGTAGTCTATGGTTGAGGATGACTGGAATTGTAATCCATTGCCCTGGTCTACCATAATGATAGGATAGATGGAACAAGCTTCTAGTTTGTGTAGTGACGGGTGTATAAGAAAAGTGCCAGCAAAAATCTGACCCTTTAGATATTTAGTAATGCCTCAATTGCACCAAAAATCTGATCTCCCTGGGAAATCTGATGCAGGGGAATGAGGGTGGTGAGGCCTCCAGCTGTTTGTCATGCACCCCTCCCAGGTCATTGGACACAGCAGAGACCAACACACTGCAACGTGTTCTGTGACTAACCTGACCGCAGCTTGCACTTATGTAGGCACTTGCTTAGGTCAGCACAGCACTCCTCATAGCATCACAGATGTCTGGTGATGCCCCTTGGTGTGCTGTAATGTTTAAATAGATGAGAAGGCATGGCTTAAATCTACACACAAGCTCTGAGGCAGCTGGTGTCCTTAACACACCCTATGTTTGTTTACTACAGAACACGTTGTACTCCTAAACAGAGTTGTAAGAATTCCTCAGTGTAATGTCAGCCTCTGGAGTAGCCATTGAATGCTGAACTCAAACATATCTTCTCCAGCCAAAATTTGTCCTTTGTTTGTTTTCATAGCAGCTTTTTAAATGAAGAGCTAAGAATTCTCTCTACGGCTAGGCAGTACTGAAGGACTGCTTCCAACACTTTTCTTTTATGTGTATGTGGAAGTTGGATGACAGAGAGAGTCCACCAACTTGCCATATTCATTAATGATAGCCTTGCATGTGCATTTTTGTGGATTAATGATCTCTTCTGAGCCCACACCCCCATCCATACCAATCATTTGTAGCACTTCTTAAATCTTCAAGAGGATATGTTCTCACTCACCTAACAAAAAGTTAACTGAACTTTCATGTAGACAGGCCTATGCAGTTGTTTTTTAAAAAAACAAAAACGTGAACATTTTAATGATTGTTCTGTAGTGCTCTTAATAGAGGGGGATTTCTTATTTTGCTGCAGACTCCCTGATGCTTTCTGAAATGGTGATATATAAATACTTTTATAAATAAATAAATTCGCATTTGACAGCAATTTGTAATCACTGTAGATAAGTACATAAAAGGCTGTTGGCAGGAAGCACATCTGGCATAACTTTTTTTTAAAAAAAACACGTGTAATTGCAGAGAGAGAAATGAGAGGGGGCAAGCAAACTTTTCACTGGAAGAGGTTTCTGAAGCTGAAGTGTCCTGGTGAAAAAAGCCTTAACCTTTGCACCCCACCCACCTAACCACCAAAGGCGAGACAGAGCTCAGCCATTATCTTAGAATGGGCAGTTTTGAATGAGAGGGTGTGTTTTGTTGTTGTCTAAGTTGTTGTTGTCACTAAAAAGGGGGGTTGGTGCTAGTAACTTGACAAAGGCCACCTGGTGAAACCATGACAGTTAGAACTTGAGCCTTGGTCTCTCTCATCTAACTCTTTCTAGTGGAACATATTGATGATCCTCACGTTTAACAGTCAAATCCTGTCTCCAGTGGTAGGAAGCTGGAACATAATACCCATGAGCATCTAGTCCATCTATAGCAGGGTCGGCCAACTTCCAAGAGACTATGATCTACAATTAAAAACTGGCAGTGATCTACCTCTTTTTTTGGGGGGGGGTTTCAGGTGAAAGTTGCTGAGCTTATTTTAGGGAGAAAAATCCCATGGGGGGGCAGGTCGAAGAAATAAATAAAAATAGGAGCTCACCAAGAGATTGCTAATGAAACTGTCAGCTTCACAGCGAGAGCTCCGTCTTCCAGTATACTGATCTAGAGGGCAGGGCGAGGGGACAGGGCTGGATGGAGGAGCCCACGATCTACCAAAACATCCCAGGAATCGAACAGTAGATCACGATCGACCTGTTGGACATCCCATATCTATAGTATATGTATGTAGCATGTATGTCTCTACCTACCCATTTATAGGTCATAGGAAGTGGGAACAGCTATGATGAATTTGCACACAAAGGTGGCCTGCTGGAGGGCTTGCAAAATGTATTTTACATACATAGTCATTGTCTTTGAAGCATTCAAAGTGAGGGCAGCTGGTGTTGAGCAGGACCTGGAAGTGTCTGCTGTAGCTTCTGTTATGGTTGAATTCTGCCAGTAGCAGCCTCCAAGAACTGAAAACAATGAGCTGCATCAGTAGATAAAATGGGAGTACGTAATGAACTTGAACCCAGCTTGAGAGTATGGATGTTCTGGATTGATAAATAGAGCTGTAAAATTTTTTTTTAGTTCTCAGATGCTAACATGTAATCTATATTCCTGAACAACCAGTCATTTGGGATATCTTTTGTATGTATACTTGTATGGAAAAGATAATATGCACTCTTACTAGTGTTTATTAACATGTATGGTAAAATTTTCTTGTGTATATTCTTCTGCAGGAAATATATTTGTGGGTACACAAGACTGGGATAAGTTAGAGTGTTCTTTTTAGGCATGGAGTATGAGAGTGCACTCTACAAAAATCCATATGTGAAGCACAGCATTTTGGGGAGAAAAATAATGACTTTTGTACAATATCCTCTTGTATAGTATGTAGTTCCAATTTTAACCAACAGATCACTGAATGGAATGGTTTTGTTATTAGCTAAGGATTCAACGAAAGGGTTGGGAAGGTGGAATGGGGAGATCTGAAAGCCATCTACTTTTTTCCCTCCTTCATTGTAGGGACACATCGGGCCAAGGGAGGTTCTGTACAATTTTTCGGTCATACTCCAGGGGAGCTCAGGTGAGTACAGTCAGCAGTGCTGCTTAGCTTCTGTTACTTGACTCCAGGCAAAGGTGCCACCTGCAGTCATTGCTTATCAGTTTGTTAATGTCTGGAAGTGAGCCAGGGGGAACCAGTGATTGTGGTTGGGGCAGCCCTAACAATGCATCCATATTGGTTTAGGCCAAGGGTGGTGCCCTCTAATTCTCATCAGCCTCAGTCAACATAGTCAATGGGCTGGTGGGAGTTGTAGACCAAAACATCTGGAGGGCACCATGTTAGCTACTCCTGGCTTAGGCTACAGAATGATGGCTGTGCTGAAATTAGAGTCTTGCCATGGGGAAAAAAGCATTTCTATTTCTCTTCCACTATTTCTTCCACTTCAGACTGGGAATTCTGCTTGTGACCTGGATCCTAACTTATCGCTGAAAACATCCAGCTTTCTGAAACATTCCTCTTGTATTTCTTTACACACACACACACCAATTTTTTTTGTTATAGTCTATAGGTCAGGCTTGGGGTTGGAGGGGAGCCTTCAGTAGCCTGGTAAAAAAATAGTTCTCAGAATTCCTAATCATATGACTAGAAATGGGTAGAATACTTTGAAAACCTTACAGTAGAAGTGAATTACATGGCAAAAATGTAGGAAAAGAACACACGGTTGGGTGTGAAATCACCATTGACCAACTTTAGGAGAATACCTTCTGCAAGTAAGCAACTTTGAATTTTGTTTTGTTTTGTTTTGTTTTAATTTGAACATTTGGTGTTCTGTTTCATACAGGGAATCCTCTTGGTCTACGACATTACCAATCGCTGGTCTTTTGATGGAATAGACAGATGGATCAAGGAAATTGATGAGGTAAGAATGGCAAAGACTGCATTAGACTTCCATAAACTTGGTCTTTTTATCTTTGTTCATTATCTACAAATCTGGTTCAGGGAATGTCAGAAGGTTTCCTGTTAGGACCTTATACTGTATTGAAGCAAACTGTCAGTTAGGTACTATTGCATCCTGCTGCAGGCTGAAATGCTTCTATAACCTTCTATTGAGACCAAACACCCAAGTAAAAATCCCTGCACTAAGAAAACTCATATCCAGGTGGAGTCTAAGTTAGAATCCTTCTCCTTTGACAGGTGTTAGTCACCTGGGATCATTATAATGAGAGGTTATGGATTGCAGCCTCACCTGCTTGTCAAAGTTAGCCCATGGAGGGATGGGAAGATTTTGGGATTCTGCTCCCAACCAGATCTACTTCCCAGTCCTGCCCAAGTGCACAAATTCTGTTATGTGCAGGGATTTTTATATGGCAGAGCAATTAGTCATATAAACCCTGGCCTGTAGTCTGGAGTAAGATAGCCCAGACACAGGGCTACTTCAGAAAGGCCTAACATAGTTATCAGAAAATGTTATCTGTTAATTGCCAAGCATTAGGAGGAAAATATGTTAGTACACTTAACACTAGAATGTAGAAGGGATGGAAGGTGTGGGCAGATACTGGGATTTGTCAGGCTTAAACCAGTTTCTAGTCCCCATTTCCTCCTTGGAAAGCCAGCAGTGTACTTGACTTGGCCTTCTCTAGACAGCAGCTTCTTCTATTGGACCCTGTGCCACGTCCAGGTTAGGAGCACAGAACCCGGCCTGAAAAATGGAAGCACATCATTGTCTTGTAAATGAGAAATGCCAAATAGGTATTTTGCTCCCAAAGGAAAAGGGTTGGAACATGAGCTTGGGCTGGCATGGAAGTGCGTATGTTCAGTGATTTGTTTTTCTCTCTAAAGCATGCTCCTGGTGTGCCCCGCATCTTGGTTGGCAACCGGCTTCATCTGGCCTTTAAACGGCAAGTGCCAACAGAGCAAGCCCGCTCCTATGCAGAGAAAAATTGCATGACGTTCTTTGAGGTCAGCCCATTGTGCAACTTCAACGTTATTGAGTCCTTCACGGAGCTGTCTCGTATTGTGCTGATGAGGCACGGCATGGAGAAGATCTGGAGGCCCAACAGAGGTGAGCAAGCACCCACACCATTGTTCCTGCCATGCATTAAGACAGGAATAGATGTTCCAGTTGTCAGTCTTCCTTCTAAGATTTGGTGTTCGGTACACATGGCATTTCCACTATTGCTCTTTGAATTTAGCTACGGTAATTTGCCTCAATGTCACGTGTGACGTCTGTCATGTAAGTTACTGTGACTTAGCTTGCTTAATGATGATTTGCTCATATTAGTACCAATAGGGGAAATCTCACTCTGCAAAACAACGAAACATCTGAAACAGACCTTATTTAGATATGAAACAAAAATGGGGCTCTATGTGCCTTGAGTCTTCTCCTCTAGAGACAATACCTGCCTATCTTCTTCACTGAGCCCTGTGAATTTATTGAACTTGCTCTATGCCCCAACATACCACCCTGACTTGGGGTTCTCTCCATTGGTGTCATTATCCTCGTATATAGAAAAGAAACTGATTAAAAATAGCTTTTTGCATGCAGCACTGAACCAACTAGGCCAGTTTTTATATCTCCCATAGCTGTGAAAATAGGATTGAAAAGGCTTGGATGTTGCAGGCTTGATCTTTTTATTAGAGTATCAACTTTCCTACTCCAGATTTGATTTCTTAAACAAACTTTATAGCATAAGCTAGCCAGCATTCAGTGAGTTGTTAATTTTCAGTTTTATCAATTGACACTAAAATTTCATGTTTTCTTGAGACCTCTATTTGACTTCTCTCAAAGCAGTTCAGTCATGGGAATCTGTCCAGCATCTTCCATGGTAGTGACCAATGCAACTAATTTATTCAGCTTGTTTGGATCACAGACTTCAGGTCTCCCCGTGCTGACTTTGGGGGTCTTAATATAGAGCATGTGTGATATATTGTTCCATCCTTGTCAATCATTCCCAGCAGCTTGATGTTTGAAGAAGCATTGTGGACAAGGGAATATGAAGAGCAGCCTTACACTGAGCCATTCAAACAGCGCTTGACAAAGCCAGCTTCCTGCTTTCCCTGTGGGGTGCAGTTTTCCTTGTTGTCAGAAGATGGCATGCTATCATTTCTGTGGTGGAGGGATTCTTTGACACTGTCATAGTTGACCTGCTCAGTTTCAAAAGAGCTCCCCTTCCACTCTCACATGCAAGGCTGGCAGATAGTTCAGCTTGCAAAAGTCTTCTTTGTCCTCAGCCCTAAGGGCAACTGAAACAAAAGGAAAGTCAAGAGGGCAGAGGTTCTCATCCTAGTCTCCACTAGGAGAAGGGATTGCTGCTAGCTCACATGTATACAGGTATTCTGAGATGCTGGGTAACAGGAGCACAGATGAGGAGGATAGTAACTTCAAGCACTGCTTCACAGCTGACAAGCACAGAAGTCTGGTTTAGTGTACTTACTTTTTTTGGTAATATCTGTTCAAGTCAGCCTGAGATTTGTGGACTGAGGTTTCATAGCAGATTTCAGTAGCTTTTCCAGCTGCATCCAAGTGAGCGATTAGTTGCTCTGACCCTTTTGGCTCCCTGTGTGAAATTTTCCTGGTGACCTGAACTGTGTCAGGCCCTCAAGTAACAGAACTAGAATGCCTTCCTCTCTTCTCCCCCACCTCCCCCAGCAGTGACCTCATCAAAGCAAATTTGCCCCACCCCAGAGTAGCTGTTCTGCTTTGCAAAGCAGATGTTACAAGATTTTGCACACTGCTTAGAAAGAAACACGGGGCCACAGGTTCTCATGGGTGTGAGCGAGTTTGCTCATAGGGTCTCAGTCCAGCTGTGGGAAGGGATCAGAGTTCAGGGCTGTTTGCCTCAGGTTGCCAGGGCTTGTATACTTGTCAAATCGGAATGTGCTCTGTTCTGAGGCATGCAGCATGTCTGCTCACCTCTAGACCAAGCCTGTCCTCCCTCATTGAATTTTCAGGCAGGGAAGCCCTCTTCCAATTTTAATTGCAGTCTCAAGGGCTTTGTCTGGAAGGGAATTTATATGCAGTGTGTCTTCTGCAGACATGACTTAGCCAGCCAGTCGGCTTTCCCGCCAGCCAGTTGTGGGGAGGCATTAATTACTTTGACAATGGCCCAAGAAACCTGATTAACACACAAGAATATGATTTGGGAGAAGATGCGGGTTCATTCCCAGCTCTAAAATTCTGTTGGGCATGTCACTAATTCTCTAGCTTCAGTTTCTTGTCTGGAATGTAGAGAGAAAGAGAGAGAAAGAACTCTGCCTCCCTAGAAGAGTTGTTATTGAATACTGAAACACATATTAGAGGCTATAGGAATGTAGCCATATAAACTGATCAAACAGCCTAAACTCAGTGTTCTGTGCAAAACCTGGGGCTTCTGCTTCCCAATGCTATACTTGGTGTTACTTGGGGCTGCAGAGCCTTGCATAGTTATTGGGATAGTACGGAGTTCAATATATTAAATGTTTTGAAAATAAAAGCATGTTTCTAGTCCTCATAGTTGTCAGGAACCATTTTATGGGGAAATTAGCAGTGCCAGCTGGACTGTACAGTTGAACCAGGCAGCTTTTCTTGATGGCATGGCTTGGCGGTGTCCACTGTGGTGGAAATAGCACACAAGTCAAGCTTTGTACTTCTGGCCAGATTGGTTGGTTCCCTATGTAAACTGATGTCACAATAAGTTCTGGTGTGTGCTATTGCAGGATGAGGAGAGGTATGTGTGTCAAGAGCTGCACTTTCAGGTTATGCAGCTGTGCCCCTACATCAAGATGTCTATCTAATGAATGGGTATATATGATTTTATGCTAAATATTCAAAAAAATGTTCAAGGTGGATTACAAACATGAAACAACAATTCCAATTGATTACTAAGATAAAACCAGGTAAAACAGATTCAGGGGCTGGAGTGAATTAACCAGATCCTGATATTGGAGAAGGGGCTGAAGGATGTCGCTGTGGTGTTGCACTTCTTGAAGTGTTAATTTAGATAGATTGTGGGTTGACTTATTCAGTGGAGCACTTACAAAAGGAAACTGGTAACCAGAAGTGGGGCTACACTGATCTCTTGGGCTATTTCCCTTGCAAAGAATGTATGAAAATGTAGCTTGCTGCAGGCATACCTTTAAAATTACAGGATTTGGGATTTATAGGCTCAGCTCATCCATATACAGGTCCACGATGCTAGCTGAGACTGGGGAAGTGCCTGACACCTGAAGAACTAAACATTTGTTCATGGAAAATGGTATACTCGCACCAGAGCAAATAATACAAGAACTGTCCCAATCGTACATCCTTTCTAATCCTGTATTTCCTTTTTATTGCCTCTCACATCCACAGTGTTCAGCCTGCAAGACCTCTGCTGCCGTGCCATTGTTTCCTGCACGCCCGTCCACCTTATAGACAAGCTGCCCCTTCCCGTCACCATCAAGAGCCACTTGAAGTCCTTCTCCATGGCTAATGGCATGAACGCAGTGATGATGCATGGCCGCTCATACTCCTTGGCAAGCAGCGGAGGCGGGAGCAGCAGCAAAGGCAACAGCTTGAAGCGCTCCAAGTCTATCCGTCCGCCACAGAGCCCACCACAGAACTGCTCGCGTAACAACTGCAAGATCTCTTAGCAAGTCGGTGCTGGGGAGTGTCTCCTCCAGCCACGCCCGCCCACTCGCTGATGTACAGATGTTTACACACACGTAACCCATTCCACTGGGGTCTCTCCTGACATTCCTCTGTGTCCCTGGCAACAGTGCCTACAGGATTGGCATGGGGCTTGTGGGCTGACGTGAGGTTGGCAGGATCCCACATGGCAAGGGGGTGCTGAGCCAGCCTTCCCAGAATGCAGTAGGTGTGCCCCTCGCCCTGCTCTGAGGGGCAACTGCATGGCTGCCTCAAGGGAATGACTCTCTTCCTCCTGCCAGGGAGGAGATGGGACTCTGTGCTGCAACTTTAACCTTGGGCTCCCAAGTGGATTGCTGGTGCTACAGTGAACATGACTCTTTTTTTAAAAAGGGGGGTGAGGAGGCAGGAATTATAGCAACTTCAACCCAGATGGAGTTCTGCCTTTACCCAACAGAAATACCATGATTGGCTGGGGATCCTTAGAAAGCAGGCTGCTTGACATTTTCACTTATTTATAAATATAAAGAGATTCTCACTACTTTTTTTTTCTTCTTAGTTCTCCTCCATTCCTGCCTTTTTTTTTAAAGAGAAGGACATCAGGGGGGAAATGTTGTGCCGCCTTGTAAATAGAAGTACTGAGCCTTGAACCCTAGGGCTAATTGAAGTAGGAGGGGGGTTGATGGGGGTCAAGGAGCAAAATGATCAAACACTCTGAGAATTGTATAAGACTCACAGGGTTGCTGTCATATTTTTTTTTAATTCTGTTTGTGAAAGGAGGTAGGGATTTGTTCCTCCCTTTTCTTTTTGACTTAAATTTTCCAGACATTCCTGGTAACAAGTGCATGGCTTAAATGGACAGCAAGGGCAGGGTTTTGAATCACACTGCTGTGTTTGTGGGGGTGGGATGGGGGGGAGAGAATGAGGGTGGGGGAGTCCTGACTACATCTGGAATTGGTTAATGACTGATCAAGCCATCCCTGCCTCCCAGGAGGTTTAAGGCAAAAGGTTAGACTGTACCAAATCTCAAAAAGATCATGGCTGGTGGGGGGGGGGGAGACGATCATCAGTAAATGCTGCTCTTTTATGGCTGTTCATAATTACTGGGTTGTGTGAGGCATGGGGAGATCTGCGGCTCCTGAACAAAACCTCTCCTGCAGCATGTTGTCTGGCTGAGCAGAAATCCTCGCATGTTACTGCGCTTTTGCTTTTGTAGTCAGCTGCTTGCTTTTGATGCTCTCTAGCCCTGTGGTGTTGTCAATCCTGTTCATACAGCTCCTCTGAACTACAGAGTTGCTCAGGGAGCCCAAGCGGTCTTAGAAATCCAGGGCACACCTCCCCACCCATCCCACCCCCGTTAACACCTTTTCACTTTTCAAAAATCAATATAGTCACCAGAATTGTACACAGATAGTAAAAGCCTCTCTTATAGCATGCATAAGAGTATTAAGATTGGTGGGGTAAGGTGGGAGAGGTGGAATACTGAGAAACAAATTAGTTGCAGCTTCCGTGGCTCTTTCCTTTGTGCGCTGCCCTGCTCTCTGTTCACTTAGAGTACCCTGTGCTGCCACAAATGCACATTGGGCTGTTGCTTTAGCTTTGGCTGGAGTTGAAAGTAAGCTCATTGGATGTTTGGGGAATATCTTCCAGCCTGTCTCAAGCTAAAAGGAGAGGCTGGTTTGATGGGAAATGAAGCAGAAGTGTGCAGAGTGTGAAGCTACAGTCACCTGTTGGCTTTATTGATAGAGCCTATGAATTGCATTCTGGAATCTTTGATTTATTCACCTCTTTCACCACCTAGTTCCCCCCTCCCTCCCTCTCTCTCTCCCCCCCCCCCGCCAAATTTATCTCAATCTATCTCTCCCTGGTGAATGTCTCCACCCAGGTGGCTTTCCTCAATACCACCCACCATCCTGCCCAGGACTGGCCACTTAACCTTATTGCAGATTGGAAAGGGTAGTATGATGCTGCTGGTTGTTTGTCATGCAGCTGACTAACCCATTCTGTTCAGGAACTTTGACAGGAGCTTATTGGCTGCTCCAAGATGGCTTGGCACGAGGGGTGAGCCAAGCCCCTCATGCTGGCATGAGCTCAAAGAGGGCGGCGGGGACAGGTCAAGGGCAGGGGAAAGCCTTTAGCGGCATCTCATCGGGCTGTGAACAAAGCCAGAGCCAAATCCAGGGCAGGAGCATGGAAGCTTGGAGATTTACAGGGCATGTCGGCACAGCCACGACCACCTGTTGCCGCTTGCTCTAAATGGAGTGGGAGACAATCACTGACTCAACAGCCTGGCATTCTGGGGATGTGCAGTGAACAGGTGATCTAGGAGGCAGCCTGGACACAGCCATCTTTCCACCCTTGGTTTTAAAATAGCTACTTCCCAAAAGAGCTATAGAATGTGCATTGTTTTTCTGAAGAATTGCAGGGAGTGCCCCCCCCCATGCATCCACCCCTGCTTGGCAGGCTGTAAATCCTCCTTATTGTGTCTCCAGCATCTGATATCACTTGTACATAATCTGCTGGGACAGGGTGGCCATGGAGCTTTTCTTACCAGAGTAGAAGAGTTCAACTACCTGCACTTGTTCTTTCTTACTTGTACATGCATAATTTTCAGTCTCACCTAAATGCCTGTCTTTAATTTTCCCTTCTTCTTTTTTTTATCATGGCAAATTCTGTGGAATGAGACTCTTTGGAATGTCTGTCAATCAAAGCTGAACTTGTACCTTATTTTATTAATGTTCAACTCAAAGAATGTGATCTGATATCAAACACTAGAAACTAGCTGCTCTCCCACACACGTACCATTCCTCTGTTTTTAATTCCTTTGTACAGTAAACGTTGTTAAACTGATGGTTTTTATATAAATTAAAAAAATTATCTTGTTTTAAAACCACCCTGCAGGCTCTGGAAGTTGTCATTGACAAGCAAGTGAGCTCTTTAAAGGGGTGTTGCTGAAGGACAGTGGGAGGGCAGCAGAGAAGTGGGGGAGGCTGGGCAGGATGGATTTAAGGGGATTAAGGGGGCTTGTGGCTCTGGGATATTCCCAGGAGGAATGGTGGAAAGCACTTTGCTAACTGCCTCATTTGAAGTGAACAGGCATTTGGCCATGGACTGAAGGCTTGGATCAAAGCGGAATGCTTTCTTCACACTTGCATGACTTGAGAGAATCTCTATTCTGTGCCAAGGGCATGGATGTTTGCACACCAGCCCATGGATCCCTTCTGGGGTCTTTAACCGTGCTTATTTTAATTTTTTTAAGAAAAGAACTTGTTAGCATTGCAAAAAAAAAAAAATAGATCTGGCCTTGGTACAATTTGATGGCATTCAGACAATGAAATCCTGGCTTAAGAAGCCAGGATACTTAAACACACCATGCGTCCACTTCATATACAGCTCACGTACACTACATATACATGAGCAAGGAAACGAGCCAGGAAGCCACTGTTAACCATGGTTTCCCATTATGTCCAAACCAGGAAACAATGGTTAATGGCTTCCAATCAAGGGTATGATGCCATGGTTTAAAATTTGGCTTATGAATCCTGACTTGTTTGGAAAGCAATTATGCACAGTTCCCAGGGTGCATGTAATGAAAAGCATGTCTAACTGCAGTTATACACTTTACTCTTTTCCTATGAGTGATGGGGCTGCATGCGTGCTGGTGCACAAAGCTCATGCATTTCCATGCATATTAGGATTTGCGCATCTGAAGATTTTACATTACACGTTACATTACAGTAATTGCTCTACGTTGGAAAAAGGCAAGAAAATGCATTTAAAAGTGCTTAAAAGATTCTTCACTTTTATTGTGTGTGCATCCCACCTTCTCTCTGGGAACACAAGGCAGCAATACATGGCATTACAAGTTATTTCCCATTCTGGCCTGGGCCAGCCCCAGACTGACTTTGTTTCAGCAAGGTCGCTACCTCGTGGACCTTCAGACTGTTGCCTGCTCCTTATCAACTGTCCCTCTGGAACTGAGTAAAACACATGTCTGATACAGAGTAGACACTACAAGCCTTCAAAACTACAAACTACAAGCTTTTGATATTGTGGTTTTAAAGCCTCTCTGCCCCCCATTACAAATGTGCTTTTCTGCTGCTGGGGAAAGATTCAAGATGATGGGGGGAGGTACACAGAACAGAGTAATATAGCACATTCATTTGAATGCCTTTCAAGATTAAGGTTTAAATCCACCCAGCATTCCTGCCTAGGTAGTTATGTACTGGTTAGAGCCAAGGTTACAGCATTCACCCATGAGAGGAAGAAGAACCCAATCCGTAGATGTATTGTATAGCAGAGTGGCTAAGCCTTAAATTGCGTCCTGTGGAGGCCCGAATCAAGTTCCACTCCACCGCAGACCTCCCCATCATCTATAGCACTGAGCAATAACAGCAACCTACCTTTCTGAATTGTACTCCTTTCCACAGGTTTCATGTATGTGAAATAAATGAAAGCACTTCTTAAAGAAGCTAAGTATGGGCATGTTTCCTTCTTGTAATCCACTCTGGAACTTCAAAAAGTGGCCAGGTTATGTTCCAGATCTTAAAAAATTAGCCTTCAATTCTGCACCCATTTTGCTAATTTCTAGTATGGAGCACATTGGAAAATATAATGACCCAATTTTATTTTTATTTACTGCTAAATGGTTTAGTGTTACATGCATGAGCCTGGGGCTACTAACAAAGGAGAACAGGGTGGGTATAAGCCCTGGCTCACTCATGTAGCACTAATACATAGTTTAGCACTGTCTCTAAAATAGCCAAAACGAGCTGCTTAAATTGGCATCCTAGGTTGCATGCAAGTTTCTCCACACTGTCATTTGAAAGAGTGCATCAGGGACTGCCTACTCTAAAAAAATTAATATTAATGTGTTCTTTCTTTTTTCAGGCTTTCCAGCAGGTATGAAAGCAGCAATTTCTTTTTCTTCTCACCATGTCTGACCCTCCAAGCACCCCTATTTCCCAGGGGTATTCCCAGATTTACAGAAGCCATCCAAGTTTCTGATTTGATCCCAGAATGTCCCACTTTTCCTTAGGACGTCCCTATTTTCATCAGAGAATTGTTGGGAGGGTATGGAGTTATGCGACCCCTGAGCCAAGGACATTAGTAAATATACAACCTTTAAAAGACATATGAAGGCAGCCATGTATAGGGAAGTTTTTTTAATGTTTAGTGGGCAGCATATAAATAATAAAATTATTATGGAATAGGACATCCCTATTTTCACTGGAGAAATGTTGGAGGGCATGCCATGTAAGCTGGGCTCAAAAGGAGAGCAAGGCAGAGACACTGGCTCGTTCCATTGCTGCTGCAGCTCAGTGGTGCAGCGCATGCCTTAACACAAAACAATTGCCCTAGTAAAATCCATGTGGGGCTGCAGCTCTGGAGAACAGCTATCAGTCAGTGTTAGACAACATGGAGCATTGAATTCTGAATTTATTGTTATAAGCTGTTTTTTGTTGCATCAATTGTTTTAAATTTGTTGTTAGCCGCCCTGGGCGCAGTTTTCTGAACCAGGAAGGGCAGGGTATAAATAAAAATTTAGTATTATTACTAGATGGAAGGTCTTCAGGCAGGGGTCAGCAAACTTTTTCAGCAGTGGGCTGGTCCACTGTCCCTCAGACCTTGTGGGGTGCTGGACTATATTTTGAAGGGGGGAAAGAACAAATTCCTATGCCCCACAAATAACCCAGAGATGCATATTAAATAAAAGCACACATTCGTGTAAAAACACGCTGATTCCCGGACAGTCCGCGGGTCGAATTTAGAAGTCAATTGGGCCGGATCCAGCCCCTGGGCCTTAGTTTGCCTAACCATGTCTTAAGGCATTCTCCATTGCTACTAACTTAAGCTGCTCTTCAGCAGCTACATAGTTTTAAGTGGTGGTAAAGGGCAGAATGATAGGGAAGAGTAAGCAAACAAGTGCATTAATGCTCCCCTTGCGGCTTCAGGAAGTACCCTGCACACCCTCGCCCTACGGAGCCTAATCAAAGGAGCTGGTGTGATTTCAGGTGGGTTTGGGAAACAAACAGTCGGAGCAGATGACGCTCTCCTTGTGCAGGACGTTCTGTTTTCTGTACAGATGTCCTCTCTATGTAAGGGGGTGTGGGGAGAGATTTGAAGCAAAACTTAACTGTTGCATGCCTTGGTCACCTCTTCCTCCTTCAAGCACTCCTTAACTGCAGCTGCTGAGAATGGGCTTCTGGATATTTTTTTACATTGAAATCCTCCCAACAAATCAGACAATACAAATGTCTGCTTGATCCAGTTATTTGCAAAGCTCGTTTTAAGGGGAGAAACGTGTTCAACTATCCCCAGGTGATTCTTATCTTTCAAATGCACCGAGAACCGTTGTACCATTTCTGGTTTTTTTCTTCAAGATCCAAGAAGATGCCCAATGGTGATAGTTTGGGTGTTGCTGGTTTTGGGGCTGCTTTCAGTTGATCTATAAAATGTATGTGTATAAACTGCAGTGCTTCACGGGGTTTTTTAAAACAGAGAATCCCTGTCAATTCTGCAAAGAAGCACTAGATATTTCAAAAGCTTACACTGAAAATAAATTGGGTAAGATCTGGCTCATGGAATAATGACTGAATCATGCCTGCTGAACTGTCCTCTGCTCGTATTTTAGTGCATTATCACGTAATTATACGCCATGCTAGTGTGCATTTGCCCCTTGAGAGAGAGACTTGTAAAAACAGATCCTGAGTCTGGCCTGGCTGTCACTCAGGAATACTACAGCCCATAAAATCTCACGGCAGGAGAAATTGCCTCCCTTCTGCCAATTACAGTTTTTGTGCTTTTATTCTCTCTCATCACTTGGAGCAACTACAGTAGTTAAAAATTGAATTGCTCCTGCATTATTATTATTATTATACAAACATCTCTCCTTTTATATACCTACATTTGAAGGATTTATCTAATGTTCAGCAATGAGTTGACATGTTGTAAGTGAATGACATCATAGGAAATAGATATAAGGAAAGAATTATATAAACGGGACCCACTCAGCTGCGGGCTGTTGTCACTCTTACAAAGTTCATTTGAGTGTGGCGCTCCTGTCGTTCAGCTGAGTATCATACTGCGGGTATCATACTGCGGGACGCGGGTGGCGCTGTGGGTAAAACCTCAGCGCCTAGGACTTGCCGATCGCATGGTTGGCGGTTCGAATCCCCACGGCAGGGTGCGCTCCTGTCGTTCGGTCCCAGCGCCTGCCAACCTAGCAGTTCGAAAGCACCCCCGGGTGCAAGTAGATAAATAAGGACCGCTTACCAGCGGGAAGGTAAACGGTGTTCCGTGTGCTGCGCTGGCTCGCCAGATGCAGCTTGTCACGCTGGCCACGTGACCTGGAAGTGTCTGCGGACAGCGCTGGCTCCCGGCCTATAGAGTGAGATGAGTGCACAACCCTAGAGTCTGGCAAGACTGACCTGAACGGGCAGGGGTACCTTTATCTTTACCTATCATACTGCTAACAGCAGCAAAACAGTGTATTGCACAAAAATGGAAAAAGAAAGATCCCCCTACCATAACTGATTGTTTAAGGAAAACTTGGCAATCTGTGTTAATGATAAAACTTACAAATGAGAGAAACACGATACATAATCAAAACAAAAAAAATTCCTTCCAGTAGCACCTTAAAGACCAACTAAGTTAGTTCTTGGTATGAGCTTTCGTGTGCATTCACACTTCTTCAGATACTTCACTTCTTTTTTTGTTTTGACTATGGCAGACCAACACGGCTACCTATCTGTAACTGGAACAATACATAATGTTCAAGAAAACAAAATTAATGAGAGGCGGGCCTTGTTTTTACATTTCTGGAGTGACAAAGTATATGTCAACATTTTCCCTTTTAATTTATTCATGGTGCTATGGAGTTTTGGTTATGTTGTCCTGCTTCCCTCTTCATATACCATTTCTTTGTTTTTTTATTTTCTATTTCACGTGTTTTTTTCTTTGTTTGTTTCTGTTGCATGAGAAGCCAGGCTGTTAATGGTTTTTGCTACATATGGTTACAACAATTTAATATTACTAAAATTTAAAAGGAGAGGAGGAGGAAGAGCCCTGCTGGATCAGGCCAAAGACCCATCTGGTCCTTCGTCCTGTTCTCACAGTGGCTGCCCGGGTGCCCATCGGAAACTGGCAAGCGGGACCTGAGTGCAGTGGCGTAGCGTGGGAGGTGCAGGGGGGCCGGCCGCACCGGGCGCAACATCTGGGGGTTAGGGTTAGGGGGCGCAAATCCACGGGTTAGGGGGTGCAAATTACTTGCCTTGCCCCGGGTGCTGACAACCCACGCTACGCCACTGCCTGAGTGCAAGAGCAATTTCCCCTCCTGCAGTTTCAGCAACTGGTATTCACTGCCTCCAACAGTATTTGTCTAATACTGTATTTGTCTAATCGCTGCCCCCCACCCACCCAAGAAAGAGTCCTAGCCCCAGTTGTATGCATTTTGAGCTGGGCTGTCCCAGACACTGTTGGGCCTGAGGGTGTGTGTGTGTGTGGATGTGCTATCCTTAGCCTCTCTTGTTGTTCCTCCTCTGAGAAAGAGGACAAGCATCCTGGGTCAAAGGGTCACGGCAGAGGTCGTCGGAGCACCTCTGGATCAAACACCAGAGGCAATAACTTCCTGTGGTTGGTGGGCCCCTTTCTCTCTCTCTCTCTCTCTCCCACCCGCCCTGCTCCATTCCTCCAGCACGGCCTGTCTCAGCTCCCTTGATCCTGCGCTCTCGCTTTTGATCTCTGTGGCATGGGTGTGAGGTATCTAAGGATTGCTTGTGAAACGCAGGCGTGGGGCAGGGGGAGCGTCCAACCGCACTGCTGCTGCTGCTCCTCTGTTAAAAGGCCCTGTTCCTCCTTTCTCTCTGGACACAGTTTCTTCCCTCTGTTTTTTTACACCGGTGGAAGAGACCACAGGGGAGATTTTGATGGATTGGAGAGAAGGAAGGTGTTTGATGTGAGCTAGGCTTTGCCTGGGAAATCCTCTTCCTGTCCCCCATTCTATTAATTTGTAACTAATATCCTCCTATTACAGTGGTACCTCAGGTTAAGTACTTAATTCATTCCAGAGTTCTGTTCTTAACCCAAAACTGTTCTTAACCTGAAGCACCACTTTAGCTAATGCGGCCTCCCGCTGCTGCCGTGCCGCCGGAGCACGATTTCAGTTCTCATCCTGAAGCAAAGTTCTTAACCTGAGGTACTATTTCTGGGTTAGTGGAGTCTGTAACCTGAAGTATCTGTAACATGAAGCATATGTAACCTGAGGTACCACTGTATATGGGGCCCATCGGGCTGACACCACTCAACTTTGGCAAGTCTGCAATTTCAGGTCCTCCTCTCAAATTGCTGTATTTCTCCCTTCCTCCTCCTCCTCCTCCTCTACCCCACCCCCCAGAGCCCAAAGCAGGTGGTCTCTAAACATGTTCAGAGTGTCTCTCACCACTCAGAAGCTTGATGAAGACAAACCAAGCACCTTTCTCACAAATCTGCGTGGTTTTTTGCTTAGGGAAGTTCTCAACAGTAATTTTAGTCTGACTTACCCATCGCTAATGTATTCAGCTTCCAGCCTGAGAGCTTTGATTCTGGCAAAATCCTCCTTTTCTTTGCACTCAGGAGGGCATGTGTTTGAAAAACTCTCTTGAGCAGGAATTGGGAACCAATAGCCCGCCAGATGCCGTCACTCCAACTCCCATCAGCCCCAGCCAGCATTGTCAATAGTCAGGAGCGATGAGAGTTCTGGTCCAAAATATTTGCAGGGCACCAAGTTGGCAAAGGCTGCTTTCTGCTCCCAACGCCTTCTACTTGGGTTTTACACTGCCATAGCTATCTGTATGTTGTCAGGGACAGATTGAGGGGCAGGCGACTCAGGTGCCCGCCTTGGCTGCCAAACTCGGGGGAATCCTATCAAGGACTCTCTGTTCAACTATTTACTCAACAGCTGAAATAAAAATAGTACAAACCTTCGTTTGACCCACATGGGCAGCATTGCATTAATGCTTTGTGTGTTTTTTGATTCGTGGGAAAATTTACGATGTGGCTGCCTGCTCGACAAACTGTGTGTGTGTGTGTGTGTGTGTGTGTGTGTGTGAGAGAGAGAGAGAGAGAGAGAGAGAGAGAGAGAGAGAGAGAGAGGAGAGAGAGAGAGAGAGAGATTTGCACACTAGGATCTCATCATCTTAAATGACAGGGATAAGCCACTTGCACAAATCATGCATCCAAGCCTGAAAATGCAATTTAAAAAATGAAAGAGTTCAAAAAGTTGTACGAATGATGGAGTGTGTGCATGTGCAAGATGCATCTCACCTGGGCCATCATTTGCTCTATGGCTGGTCCTGTATGCTCTGTCTCTGCACAAGAACAGAATATGTTATTGGGTGTCATATTTAGGTCCCCAAGAATCTCTGCTCTTCCTTGATTAAGAAGTCAAGTTTCTAGTTCTTATTGTTCATGTGTGTGCACACATTAGTGCTTTCTGGCAAAATCTCAGAAGCTCAGAGGGATTGCTGAATCAGATCAGGGAGTGGGGTTTCAGTGGCTTAAAGCTCTGCTCTCTGCTTCTCCTCTGTCTCTTGCAGAAGCAGAACAAATGATGAAAAATGCTTTTAAAAGGAAAGGGAAATGAATGCAGCTGTGCAAATTTGGATGTTGAGTGACAACAATGCATTGGTGACACATAAGGTGGCCCTTTTTGCTCTGGCGGCAAAAAAGATCAGGAAGAAGGAATTGGATAAAATAGCCATAAACTGTAAGGGGATTCAGAGGACTTAGTTGCCACTCAGTAGTGTAGACGCGGCGGCATCCCTGTTACTGGATATCTTCCACTGCCTCTCTACTGCTTTTATTTGCAGGTGGCTGAATTATATTTTAAACCAATTGGGATTGTATAGAATTGTCATGGCCTTTGACTAGTACAATAAACTTATTTTGAGGTGTGTAAATTAAATAAATTTGTGTAATTAATGCATGTCATGGAATATGGGTTCAGGCTTCCAATTGTCCCTTTTTTTCACAGAATGCATTCAAGACACACTTTGCACTAGGGCTGTCTCTATTACAGTGATACCTTGGGTTAAGTACTTAATTTGTTCCGGAGGTCCGTTCTTAACCTGAAACTGTTCTTAACCTGAAGCACCACTTTAGCTAATGGGGCCTCCTGCTGCCACCACGCCGCTGGAGCACAATTTCTGTTCTCATCCTGAAGCAAAGTTCTTAACCCGAGGTACTATTTCTGGGTTAGCGCAGTGTGTAACCTGAAGCGTATGTTACCTGAAGTGTATGTAAACCAAGGTACCACTGTAAAGGTAAAGGTAAAAGGACCCCTGACCATTAGGTCCAGTCGTGACCGACTCTGGGGTTGCGGCGCTCATCTCGCTTTATTGGCTGAGGGAGCCGGCGTCCAGCTTCCGGGTCATGTGGCCAACAAGACTAAGCCGCTTCTGGCAAACCAGAGCA
This sequence comes from Podarcis melisellensis, assembly GCF_964234715.1. Classification (NCBI taxonomy): domain Eukaryota; kingdom Metazoa; phylum Chordata; class Lepidosauria; order Squamata; family Lacertidae; genus Podarcis; species Podarcis melisellensis. The sequence continues at coordinate 17,306,762 of NC_138546.1, read as the reverse complement.
GCGCATGGAAACGCCGTTTACCTTCCCGCTGGAGTGGTACCGATTTATCTACTTGCACTTTGATGTGCTTTTGAACTGCTAGATTGGCAGGAGCAGGGACCGAGCAACGGGAGTTCACCCCGTCGCAGGGATTCGAACTGCTGACCTTCTGATCAGCAAGTCCTAGGCTCTGTGGTTTAACCCACAGTGCCACCCACGTTCCACTGTACTACTATACTACCACTGTACGACTCCAGAAAAAGAAGCTGTAGTCTGAATGAACCTGCAAGTGTGGATGCATGCATGCACAATCACCCCCAGTGTTTGCTGGCAGTGAGGCTTTTGTGTGCAGTCCTCCAGTCTGGTCCCATTAACAGGAGGACATTGGTGCTTTCCATAAGTCACTTCTTTAAACAGGAGACTCCCGGAACAAAAGTCATTCTCTGGCCCTCTGCAGCTGAGACATGAAAATGGAGGGCGGGGGGGGGGGGAGAGGCATCAACTTTGCAATGGAGCAAAGCTGAATCTCCAACCGGCAGGTACCTTGAAGCTGTTTTGTTGGCTGATAACTCTTCCTAGCAACAGACAGCACACACACTTCTCCCTGGGGATTTATTTTAGCTCTACCAACTGTTATATGTAGTGCTAGACTTTCTTTTTCTTTTTCCATCACAGCTCTTTAGAAGCTTAACAGCAGCCAACAACAGGCTTTCCCAGGCAGCTCTGTCCCCAATCCCTTAGCAGGCTATATTGCTACTTTCCCAGGGGTCTGGAAGGAACCCAGCTGTAAATATGACGCCTTTGATTTAAATTAGCAGCAGCTCTCTTGATGAGAGACAGACAGACATATGCTGTCTATCATTACAAGGATGTCCCACTTTTCCTGCAAGCAGCTCAAGGTGGCATATGAAGTTCTTCCCATTTTATCTTCACAACAACCCTGTGAGCTACTTTAGGCTGAAAGATGTTGCCTGGCCCCAAGTTGCCCAGTGAGTTGCAATTTGAACCCTGGTCCTTTTCCAGTTTACTCCTATTAGCTAAATTCATGGAGGTACGACTAACAATGGCTGTCAATCATATTCCTGTGTGCACGCCAATCTCTGAGTGCCGAGAAATTTCAGGGGTGGTGGCGTATACCTCAGACTTGGTTTCCTTAGAATGGAAGTCACTGGAGAAGGCAGCGTCTTTGTGATTATGTGGTTTTATTTACACACAAATATATAAGCCGAGCATAAGATGGAAGGGCTCACAGCATATCAACCAGATCTTGCTCCCCCACCCCTTAGGTTTTGGGAGTGAGATGGTCCCAAAGTCATAGTCTTGGAATTGGCATGGAGAGCAAGTCAAGTTGTTCTCCATCCAGGTGAGAGGAGGGAAGACCTGCTCCCTTTGGAAAGCATCACTAGCTAGTCATTCCTATGGCAACACATATGTACTCGGCCAACTCTTTAGTCATGCAAATGGGACTTGGTTAGGGCCATTAAGAAAACAGACTGGTGTGACCATTTCAGCAGGTTTCTCCTTCTGCTGGCTTGAAGTGGCCCCAAAGATGACACCCAAACTAGTCTTCCCAGCCTGTAACGATGTCCAATCCCCAGGTTCAGAGGCACAAACTGAGGAGCAGGCTGTAGATTATAGGCCCGGCTTGTGTGCTTGCCAGAGTCATCTGGCTGGTTACTGATGGAAAGGCGATGCTACTAGCTGGACCATTGGGACAATCCATTCAGCAGGGTCCATCTAATAGCCTTGGCATAACTCAGTAGCATCGCATCTGTCTTGCATGGAGAAGATCCCAGGTTCAATCCCTGGGCATCTCTCTTCAGGCAGAGCTGGGGAAGACCCTGGATAGCGGCTGCCAGACAGTGTAGAAAGTACTGAGCTAAAATAGATCCGATGGTTTGACTCAGGGTAAGGCAAATTAATTCCTATGTTTATATGATGGTTTTTGGTTATTGATTGCACATTGTGATTAAGTTGATTGTGTCAGCTTTTATGTAGTAGGAAGTGTTAGAGGTGCGCTCTTTTTTGTATTTATAGATAATATTTTTGCTGTTTTTATTTTAAATTTTGTATATTTTATGTATCTTTTTTTGTAAGCTGCCATGAGTCTTCTTTTCTTGAGATGGTGCCTGCAAAAGATATTCCCAGGGTAGAATTTCCCCTGTGAAACCCTCCTGACCCCTTCCTTGGAGGCATTTTGGGTGCATAGTTTTTCGCAAAGCTCTTGGACAATGCTGCAGTTCATCACAGTCACTTACATTTTTTGGTCCCTTAGCTATGAATTTCAGGAGGTGGGAACAGGGTGATTTGGTGAAACCTGGGGAGAGTAAACATGGAATTTGCTTATTTAATTAAGGACTTCCCTAATTCCCACCCCCTTAATAATCTAAGCACTGGAATGCTAGGCTGGTTAATGTATTTATCCAGGCTAAGTTAGTTGAAATTAACTCCCACTTATATACATGAGATAAGTTAAACATCTCTAGGGATGAGGAAGAAATTCAATTCAGTTTGCATTTAAAGGTGAACCTACCAAATTCTCATGTTCTGAAACAATGTATGGTCAGAGTAATGTATAAGAAAATGCACATTGAGTGGGTAAAGTGTGCATAAGAATACATATATTAGTGAAAAAAGAAAATACAGAAGTGCAATACACTGTGGAAATAGCATTGCAAAAATGTGCATAATAGGCAACATTGCATTAAAAATTTGTTAATTAGGAGAAATTTGCGGTAAAACGTCAATGAATTTTCATGAGCATTAAAAATCTTGTGTGTTTGTGAATGTGCGAATTGATGCAAAGTGCGGGGAACTGAATTTAAGACTGGGAAAATGGGAAACTGGGTGAACTAGAATTGAAAGTACCTTCCTTCTTTAGCCATGATTAACTTGGAACTAATTTCTAAATGAACGACTCGGATGCGTTTTAAGTCTGAATACACAGCCCCAGATTGAAAGATGGAGTAAAATTGTTGAAGACAGGGGGTACTGCCAACTTGAAGAAAACTTAGTTGATTAATTGTATGGTTTTTAGTTGATTGATCAAATGAGGGGCGGAACTAGGCTTTATTTCACCTCAAAGACCCTGTTTGGCAAAAAAAACCCCCCAAAACCCCCAACCACACATTTGTGTACAGACACACACAGGCTGGGAGCTTCAATGGCACCCTTCTGGAAGTTTCACCTGAAGCAAAAAAAAAACCAGCAAAAAAATCCACATAGGAGTAGGGAAATACCAAGGAAGTTGGCTTGGGTTTTCTTTGTTTTTGGATCATGTGTCAACCCTGTTGCAATGTGACACCATTTTAGAAGAGGCATCCTGCTGTGTGTGTGTGTGTGTGTGTGTGTGTGTGTGTGTGTGTGTGTGTGAATGAGAGAGAGAGAATGACTCTCTTAAGAAGCTGCCTGCTACTCACATTTTTGTCAGTTCTTGAATAAAAATCATAAACAAAAAACGGTGTTACAATTGCAGTGAGCTCAGCAGCAGAACGGTAGAGCTTTGCATGCAGAAAGTCCTAGATTTCATTTCAGGCATCTCCAGTTACGGCTGGGAGAGACTGACTCCCTGAGACCTTGGAGATCCTTTGCCAGTTAGTTGGCAATACTGAGCTAGGTGGACCAGGGGCCAGACTCAACACAAGGCAGCTTCCTATGATCCCAACAGGGGATAAGAGCCTTGCTGCATCAGGCCATCTATGTATGCCTATCTAGTCCAGCATTCTGATAGGAGCACAGTAGCTCTCTTGACCCCCAGGAACTGGTATTTTACCTCTCCTACTGGAGGTGATAGCCTTGTCCTCCATGAATTTATCTGACCGCCCTGTAAAGTTGTCTGTCCTGAATCCCCCAGCCTTCAACTCAATCAGATGACCATGAGTTCCAGTCTTAATGAGAGACAGATCCGATAAATAGTTCAACCCTAGGCATAAACAAAGCCGTCTTGTCATTTTTTTAAAAGGCCTTCATTTTGAACACCCTTGTTGTGGCTAAGAAGAACAGTACATGCCGGGTTTAAGCTGCGCTGTGGTTGGCTGTCAAAAGCAAAATCAGAAAGTCTTGTGGGTGAAGCGGCAACAGGAGATGTTGCTGTCAAAAGGCAGCCAAGGTAAAAGTGAGTTTTGCGACAACCCTTTTCTGGCAATGGCCTTGCAAAGCTCAGTACTCCTGTGCTGCCCTAACCTGTGGTGAAGGGTGCTATGACAGGTAATCTCAGTCTCATGTGTCTAGCTGGGATGTTCATCAAAGAGTCAAACACCCATGACTACGCGCATACAGTCGTACCTTGGTTTTCGAACAGCTTAGTTCTCGAACGTTTTGGCTCCCAAACGCAGCAAACCCAGAAGTGAGTGTTCCAGTTTGCGAATGTATTTTGGAAGCCGAATATCCGACGCAGCTTCCCATTGAGTACAGGAAGCTCCTGTAGCCAATCGGAAGCCACGTCTTGGTTTTATAATGTTTTTGGAAGTCGAACGGACTTCCAGAACAGATTCTGTTTGAGAACCAAGGTACGACTGTACAGTGTTTAAAGCACATGACTTCCATCCTCCCCAAGAATCCTGAGAACTGTAGTTTTTGATGCATGCTGGGAGTTGTAGCTGGGTGGAAGAGTTTTGCTTGCAGTTCATGGCTAGCCAGAGAGAAGCACTCTGTACATGCTCAGGTGAACTTTCTGCTTTGAATACTGGAGAGTGGACCCCTGGCATTTAAACAGATTTCTAGGTGAGTAAGTTCCAGTACTGAATCCTGACCTAGATTTACACTTCATGATCCCCAGCAAAGTAGATTAACTTTTTTCACATAAATCGGCTGTGACTTGCACAGCCTGGCTTAGCACGGGAAACAGAACTCTGTTGCAAATGTGTTGCTAGGATGATTAACAGACATGCTTAGCATAGCGAATCAGTCCCAGCCAGCATGCTCAGTAGTCAGGGATGATGGCAGCTGTAGTCCAAAAACATCTGGAGGGCTGCAGGTTTCCCACTCCTGCTTTAAACTAAAGATGAGCTGAAATGAAGGGAGGGCATCTGGTTGGCATGCTGCTGCAGGTCAGTGTAGACAATACTGCACTAGATGGACTAACTTGGTCTTGGAGTAAGGCAGATTTTTTATGTTCCTATCCCAACTTTTTGCTGGCTCCCTCGGCCAGTAAAGCGAGATGAGTGCCGCACCCCCAGAGTCGGTCACGACTGGACCTAATGGTCAGGGGTCCCTTTACCTTTACCTTAGGCCTCGATACAGGCCCATCTAGAGAGCCAGTGTGGTGTAGTGGTTAGTGTGTTAGACTAGGACCTAGGGGACCAGGGTTCAAATCCCAACTGAGCCATGGAGCTTGCCGAGTTACCTTGGGCCAGTCTGTCTGCCTAACCTACCTCAAGCGTTGCCACAAAGGATGGAACGGGGAAATGCAGAGAACGATCTTAACCACCTTGAGCTCTTTGGAGGAATGATGGGATATATATGTACAGAAAAATAAAATACAGAGTGATTCCCAGCTATCCATTCTGGGCCTCTTCTAGTAGGCTTTCAAACTTCCATTCCAGCCTCTTTGATCCTATATCACCTGCCGTCACCTCAGCCCACCTGCCTCTTGCTGCGGCTGCAGATTACGGCTGCCTGAATCATCGCTCACCTTTTAAAGGAAAGAGAGGCAATTTGGGGAGAAGCCAGTCTCCAAAATGCCCTGTGGAAGAGGTCTGGGCTTGCCCGGGCCCTTGGAGGCCTGGTATGGTCAGCATCGCCACCAGTGGCCAAGAGGCCTTTGGGCTGTTCTCTCATTCTGAAAGAATTCCCCCCACTTGGTGGGTCTCGGTGGTGTCTGTCTCTCGGTTTTGGAAGGCTCTGCAGCTCCCTCCCTCTCTCTTCTCCCCCCACCCCCCTTTGATCTCCTCCGAGTGTTTGCCCAGTCGATCAACCCAGACAGGGTTAGCGTCTGAGGTCAGTCGCTTTTCCATTCCAAACTCCCAGCCCATCGGTGAGAGGGGAGGAGATTCCGGTTACACCCCCCTCCTCGCCTCTCTTTTTCTGCTCACCCCAGACACACACACCCAGGAGAGCTGCTTTATAACTCTGTTCCTCCCTGACCCAGGAACTTAATTTCCCTGTTGATGTGCTCGCTCGCTCTTTCTCTCTCCCCAAGGTTGTTCACCAAGCCATCTTCCTTTCCTAGAGAACCTTCTTCCCCTTAGCCTCTGGCCTGCTAGCTCCAAAAGATCCAGCACTTTGCCATTTGCCCCTGGGCCTGGATTTTATTATTTTTATTTTAAAAAAAGAAACTGGAAGAGAAGGCATTGAGTGAAGAGAAGAGGAGCAGGAGGGTGAACCCCACAACTGGATGAAGTTTGAGGGAAGAGACTGGGAGCCCCATTTGCTGGTGAAACATGGACCTTTCCCTCTCGACGGCTGCGCTTTAAGTGATGCTGCTTTTTGGAAGGCCTCGTGTCTGGCTGCTGGTGGCAGAAGGCAGAATGGACACTGGCGCGTCCAGGACAGGCGATAAAATGAGGAGTGTGTGAGCCGAGGGGAGGGAAAAAGAAGAGCTTTCTTTGGTTTCTTGTTATTTCCCCCTCCTCCTCCCTTCCCTTCACCTTCCTCTCCCCACTCTCTTTCTCTCCCCCCCCCCACCCGCAGCCTCCTTGCAAATGTGATTGTTTTGTCTATCACACAAGGCAAAAGTGGAAGACTCTCCCTGGGTTTTGGGGGTGGGGGAAACACACACAAAAAAAGGAAGGAGGCGCAGCAGTGGCTGGCAGGAGCTTGGTGGCGCGGCTGGATGCCTTTTTGGACTTTCCTCGGGAAGGGCTCGAAGCGAGAGGGCGGCCAGCGACGGCTCGGAGGGGAGCAGCACCTTCGCGACCCCATGCTGCCTTCACTCATCCTGTCTCTGCTGTCTCTCCTGGCAGAAGGGGCCAGCCTGCAGCCAATCAGGATGAGCCACCTGGGGGTGTGCCCCAACCAGCTGAACCCCAACCTGTGGGTGGATGCGCAGAGCACCTGCGAGAGGGAGTGCCAGGCCGATCAGGTGAGTCGGGGACGCTGTAGGTGAGCTGTCTCGCCCGCCCGCTTTGCGAGAGCTTCGGCGCGCAGTTCCGGGCCTAGCCAGCAGGGGGTGGTGCTGTGCTCCCCTCGGGTGAAATGCCCTTCTATGGCAAAAGAGTAATAGCTCAGCCCGGGAGGTCGCATCGCTCAAGGGTTTGTCACCGAGGGAGGCTTAGGAAGGTGCCTCATTTGAAAAGCGCAGGAGTGGCTCCCCTGCGTTCGGGATCTCTCGGGATTCAACCTGGGACCACCTGCATGTAAAGCAGATGCTCTGCCCTTGAGCCACAGCTCTTCCCTGGTTTGTAGGCAGAAGGTCTGAGGATCAGCCCCTGGCGTTTCCAGTTAAAACAGTCCCCGATAGGCATCGTTCATTCCCAACTCTGCTGAGACCACTGCCAGTCAGAGTGGACAGTGCTGTCCTAGACAGACCAATGATCTGGCACAGCATCAGGCAGCTTTATGTGCTCAATAAACTTTATGGTGCAGCTGAGAATCTGGCTTCCCTCGAGTTTTTTCGTTTTTGTTTTTTAAGACCTTCTGTTAAGAGGTCTGGAAAGAACCCTTATCTGAGACACAGGAGGATCTTGATAGACCCAGTGGTCTGACCCAGAATTCAGCAGCTTCCTATGTTCCTTCTCTCTGCCAGCAAGGGCAAAGCGACGGTGCCTGCATTTACTCAGCACTCTGTACATGCTCAAAGGATCTATTTTATTTGCTTCTCTGGGTGCTTCAGAGATACTGCAGATTGTTAGGCTAATAAGCCTACACCATTTTAGGATTATTTTTCCATTTCTTTTCAGAAGCTACACACCTACCCTCTTTTGCATAAAACTCAAAACATCAATGTGCCTGTGTATAAAAGTTGCAGCTGTAATCAATTCTCCCTCCATTTGTTTTGGGTTTGTGTGTGTGTGTGTTTTGCGCACCTTCTCTCATGCACAATTCCCAGATGCAGGATGTCCTTTAGTCTAGATGGGTCACAGAAATAGGGGAGTCCAATCAAGACATTGGGGCATGTAGTACCCCCTCTTCACCTAACGATATGTTGTGCCCGTGGAGCAGTACAGGGGAACTGACTCCTGAAGTGGTGACAGGTGTTTGGGTGCCAGTAAGGATGGCAGAATGGGAGAGAGAAACAGTTCTGACCCATGGGGCACAATCAACCACAGAACTCTTGTGTGCAATGAAACTCGCAGGAGCTTTGGATGAGCGCAAATGATATTTGCATAAGAGAACTCCCCGGTGCTAATCTGTCATGGCTCAGTGACAGGGCACATATTTGCACACCAAAGAACTCTGGTTCACTTCTCCAACATCTTCAAGTTGGGCTGGGAAATTATCCTGTATGGGAGCCGGTTTTAGACAAAGCTGAGCTAGATGGATCAATGGTCTGAGTAAGGCAGCTTTTGGTGTACCTCTGAGAAGGAGATAATATCTCGGGTCATCCTTGAGCAAATGCTGCATTTCCAAGGGGGTGGGCAGTGGAGGAGCCAACGCTCGTGAATGTGTGCATGAATACATTCCAGTTTGGGAAACTGTAACATTTTACTCAGCCTTAGGACTAAGCCGAAAGGCTGGTTCACATTGTCCCTTTTTCTCCTCCATGTGAACAGCCAGGGTCATGGGAACTTCTGCACCTTATCTGTAGGCAGCCTGCAGTGTGCGTGGGTGCCTGCGGGCATGATAGTAGGTATATGCATAGCTCAGAATGAGCCAGGCGGCTGAAGGAGAAAAGGATGTTGCTTTGTAAACCACACAGTCCAAGGGCAGTATCAAACGGTACTCCATCAAGTGTGGAAGTTGCTACACTGTGCCTCATTCCCACACTCCTGAGACATGTGGAAGAAGCCAACACTGTGGCTCTTTCTCACACTTGCATTGCCCCAGGACAGGTGGCGCTGGCATGGCAAGTAGACATATCACTGGTGTTGTTAGTACAGCACAGGTGGGCATAGTGCCAGTGCCCCTTGGGACTGGTGGGGTGGAGAGCAGAGAGGCAAATGGTAGGTGGAGCACGAGCCAATGACAGGCAGTGCCAAATAATTCTCTCATGCACCCCACCCCACCCTCTCCTCTCCTCTGCTGAGTTTTACAAGGGCAATACTGAAACTCAGGAAGCTGATAGGCAGTACAACCCCCTAGATAAGAGGAACAGTGGGAAAGAGGCGACTGAGAGGAGATATGATAGCCATCTTCCAATATCTTAAGGGCTGTCACATGGAGGATGGAGCAAGCCTGTTTTGTCCTGCTCTGGAGGGACATGAACAAATGGCTTCAGGTTACAAGGAAGGAGATTCCGACTAAACATCAAGAAGAACTTTCTGACAGTAAGAGCCGTTTGATAGTGGAGTGGACTCTCCTTCCTCTGAGGTTTTTAAGCGGAAGTTAGATGGCCCTTTGTCATGGATGCTTTTGTTGAGATTCTTGCATTGCAGGGGGCTGGACTAGATGACCCTCGGGGTCCCTTCCAGCTCTACAATTATCTGATTCAAAGAAGGCAGGCAAGTTGGGTGGGCAGACATAGGTTGGTGAGGCCGTTCCCTGTTCTCCCTAATGGAGCTGTGCCCATTCATGAGAATGGTGCAGTCGCCACTGACAGATGGGAATGGTAATTGCTGCTGAGGGAATGGAAGCCCCTACATCACTTCCATGGGGAGAATTCCATGCATCGTCATCGTTTTCATTATTACATTTGAAACCATTAAGGAGCTCAAGGCAGCACACATGCTTTCTTGCTCCTCCCCTCCCCCCTTTATCCTCACAACAATCCTGTGAGGGAGGCTAGACAGAGAGAGAGAGAGACACTCAAGGGTCACCCAGTCAGCTGAGTGTGGATTTAAACCTGCATCTCCCCACTCCTAATATGACACAGTATAAACCATCACATAGGAAACAACACACAATATGTTTCCATGTGGGAAAGTCTTTCTTGTGTGAAGCGGTCCTTCCTTCCTTGGGAGGTGCAAGCGGTTGCTAGGAAACCAGAATAGGGTCCTCCCTGACTCTGGCTTTAACACCCACCCTCAAATACTTGGTTAAGCCCCATCCTCTGCTTTTGCCATCCATCTCTCTTATCAGTCCCCCGCATAACTGGAAATTTATATATTTGCATATGTGATGGCAACTGGAGGAGGAGAAAGAGAGGACAGAGGATGTGAGCGGAGGTGGGGACCTTCTTCCCAAACTTTGGACCTCCTGGGAAACTCGGCAAACCTGCTGTACCTGGAACTGGGTGTGGAGAGTACAGTTGAATGGGACACAGAGAAGGTGCCATCCACCTGCCTACAGAAAGCAAGTCTAGAGTGAGAGACTAGGGTGATGTCTGCTGTATCCAGGAACTCTACTCCCTGTAATACATTTGTGGATGATCCGAGAGTTTGTTTGGACCCTGGGTGAGAATCTGGAGGCTGAGAGGGAGGGCGTGTCAGAAGGAAAATGAACTGATTTTTAAAATGTATTAGTAACTTTCTATTAATTTTTATATGCAGCTGTTTATTTTTGTAATATTTTGATTAAGTTGTCTGTTGTGGCTTCAGTTTTCTATAAACCGCTTAGAATTATTTTTTAACATATTAAGCGGTATAGAAATCAGTCAATCAGCTTTGTCAAATTGTGGCTGTGCTACCTCATTTTTGTCTGGGAAGTGAGTTGAAAAATTCTTTCCAATTAACCCCTCCCTTCCTCTCATTCCCTTGTGTGAGAGACCGTCCAAAAACATCTTTTTTGCTCAAAGTGGTAAACTGGTCCCCCCATCCCCACCCTAGTCAGGGTCAATTTCAGTCAAGCAACTTCTTACGTGATAAGGAAGCAGCAATGCCACCCCTCCCCTCCGCCCCCGGTGAGAGCACAAGTACCTCAGAGGTAAAATTGTACCTCATAGCTTAGAGCATGGTTGGGGCTTGTGGTCCTCCAAACATTGTTGAACAACGCCTCCCATCAGCCCAGCACGACCAACGTGGCCAATGGTCTGGGATGATAGGAGATGGATTCTGACAACACCTGGAGGGCCACAGGTTCCCCAGGCCAAAGCCATATCTAGAGGAGCACAAATGGTTCAGTTGCACTAGGTGCAGAGCTTCTGGGACAGGTGCCGCAACTATGAAATGCAACAGGAGGCAAAGGGGCAGATTTTGGCGTTGCACAAGGCACCACTGAAATTTGAGATTCCAAGGTCCTCCACTGCCCAGGCCTGGTTAAGGGAACTGAAGGGTCAATGGAGCCAGAGCCAACTGAATTAAACTGCAAGCAGAGCCACTAATTCTGGTTTAGTCCCCCTCTTCCTCCTCCTCCCTGTTGAGTTCTACAGTGACAACACTGAGACTCAGGAAGGAAGAGGAAGATGACAGGCAGGACAGCTCCCAGGACTGGTTGCAATAAGAATGCAGGCAGGTGGCTTCAGGCAAGCTCAGATTGATGTGCCACATTCACCCTTATGGACCAGCCTGCACTGTAGATGTGTGTATTAGAGGCAGGTTGCTTGACAGCGGCATTTATAGGAAGACTTTGGGATGCTGCTTCTGCTAGGTCACAACCATAGCTGTCAACGTTTCCCTTTTTTTAAGGGAAATTCCCTTATTCTGAATAGGATTCCACACAAGAAAAGGGAAAAGTTGACAGCTATGGTCACAACCCAGAGGAGGCCCGTAGGCCCCATCTGCACTATGTGCTTAAATCACTATCACTGATTTTTAAATATGACTTTTAAACAGTCATGGCTGTTTAAGGTGGTTATGCTGCTGCTGTAATTGCACCGAGGAGATGGGGCCTTACACAGGCTGCTATGTATTTAGACACAGGGGCAGAGCACAGGTGAAGCGGCCTACTACCGGGGTGTCCATTTTGTTCTCCCTCACACGAGTTGATTCACGAGGTTAAAAAAAGAAAAAGGCCCTTTCCGCAAAAGCTGGGAGTTCGCCAGGAGATGCTTCTCCTGCCTGAGCCCCTCCTGAGCTCTCTCTGCCTCCCTTTTTTGCTTCAATGGGATGCCAGAGGGAGGTGCTGACAGCCCTAGACAGGCCATGCTGCTTCATCCAGAGATGGGTGGCATTCTCTGGACCACAGACTTCCCTCCCTTCAAGCCAAATAATTCATCCCTGAACCTGCTCTAGTTCTCACTGAGGTGTTAAAAGGTAGTTGGGGGAAAACCGAAGGGGCCTCCATATTTGAATTTTTAAAATCCCCCTTGTGTGCGGAGGATTACTCCATCTAGGCCCTTTCCTTCCTTGCTTGTTTCAAGGAGTTTGTGGTTTAGGCCGCAATCCTAAAGCAAGATGAATGTCAGCTGAGGGGCCAATAGATGCTGCTAAACTGCTGCTCTGCCAACAGAGGGAGGCTCCCACGCAGAAAGGCACTTAACATCACTGGCACACCTACAGAAAACCCTCAGAAGCTGCCTTATACCGAATCAGGCCCATTGGTCCATTTAGCTCGGTAATTTCTACACTGGCTGGCAGTGGCTCTTCAGCCTTTCAGGAAAGGATCTCCCCCAGCAGCACTTGGGAGAGGCCAGAATTTGAACCTGGGAGCTTCCGCACGCAAAGCAGATTTAGAGCTATGACTGAGCTACTATGGTCTTCCCGCAAAAGCAAAATAAGCAGCCTTATATTGAATCCATCCAGCTCAGTTCTGTTGACACTGACTGGCAGCCGCTCTCCAGGGGTTCCAGGCAGGGGACATTCCCAGTCCTAACCTGGAGGTGCTGGGTATCGAACCTGGGACCTTTGACATGGGTTGATGTATCCGTGGTAGTGCGTATAGGTGTGGAAACAGGGCACTTTGGGGGCAAATGAGAATCAGCAAGACCTCTTTGTTGACCTTCATGCTCCCACAAAGGGGCCCTCGAGTATGTCAGTCCTGCAGCTGATGTAACTAATTTACCACAACTTGTATGGGAGAAGCGGAATGTGGGGGTTAAGAAAAATCATGGCCACAATTTAGAGAAGAAAAGGCACCGCAACACCACTCTGGCTGCAGTGAGCCAGCAAGGTTTTGAAAACCACCACAGAAGTGTCCCCTCAGCACCAGCATAGAATTAATTTATTTGCCCAGGTTTCTCCTGACCCATGAAATTGGGCCCTGGTTTATGTGTATGAAGCCCCTGAATCTGTTTTATTTGCTGTTTATGTTTGTTTTATTGATTTTAAGCTGTACAGTACATTAATTGTTGTTTTTTGTTAGGCTGTTTTAATGGGAGCTGATTTCATTTTGCACTTAGTGTGCACTCACTGCTTACACACACACACACACACACACACATATATATATATAGTGGTTTAGAATAAAGGCTTCCAGAATAAAAGTAAGATACAAAACCACACATAACTGATTAATAAGAAGCCAGCCAAACCACCACCCAGCCCCCAAATACAAAAATCCAGCTAAAACTCACCAGCTGTCCAATAAAACAACAGGATTACTCTGCCAAATAGTAGCAGGGTTTTTTGTTGTTAAACTTCTGGTTGTGAACTATTTTTTAATGTCATTTAATTGTTATAGGAGACGCCATTTCTTGCATATTTTGTTATTTCCGTGGAGTGGGAACTGCCTTGAGAATGGCTGCAGTTCCATAATAGAGCATCTGCTTTGCATGCAGGAGGTCTCAAATCCCTGGCAGGGCTGGGATAGTTCCTTGTCTGAAATCCTTGTCTGAACTAGTTGGGCCTTAAGTTGGACTCCAGTATAAGTTGGACTCCTATATGCATATTTATTTATTTATTTATTTATTTATTTATTTATTGAATTTGATTTCATACCCCACCTTCCTCCCTAAGGAGCCCTGGGTGGCAAACAGTTACACAACTTAAAAACAAAGGAGAAACATTCTTAAAATGTTAAAACTTACAATTGAAAACATTCTAAAAGCAATAGCAGTTAAAAGCATACTTCCATCTAGCTATCATATAATTGTAAAGTTGGGAGGGATCACAAGGATCTAGTCCAACCACCTGCAATGCAGGAATCTTTTGCCCAACGTGGGGCTCAAACCCAAGACCCTGAGATTAGAGTCTCATGCTCTGCCAACTTAGCTATTTTATCTCAGGATTACCAGAAACAGTATTCTTCAACTACCAGATATGTTTGTGTGAACAGGTGTGTTTTAAAATTCTTCCCAAAAGTTAATGGGTGGAGACAGGCTCACCTCACAACAGAGGGCATTCCACAACTGGGGAACCATCACCCAAAAGGCCCTGTCACACCTAGTTTGATGGGAAAAAACGATGCCGATTCACTCAAATCTAAAAGTTCTGCTCCTCCTCCTCCTCTGCAGGACTGCGAAGGCTTTGAGAAATGCTGCACCAACGTCTGTGGCCTGCGGAGCTGCGTGGCAGCCCGCTATGCGGACGGAAGCCTCTCCTCGCTGGAGCTGGTGCAAGAGGCCACATGCGAGAGCTTTGTGTGCACGCAACAGGGCTCGGACTGTGACATCTGGGATGGGCAGCCCGTCTGCAAGTGCAAGGACAGGTGCGAGAAGGAACCCAACTTCACCTGCGCCTCCGACGGACTCACCTACTACAACAAGTGCTACATGGACGCCGAGGCCTGCATCCGGGGCATCAGCCTGGCTGTGGTGCCATGCAAATACATTTTCACCTGGCCCAACACCAGCCCGGTGCCGATGGAGACCACGGCTCACCCGACGCCCGGCGCAGGCACTGAGCTGCCCATACCGCCGGCCCTCTACAACAACCCTTTCCATCAGTTGGTCTACGTGGGGGGCACGGTCAGCTTTCACTGCGATGTGAGTGGGCGGCCGCGCCCCGACATCACGTGGGAGAAGCAGAGCGACCACCAGGAAAACTTCATCATGCGGCCCGACCAGATGTATGGCAACGTGGTTGTGACCAACATCGGCCAGCTGGTCATCTACAACGCCCAGCCGGAGGATGCCGGGATCTACACTTGCACGGCCAGGAACTCCGCCGGCCTCCTGCGGGCAGACTTCCCGCTGTCTGTTGTCAAGAGAGAGTACTCCAGAGGGGAGCCGAAGGCATCCAGCCCTCCTCAGCTCCCGCCCGGCGAGTGCCTAAAGGAGCCCGACAAGCAGGAATGCGAGGCCTACCAAGTCCGCTGGCATTTTGACTCCAAGAGAGGCTTGTGCACCACTTTCCGCTATGGCGGTTGTGGGGCTAACCAGAACCACTTCGATACCTACGAAGAGTGCCAATTGGCCTGTGTCAATAACGCCGTCAACCTCTGCACTCTGCCCATCGTGCAGGGCCCCTGTAAGAACTGGGAGCCCCGCTGGGCCTACAACCACCTGATGAAGCAGTGCCACTCCTTCATCTACGGCGGCTGTGAGGGCAATGAGAACAACTTTGATGGCAAGGAGAGCTGCGAGGACGTCTGCCCATTCCCCAAGACGCTGCAGTGCAAAGCCTGCCGCCTGAAGAGCAAGATGGTGCCCAGCCTCTGCCGCAGCGACTTCGCCATCGTGGGACGGCTGATGGAGATCATCGAGGACCAGGATTCTGGCATTGCCCGCTTTGCCCTGGATGACATCCTCAAGGACGAGAAGATGGGCCTCAAATTCTTCAACATCAAGTACCTGGAGGTGACCTTGACAGATATGGACTGGAACTGCCCCTGCCCCAACATGACCACCGAGGACGGGCCCCTCATCATCATGGGCGAGGTGCAGGAAGGCATGGCGGTCCTCGACCCCAACAGCTACGTCCGGGCCGCTAATGATAAGCGGGTCAAGAAGATCCACGAACTGCTGGAGAAGAAGACGTGCGAACTTCTCAACCGGTTTCAGGACTAGCACGGGCGGCAGTGACAGCTGCTGCTTGTCTGTGGCAGAGAAGGGAAGGCAGACGAAGGCTGATGTCCCTTTCCCCAAGAGACTCTGCTCTCCTTTTCTTGTGCTGTGCTGCAGCTATGCAAGGACTGGGTTGGAGACTGGCAGGACAAATCTGGCGCTCCTGGAAAGCCCATGAAGCCTCCAAGTGGGTCCAGAGTGCAGAGGGGCGAATCCTTATTCCATGCCACCTCCACGGACCTGCCTCTCATTTTTAGATGTTTTCAGTTATTATCATTACTGTTTCAATGAGCTCCATTATTGCTTGTAACTACCTATTGTCTGTTTTTGTGTGTGAGAGAGAGCTGTAATTTATCTGCGCCTGTGACATCCCTCCAGCCCAGCCTATGTGGAATTAATAATAATAATAACAACGAAAAGGAAATCCTGTGTTCCTTATACACTGGAGGTTGTTCTCTACCAGCCCCTTTCTTTCCTGTTGTAAATGCAAATTCTGCTTTTAGCCCAGCATTACTAGCTAAAAAGGTCATGAGGACTAGCCTCCCATCAAATCATGGCAAAGGGGAGAGGGAGAAACAGGCTTACTGTAGCCGCATGCGGGTGGGGAGCAGAGTTTGCAACATGTGACAGGGACCTTCCTAAGGAAGGAAGAACAATTGCTAAGGGAGAAACAGAAAATGACAACCACCTGTCCCAAATGTGGCTTTGGCATTGATTTGCAGTGCTCATGTGGCTATTCCACTTTGGGACTTGTTCTTAAGGCAGGGATGGGGAAATTGCCCTCCACATGGCCAGGGATGGTGGATGTTGTAGTTCAGCAGCATCAAAGGACTGAAGGATCCCCAGCCTGTCTTAAAGCAATATTGTGGGCCTACAGCAGCGCTAGCCAAAGCAGAATTGCCTCCCAGTCACAAGCAATCCTATGCAGAGCCACACTTATTTGGATAATCAGTTTGGGGTTATTTTGCTGTGTGCAGCAATGGACGGAAAAACAACCACTTAAAGTCTGCACAAACCCTTTCTGGTTCTACTGTGGGAGAGAAAATGCTTCTGATGACTGCCTGATGCTGGAAGCTCAAGAGCGGAGAGTGCTCTTGCTCTCAGGTCCTGTTTGAGTCTCCCTGCCTGGGCAACTGTCAGAACAGGATACTGGACTAGGTGGGTCCAGTAGGTGATCCAGTAGGCTCTTATATTCAGAGATGGATTCTGGATCAAATTTTATCTTCTCAGGTTACATATTGCAAGGTTTACTCCTTTGTTATGTAAGCTGCTCTGAACATTATTATAACAGAAAAGTGGGGGTACAAATATTTAATCTAAACTTTGGCTTTGCTTGTCATCAACCTATACTACGTAGGAGAGTAAAGCTCTGGTACTTCAATCGAGTACAGTAAATGAATACATTTCTCACAAAGCAATACCCAAGCAATATATTTATTTGCACTCAAATGCAGCAGAGTCCACACAGTATTACATCCACACAGATCTCCCTGGCAAAGTTCTTCCTCCTTGCTATTCCCGCAAGCTCAGCCCTTAGCTATACATTGTTGCTGCTCTAGTGGCTGATCACCACTAGAGGGAGCTATTACTTCATACATATTTTTTTTAAAGATGTGCTGGAGTGATTTGCTACCTCTTTTGAGGAACACTTGGGACAGGCAAAGAGGGGGGAAATTACTCAGCTGAAGACATGTTAAAGCTGCTAGACTGTAAGCTAACCTACAGGTGCAGGTGGGTATGATGTTATTGGGGTGGTAGCGTTTCAGAATACAGGTGTGGAATGACATGATTGAATACCCAGTATTTTAACAACTTTGTTAAAACTCTCTTGAATTCAGAAAACGAAACTCTTGGGGGGAAAGGCTAGCATAGTGCCATTTCCCTTCACATCCTAGTTTTCCCTGGGTAGGGAGATTTTGAATGGGGGGGGGGATTCAATTGTGCAACCCACACCTGCAGTCCCAAATGGTACAGACCCAGCAATCTCATAACATGCCATTTATCTGGATGTGTCTGGTGTTGTATTGTCAGAATTCATGTGGTGTAAAATCCTAATCATGAGTGCAGAGGAGGAATCTGCAGGACTACATATCGCCAAAAAAAATAATAACAAAGTCTCCCCCACAGCCACCCTTTCATAAGCAGAGTAATGAGGCTGATGAGATTTTGCCCAGGGAGATGGCTAACCTGTGGCCCTCCAGATGACGCTGGGGCTGATGGGAGTTGGAGTCCAACAACCACTGAAGGGCCAAAGAGTTCCCATTCTCCTTTACTGGGTGGGTTGTTGGCACATTGTGGCATTGACTTTTGCTCTAAGGAGCATGGGAAGAAAAGGAACACAGCAGAATTTGGAGGGCGGGGTGGGAAGGGGGAGGAAAGGAAAATAGTCCCAGCCTCTTCCAATAGGAGGACTGTAAAGAGTACTAGTCATCAAATCCATCTAGCTCTGCACGATAGCCTCCAGTTACTTGGCGAAGTGTCATTCTGAGCTTTCCTTTCTCCCATATTATGTAATATTTTCTACTCTGAAATCCCCTCTTAACCCAAAAGTCACAGCTACAGGGTCAAAAGACATTGAGGTCTCCATCAAAGAAGGCCTGAAAACAAAGCCTTCACTGAAGCAGGCGAAAGGTAATAACCATGCACAAGAGACAAAGGTGGTTTGAGATGGGTACATGGATGCCCATGTCTAACCCACAATGTCGAAACCAGCAGCAAATACCAAAATCAAAGCATGAATGGGCTAGCTGGGGGACCGGCAGGCCCTCCAGATGTGCTTGGGCTCACAGTTCCCTCCATCCCTGCCTCCTCCCCGGCCGTGCTGCCTGGGGGCCAATGGGAACTGGGAGTCCAAGCACATCTGGGATGACTGCAGCTCCTCCATCCCTGTGCCAGCTCAACACTGGCCAGAAACATTTGGGCAAAGCTCCATTCTCTGTAAAGGCTTTTCTCTCCTGATGCAGATCTTCATACAGGACATCATTCCCATCTCACCAAGAGCTATTTTCACCCAGGAGCTGAAGAAGCTACTAGAAACCTGGTGGGCTTGAGCACGACAGACACAGAGCAAATTTGGCGACGGCAGACGACACTTTGACCGTCCTTGGTGGTCCCTTCTCCTTGGCAGAGAAAGTGGGTGGGCTGGCTTAGTGTTTGCGGAAAACAAGACACTTGTTGTTTGCAGGCATGTCGACCTGGAAGCAGAAAATCCTGAGGTTACTTGAGATACTTGGCAGCCACATTATACGGACGCAGGCACACAGTTCAACCAAAGACACCATTAGGCCTCTTCAGGTGTCTCCCCCTCCAAGCCAGATTCTCCTTGCAGGGGGTGGGGAGAGTGAGGGGCACGTTTCCTAGACCCTCTTCTTCCCTTGTACGACTTTCTCCTCTCCTGCAACTCTCCACATGTTGGGGGCTGAACTTCTGCACCGGCAAACCTGCCCTGCTCCTGTAGACAATGACAATAATTCGGTGGTAGGGCATCTACCTGGCATGCAGAAGGTCCCACACTCAATCCCTAGCATCTCTGGGCATCCCTGGCACAGAACCCTTTCTGACATTCTGGAGAACCAGTCAAGTGCAGGCAATATAGAACTGGGTGTACTAATGGTCTGACTCAATATAAGGCAGTTCCTTAGGCTCTCCATGCAACTCAGAACCCTGGAGGGTCAGGAACCTAAATTGCTTGGAGAGCCCAGCATGTGTGGGGAACCTCTGGAAGAGGCTGTTGTAGGGTGGTGGAACCGGTGCAGTGATACTGGGTGCCACACTGCAGGGGCGCCAGAACAATGCTGAAGAATGGAATGTGGGGACATCAAATTTTAGTGCTGCACTGGAATTTAAGAGCCCAAAGTCTGCAACCCCCTTTAGCCATCCAGCTGTTGAAGAACTATACAACTCCCACTGCCCCTGGTCATTGGCCATGCTTGCTGGGGCTGATGGGAGTTGTAGTCCAGTAACATCTGGAGGGCCAAAGGTTCCTCACACCTGACCCACAAGAATGTCTACTACACTGCTTCAGAACATTACAAGATGAGCCCTGCTGGATCCGACCAAAGGCCCATCCAGCCCTGCATTCTCACCATGACGAACCAGAAGACTGCCAGGAGAACCTCAGCTACACACTCCCTCCAGCTGCTGTTCCCAGCAACTGATTCCCAGTGGAGGGAGAACACAGCCATGGTGTTTTCATAGTGAAGGCACTCGCCAAGAGACAAATTTGCTCCTCCCAAAACTATTTGCAACACATATTTTCCCCTCCCTCACCCACAGACATCCTGCTGCCATTCGCGGGGCTGGGCTACTCCACACCTGGCCAACAACACTTCAGTGGTGGGAGAAACCAGCTGGGGAACCCCAAAGGAACTCCCAGGGGAAGAAGGCTCAGAGCCAAGGGGTTGGTGGTGGGATGACAAAGAGTAGTCAGAGGCAGAAGAAGGAGCAAACTGGGAGGAGGTGTCGGAAGATGAAGGGGCAACAGGGTTTGGTGAGCAGGAAGAGGCTGTGGCAGAGAGCAGTCCAGAAGAGGAGACTGGAGAGGAGAGGGGCCAAGAAGCAGAGATGAGTCAGGCTGGTGAAGAAGTCAGGGTGTCACCCGCTCCTGCTGTGACCAGATCCCCTCCCCACTGGTCTCCCAGAACCAGAATAGGGAGGAGCTTGGGAAGGACCCTGGGGAGGAGGAGATTTAGAGAGCTGTGGAAGGCAGGGACCTTCAGTTATCGCAACTGCCTCATTAGGGCAAGATCTATTGGGAAGAGTTGCTGTGATTATTACTCCTAGCCTCCTAAGGAGAACTTGCTTCCTTGAATAAAGAGTCAACTTTACTAATGCCGTGTGACTTATGCTCCTGACACCCATCCCTGACAGGTGCCCATCTTCCCAGATCCTTGAGCCACGCTAGCCGGAGCTAATAGGAGCCAAACAACAGTTGTGGGGCAGCACACTCCCCCTTCCCCAAAACCTATTCTTTAGGTTCCTATGACCACCTACCATCCTCTCCAACCACATCCTATTGATCTCAGCAAGCTGCTGCAGCAAAGCGGTGTCCCGAAGGCCCCAGGCTGGGTTTCTGTGGTTGGGAGTGGGGGGGGGGGGAGAAGAGAGAGAATGAAGTTAATCACTGCATTCAAGAGGTCCTTCCATACAGAAAGCAACACTGCTGCCTCCACATGAGGGTTTCCTATCCACACATGTCAGAAACCTGCTTGAGGTGATGCCTACAATGGCTTAACAATCACTCCCTCTTCCCAGGGAACTCTGGGAATTGTAGCTCTGCGTGTGTGGCTAACGATGGCCTGAATTGGGCCATGTCTGTGCTTTATATTCCAAGCAGTGTTATACTGCTTTAGCAGTCATGACTTCCCCAAGTGTGGCCAGGAGACCCCGACTTCCCTCACAGAGCTACAGAGTCAAGAGTGGTGTAACTGTCAATCCCTCTTCCCAGGGAACTCTGGGAACTGTAGTTCTGTGAGGGGAATGGGGACCTCCTAACAATACTCAATGAACTACAATCTTGAGGATGCTTAGAGGTAAGTCATGACTGTTTAAAGTGGTATAAGAGTGCTTTGAATGGATGGTGCAGATGTCAACCAAGTAAAACTCAGGAGTAGAGCCACACTACTCTTCCTTATTTTATATACTGTTCAATCAAAAATAAATAAATCTCTAAGCCATTTGCATAAAATGGTATAAAATAAACATTTAAAAATAGCAAAGATAACCCCAAAACATAAATAAAACCATCCAAATATACATAAAAAACCAACAGATCTTTGAGTCTGATAAAATGACATATCAGCAGGCAGGGAGTTCCTAATGGTACCTACTGCCATGCTGAAAGTGAAGATTCCTTGCAGTTGCAGAATGAACATTATGGAGGACTTTTGAAAGTGCCTTTTCTGCAGATGGAAACAGCTGAGAGGGCACGGTAAACTAGTTCCAAAGCTGCTGAGGGCTTTATATGCTATGAGTAACTCCTTTGATTTGGCCTAGCTCCTCCTTACCTCTGCCTCAAGTAGGAATCAAAGTCCACGTTGCTCTGTGGGTAGATGCAGCCATTCACAGCATAAGGCTTGGGGTGGAATCAGGCAGGGGGAAAACACACCAAACAGTTTAAGACAAAGTGATATCAAACAATCAAATGATTTTTTTTAAGTGTTTTGTTTTTTAAAAAAAATCAAATAATGTGTGGGTTCTTTGTCCTGCCACCCCTTAACTCAGAACTGGAAAAAACTAAGAATTGAGACAGCTACGTTCCTCTTAATGAAGCTTTCAGAAGTTATGGGGGGCTTAGATTACAGAAAGCTTTAAAAAAAAAAAAAACAGCAACCAGTTACTTCAAAGTTGCCAGTGTTAGAAAATGCACCTTGGATTTTCCGCAGAGCCAAGGGTTGCCACTAGGGGGGGACATGGCATACTGTTGGCAACGAATGCGACCAACTTCCAAAAAAACCCCAAAAACCCGAGACCGAAGCAAAACATCACATGAATCTCTATACACAGAATCACTAGGCTGTTGCAAAGGATAAACCCGCAGCCCTCAAGAGGTGGTTACTTCAGCTGCCCTCATTCTTAGCCAGAGTGACCAACAGCCTAGGATGTTGGGAGTTGTGGTCCAGTTACATCTGGATTGGCACAGGTTCTGCACCACCACCAGAGGCCCAAGAACAGCAGCTATGCGTTCTGGTTACTTTAGAGCAGCCTTCCCTGAGCTGGTGCCGTCCAGATGTTTCAGCCTACAATTTATATTCCAAAACATCTGGAGGGTGCCAGATTGAGGGAAGGCTGTTCTAAGGAGACATTATCTAAAGGAGTTCAGGGTCCTTGTACCATAACGCCCAGGGTCAAAACTACATGTGGCATTAAAAGCACCTGGGCGGGGGGGGGGGGATTCAAGGGTTTTTTAAAAGAAGTAAATATAATTTTCCCCACTCCTTTTTAAGTCCTGAGAAAGATCCTTCCTCTGCTGCTACTTGCAAATGGAAGGAAATTTCCCAGTGCATTATCTGTATGTAGCCAAATTCATACAACAGAGGGAGAATTTAGCAAGCTGGGAGGAACTGCAAGTTTTGCACAACGTTTCTTGTTTTCTTTAACTGCTGCCTGGAGCTGATGGGAGTTGTGGCCCAAAATATTTAGAGGCCACCCACTTGACAAAGGCTGCTTCAGCAAAAGCAGCATCTAGATTACAAGGAACCTGACTGACAGCTTACCCCGTATGTGACCATCACTGCTTTAGGCTTTAACAGCTTTCCTGCTCCTCTGAACAAACCCTGTGGTTGGGGGCGGGGGAGGCAGGGAACAATTAAACAAAATGCAAAAGAAATAGGTTAAGAAGCTCATTTGGAAAGAGCGGATTTCATGAGAATCACAAAGCATTTACAGGATATGTATAAAAATTAGCAAGAAAGTGACAACTGATCTTTCCAGTAGGATTTTTCCTGTGTATCTAAATTCTGTTTCTTGCAGATTCCTTACGGAATAGTAAAAGAAGACAATGTAAGTTTTGCAAAATTGTGGTTGGTTTCCAGAGCAAGAGGCACCTTAGACTACCTCCTCTCCATAGATGCAGTTGGTCAACAATGGTGAGGGAAATGGACTCAAGGGTGCTTCCTCTAAGCATGTGCAGAGCGCATTTCTCTCACTGTTGCATCAGTTTATTTGTAGGAATGCACACAGGTCCCGCTTTCTGAACATTCAACGTGTGAAAATTCACTTATCCATACACAGTGAATTAGTACTCAAACCTTACTATACACACCACAGATTCAGATATCAAAACAAAACATTTCTTTTTTATTTCCTTGTTTGCCTTTTACTGATTGGCTGAGGAACAGAGGGAAGAAGGGAGGGATTGGACAAAATCAGAGAGCATTTTTTTATATTTTTTGCTTTCGGGGGTCAAAATTCTGTGGGCATGAGCACATTATAAATTTCCCCACAGGAATCAATGGAAATTATCAACTCATTATGCAAACACTCTCATAACTAAAAATCTCTAGGAAACACATTGTTTTCGATAAGCGAGACCTGCGTGTACTTCTAACCTGACAAATCACTGAAAAAGGTCTCATGGCAGTGTAATAATACATTTGTTAAACCACCATAAAATTACAAAATCATAAGATACAGGAGATATGACCAACACTGAATCAAATTAATTCTCTAAAATCACTTGGGAAAACAGAAGCATTTTCTGCAGGCAGCAAAATTGTTAGTGTTGGTCTGATTTCAAAGGGAATGGCATTCCAAAGGCCTGGTGCTGCTATACTAAAAGCCTCAGCTGGCCGTATGGTGCACCATTTGTAGGTGTATAAGCAACTGGGAGCAACACACTAGATTTCTGCTATTGGTGATGCCGGTTCCCTAAATTAGCAAACAGCCCAGGAAAGGTTGTTAGCTAGAAGTACATCCGACCAAGAACCACAAGATGGCGCTTGCGTTAGCTACACAGAGACCACTCAAATCCAAAAGCAAGGAAAGTGTAACTGCCTTCATTGCAACTCACTGATGGGAGGCTGGAGAAGGCATATCCAATCAGGGCAGCAGCAAAGACCAAGGGTTAAAGCCCTCAACTCAACCTTCTCCCAATCCAGCTCACTCCCCTCTCTTTGCAATGACTATTTGTTTCTGGAAAATCTTGAATGCCATAGCTGACCATTTGGGCTGCAAAAAGTCCAGGAGTTGGTAGGAACTCTTGGCTTGAAGATTAAGCAAAAATACAAAAACAAAAGTGGGGACTGATAGGACTAATACCCTTAACTCCACAGAACACATTCCCCGTTCCATTATTCCAATGAGCAAACTAAGGTTTGTCTCCTTCCTTCCAGTTTTTGTTTGGGCGCTTAACATGCAGCCTGCTGAAGAACCCAAACAAACCTGAAAGTTTGCTTTCCCTAACAGAACATTTGATATAAAGGGATTACTCTACTGTTATTTTGGCTTTCATCCCCTCTCAAATGGATCATTTGAGCATATTCTGAGAACTTTCAAATCGACCATCTAAATCAGGTGTAGTCAACCTTTTTATACCTACAGCCCACTAACACATATTTCTTGATGGTAAAATTTCCTTACCGCCCACCAGTGCTCAATGGAAGGAGGATTCAGCTTGTGCCATAGATCCCCCTACCGCCCACCTAGAATCCTGCAACACCCACTAGTGGGCAGTAGGGACAAGGTTGACAATCCCTGGTCTAAATGGATGTTGCTTCATTTAAAAGCAGATTGTTAAAATCTTATCTGGGGGGGGGGGGTTAAGTACCACGGTTCTTGGCGCTGTCTATGATTATATGGACAAGGCTTGGTAACATAAGTAACTAGAGAGTACAAGGTTCTGCTGCTAGCACACAGCTAAACATGCATCTACTACTACTTCTTAGTGCAACACACTTACTGACTTTAAAAGGAATTAAAAATCACTTTTTTCTTCCAGTTTAGAAGCATTTTCTGACTTAATGGCCTGTTGTTGCTTACCAGTAGAAACCAGTTAAGGAGCTACCTAGGTATGATTTGGACCTACTGCCAGGAAGCTTCTAAGATGTCAAATCAAAATACTGTATTTTTCGCTCTATAACACACACCCGACCATAACACGTACATAGTTTTTAGAGGAGGAAAATCCGTAGGCATGCCACCCGTAGGCATTCCCTCCATAACACGCACAGACATTTCCCCTTACTTTTTCGGAGGAAAAAAGTGAGTGTTATGGTGCAAAAAATACGGTAGTTAGCGTCATCTTTCCCCAACCTGCAGAATTGGATTTAGGGTTGTGCAGGCGGTTCCCCTGCACAGGGCATTGAGCCAAGGGGCCATAAAATTGAGAAGATCCATACTTAAGAAGATCCAATTGGCCCCTGCCAACCTGATACCCGCTTCCAGATGGGGCTGATGGGAGTTGGAGTTCAGCAGCATTTGGAGAGCCAGTGTTGGGCCAGGTACATGGTCCAGCAAGCATTTGGCTCAGGTGGTGCTTGGCAGTCTGATTCTGGTGGGCGGGGTCAAAGGCAATCGTGGGTGGAGTCATTAATGTAAATTTTACCTTTGTACAGCTGACTACTTTCTTCATTCACACACCCCTTTCTCTCCCTTGATCAGGCAGGCAAAAGGCATTATCCAAATTACCCTGATAGAAATGGGCAGAAAAAAGTTCCCCGTTCCCACTATGTGCACTTACCTGGGAGTAAGAGGTGAAGAAGCTCCTTTTTCCCTTCTGGCACCCTAGATGGATATTTTAGGGCCTTACCTTATTCCTGTGATTGCGTTTTAAATTTTAATAAATTGCTTTCTTTTGCCACATATAACATTACAAACTTAAAAGAGATACAGAAATGAACAATGGCTTGCCTGTTTGGTGCCATATGGTCCACAACTTTAAAAAGAAAATGATACAGAGTGGACAAATGGTTATTGCAGAGACATAAATCCAATGCTACAAATAATATTATGATTCCATGGAAGCGCAACGCAGCGGTTGTTAATAAGTCCTGGGATGCAATCAAATTCACATAAAATCATACTTTGCAAGAACTTCCTGTAGCACCACATTTCAAACTGTTTTTAGCATGGTGTTTCTGTTGTTCTAACCTGCCCTGGCACCTTAGGGTGAAGGTTGGGTAAATAAATCAGAATAATTCAGTCCCATTCAGCTCAGTGGGCTTGACTTCCCAGCAGACACAGTACAGGCTTTCACTGCCAAGCGGGCTGACAGGAGTGTGGCCTCACCTCCGTGCAGCTCATGTCCGAGATATGAATCATGTTGATGTTGACAATGAGGTCCAGAGAGTCCGGGCGCAAGCCGCCCCACGTCTCCCAGCTGCGCGATGCATCCAAGTAAATGGGTGGTTTGACATTCGGGAGGCGGTACGCCCTGATAAATTCAGAAATGCTAGAAAGAGAAGGAAGAGAGCCAGACTGCAGATGGGGCAAGGGTCAACGGTAGAGCCGGCACCAGCAGTTTGCTCTCAGTAGGGACAGGGGTGCCATCAGGGTAGGAGACTCTGGGGTACAAGTCCAGGGCCCTTCCGGGGTACAAGTCCAGGGCCATTTAAAGAGGAGGCCTTGCACCAGTCCATTAACTGCACAGTCTGAATGTGGGACCATAGGAGGCAACTTTTGGTCCACCAAGCTCAGTATTTTCTACAAACTATGGCAGCAGCTCTTTGGGGGTTTCATAAGGCCCTACCTGGAGATGCCGGGGACTGAACCTGGGGCCTTCTGCATGCAAGGCAGATAATCCTGACACTGAGCTAAAGGCCCATTCCTAAAATGGCTTCATTGCACTACCAAACCAACCAGTTGAAAGCATAAAGCAAATCTAGCCGATAAATGAAGTGCAAAGGAGGTTGGTTGTGTTACCAGCAAAGCTGCTGAAGAGTTCAGAAGAACCCTTCCAATTAATCAATTAAACCTGCGTAAATTGTGCATGGGGGGAAATGACCCACAGCTTTCCTAAAAAAAGGAAAAAGCAGCCAACGTTGCCCTTAAAGAGGGGCTTCTCACAGACAGAATGCCTCTTCCCAGATCACACTTGCCATCCACAGCTTTCATAAACACTTTTAAAATGAAAAGGGCCACTGCGAGGCTGTCTCTCCCCCCCCCCCACTAGAAAGGGGAGGCTGACCTGTCCTCATCCATTGGCCAATTAAGCAGCAGCTCCTCTCCCTATCCTGTTTCCCTTTTATAGCATGTCTTTCAGAGTGTTAGCTTAATATATGAATGTTCTTAGTGCATTTTAGGTGCCAATGGATACTTTGATTTCAGTGGAAAGAGCAAGCTGTGTGATTTTTTTTTGGGGGGGGGGGCTGTTTCTGGATCAGAACTGCAGTGGGAATGAAGTAGTAAGGCCCCTGTACCCATCAACCCATCCTACCAGGAACCCAATTCAGATTCTGTGACTATAATTTACTTTAATTAACAAAACAAAAAAGTGCCAACCACTAAAGCAATTGCTAAATACACAAGTGATGTAATATTAGTTTGGTACTAAATTCAAAGAATTATAGGCCTGGCACTAAACTATGGTCTGCGCTATCCCCTAAACTAGGGGCTGGGCTGACTTCAGCCATGCGTGGTATCCTTTCCTCCCCAGCCCCACCTGCCCCAAGGATATGTTTCAGATTTGCAAAACCAGAATGAATACTGAGATTTGCTGAAGAGTTAACGTGTAACAGAGCAGTGCTCAGTGATCCTGTGTTTAGAGGCAAAGGAGATGCTTTGCTGGACCTGGTCAAGGTCCACTTAGACCAGCCTTCGTAGCAAGAATCAGAGCAACCAACTAACCATGAAGCTGGCCAATCATTATGGACAAGCTCACTTTCAAGTACAATCTAAGGGACACTTTTTAACCGCTGCTTTACATTATTTTGCCCTCCCTCAACTGTCACCTAGAAACAGCCATTCCACCAGGCTTTTGGATTTGCTTCCATCCCTGTTGGTCATTTTGAGAACAGCAGCTTCAAAAGCTGGAGCTTGAGTTTGCTTTTTTCCTCCTCCTTCCCCACTCTTTTTTCCTTGCGTGTTATCACTTTTTTAGTATCTGTTTTTTTGTTTGTTTTGTAAAGCTGAAGGGAAAAAAGAAAGAAACCTCCAAGATGCTCTTTCAGTTTAAGACCAGTTAAAGATGCTTAGAAGAAGAAGAAAAAACAAGCAAACAAATACAATAACGCTCACTACACGGGGTTGTCTTTAAAGGAAACTCAAAAATACCATTTCATACAGAACAAAGCTGCCACGAAGCTAGAGGCCAGACTTATTATGCCAATCCTGTATCGCTTACATTGGGTGCCAGTTTGTTTCCAGGTTCAGTTTTAAGGCACCCTTAATTTAAATCCCTTTAAATAAATATTTTATACTGACCACAGCCCTAAAACCATTAATTTCCAGCATTAGTCTTACAGGCGGGCACAGGTTAATAAGACATTTATTTCTTAACTATTGTCTATAATGCAGAGAAGATTCTGTAAGTCCATTCTGCGGGGTGGGGGAGCGACAGAGAAGGGGAGAGACCGGAAAGCCATAGCGCCATCCCCTTATGGATGCAATAACTTCACCATGGTGGGTGGGGAACTGCTGATCCCTTTCCCCCTAACCAAGCCCACCTGCTGCCAATCTGCTGGTGTCATTGGGTGACGTCAGGTCATGGGCGGGGTAGTGGTGGCGGTGGGGCTCAATCCCGCCGGGCACGGCTGCTTCGCCAGTGTGTCTCCTGCACGGAACTCACTGACAGAGCAGACTCCCGCCCCCGCCAGCCAGCTGTGAAAAGTGGGTGGGAGGAGCAACACCCACCAGCCACATGGCATAGTCCGTGCATTCAATGTATATAGTGCACATGAGGCCTGAAGCGCGTCAAGAACACGTTTCAGACGAGACCTAGGATGCAGAGAGGGTCCTCCTCGTGTCCAGACTGGACCGGCGGGGAATCCCGTGCAAGTCCACTCCGACGATCCGTCCCAGGTCCGCCCCAGCAGCGAGGCTCCTACGCCTCGCCTTACCTCTCGATGCATTTCGGATCCACATCCGAGGGCTGCCAGAGCACGTTGGGCATCATTTGGGCAAAGTGGGCCGCGTGCTGCCCGGAGCCTGAAGCCACTTCCAGCACCTGGACTTGCGGCTGGCAGGGGTTCACGTAGTCCCGGAGGACCCTCAGGATAGGCTCCTTGTTCCTCTCCCCCGCCGCTGCTACGAACGCGGCACTCATCCTGCAAAAGAGCGGTGAGGGGGTCCTTGGAAGGGACTTGCCGCTTGCAGAGCAGAAGGAGAGCCGCAGGGCGCCTTGCAACAGTTTGGCTGCAGGATCCGCAAGCAGCCTGCAAGGACTTTCCTTCTCGTCCTCTAGGTCTACCTTTAAGGAGGCTCGCACCCCCGCACCCAAGGATTGCAGGCTGGGAATTTTGTCCTCAGAGCTGCTGGGAGGGAGGGAGGGAGGGAAGGAGATCGAGGAAGTTATATGAAGCCACAAAGCAAAAGACTACGATTCCCAGAATGCAGCGCGGGGGGGGGGGAACGTGGGTATTGGTTCCACTTCTGCCCCTCCTCCTGGTATAGATGGTTTTGCAAGCGGGTGCTTAGAAAGTCCGGAAACCAAGTTTCTGGAGGGAATCTTGATTTTCAAACGATAGGAAGCGTGGGCTTCTTGAATGTGTGTTTGGACTTAGCAAATAAACCATAGATTTACTCCCTAGTAAGTGTCTGCGCTGCTGTAGCTAATTCATGCCTTACTTACAGGTTCCTTTGACATTTCGGCTGCAAAAAAGAAACGGGATATTTCAAGGTGCTAGTCCGCAGGGCTCTTTATTCCTTTTTGCTGCAGTAGCCGGTGAACTGGTGTACTCCTCTGAGACATTGTTTTTAATAATAATAATAATAATAATTTATTATTTATACCCCGCCCATCTGGCTGGGCCCCCCCAGCCACTCTGGGCGGCTTCCATAGAAACCAGGAAACACTAAAATATCATACATTAAAAACTTCCCTGAACAAAAACTATTATTATTATTATTATTATTATTATTATTATTATTAAGTTTTCTTGTGTTGAAAGACATAGTCACTGTCTATACAACAACCCTGTAAGATAGGTTTGCATTATCCTTTACAAATACTCTACAGAACTAAATTGTATTGGAAAACAGGTTATTCTGGATGTAATGAATGGGGGTGAGCCCTGAATATAAATAGCTTTTCCCCGTTCGTATATACTCGAAAGTAATGCCCTTCTTCTGGGTTTAAGTGGGGGTTCTTCCCATCTAAATATGCACGTAGACTTTAAAATCATGGAGCGGATATAGACGCAAAGCAGGCGCATGACACAAAGGAGGAGAAGTGGGAAACTGTTATCACGAGTTTGCGCATGCAAATATTATATACTTATAGTGTTTGCGAAGTAAAACGAAACCAAAAATTAAAAAAATCCTGCGCCGCCCGGGAATCGAACCCGGGTCGCAAGAATGGGAATCTTGCATGATACCACTACACCAGCGGCGCGGTTAGGAAATTCTTGCTCTGGGGGTTCCTATCAAGCCGTAAGAGGGAGCCACCTATAGGTACGCAATGGTAAGTATCTTGTAATTGTCTCATTAGTTTCATGAAAAAATAACATGCTCCAGACTTTTCAGTGGTTTTTTTTATTTTATACCAAAAAAAAGGGCAAATGACAAAATGTAACTTTTTTTCTGAGTTTGCAAACATTTAAAACTTACTTTGTTAATGCCAATGTAGGTAAAGTCCATCATTATTAAACCCCATATTTTTCAGTGGGAAGGAAGGTGGATGGAAGTATAAGTTATGTCAGACTTTTTTGTTATACCCATTTTGCTGAAGGGACCATCCTGGAATGTCTTAGTATTATTATTAAATGTCTGTATCCCTTCCTTCCTCCCAAAGGAGCCCAGGGCAGCAAAACAATACAGCTTAAAATAATACATACTTTAAACAATTCAAACTCTCCTAAACTTTTAAAAACTATTATGTTGTTAGCTGTTGTGGCTAATGTCATAGGCCAGTAGTTTTCAAACTTTCTTTTTCTGGGCCACAGTTTCGGAATAAAAAATTGCTTGCATCACGCCAAATGTTTTATCGGTAAGAAATACATTAGAAAAGAAAAAGAAAAAACTAGCAGTGCTGGAGAACACAGAACACAACTATTTTATAATTTGATCATGGGGCGTCCAGAAAGTATAAAACAATGCAGCTACATAAGAAATGAATTATTCCCAAAATATAGTTGTAAACAAGCCTCTTACATATGTACCTTACAAACTAAGAGATGTGAGCTTGCTTTTTCTAGGTAACCTCATTTATATTGGGTCTGATTTGAGACAAACAAGCTCTCATCTCCTCATCAACACAAATAAGACTTTCTCTTTTCCGATCTTTAAAATTTGTTGGAATTGAAAATCCCCGCCCACAACAATATGCTGTGGAGAATCATAGAAGAGTAGCCAATGCTCTTGAAGAGAGGCGCAGATAATGTTTCTGATGGTATATCCGAAAAGATTTATTTTGAAACTATAGGATAGTACACTGAAATGTTTAAATGTTTCTTTGACTGTCCTTGAATCTTCCTGCCACACTTGCCATCCTCTCCTGCCATATCCTTTGAGAACCACTCAGTGGTGTAGCGTGGGTTGTCAGCACCCGGGGCAAGGCAAGTAATTTGCGCCCCCTAACCCGTGGATTTGCGCCCCTAACCCCCAGATGTTGCGCCCGCTACGGCCGGCCCCCCCTGCACCCCCCACGCTATGCCACTGGAACCACTGTCCTATGCACTCGGCTTCAAACACCAGCAGTGGGAGAGCACTGGAGCCAGAATGAAAAGTAATGTGTGCACAGCCATAATCTCTCAACTGGACAACCCTGCAATTTAGAAGATTGTCGCCTATAATGTAGGACACTTGTTTGTGTCCCCCTGCTCCCAGAAGGGTGGAACTCTTGGATTAATTTTGCATCCGTATGAATAGGGGGCCCGATACATAAGAAAGATGATCTGCCCACAACTTACGAAAGCTTCCGCATACCTTGGGATAATCTGTAAACTGTTTTCACCTATGGCCCAGACATTGGTAAATCCAGCTCTGAATCCACTTCATTCATGTAAACAAGCTCAGCTTCCAGGAGGACATGGACCTTGGAACATTTCCAGCTACCGGTGCAATTACCGTATATAATTTTTAAAGCACCACCAATATTGCTCTCTGATGTGAATCCAGCAGACCCTCAAAAATCCATGCTGTAAGAATTGGTGTTTCATGAGAATTGGGGTGCTACTGCAAGCACACACACCCCTGTTGTCATTATGAAATGTTGAAAGGTATGTACTGGGATTTCCCTTTTCCCGAATTGCTCAAGGGCATAGCTGTCAAGTGTCCCTTATTTGAAGGGACAGTCCCTTATTCCAGTGCCATGTCCTGCTGCTGTCCCTTATTGATGGATGTCCCTTAAATGTCCCTTAAATGATGTCCCTTAAATTTCAAAGGAAGCAGCTCCTCTTCCTCCCTCCCTGCCAGCCAGGGAGGAGGGAGGCTCCAACTGTGTTGCTTGGCTGTGTTACTCACCCAATAAGAAGTCTAAGAATGACTGGGGGCGGAGCTTGCATGCCTTGTGTGTGGCTAGTTAATGCAAGCTGAGGGAGTTTTTGAATGCTGGACGCCATTTTGTTGCACGTGCTGCTACAAACTTTGCAGTGCAAAGCCAGGCTGGGGAGCCATCTTAAGTTGAGGCTGCATAGGCCTTGTGGTGCATGTGATTCAGATTCTATTCAGTTGAACCTCTGGTTACAAAGTTGGTTGAACAGTGTTCTCGAAGCTACCAGCATGA
This sequence comes from Podarcis melisellensis, assembly GCF_964234715.1. NCBI lineage: Eukaryota > Metazoa > Chordata > Lepidosauria > Squamata > Lacertidae > Podarcis > Podarcis melisellensis. The sequence continues at coordinate 17,273,670 of NC_138546.1, read as the reverse complement.
GTTTGACCAGACTGCAGGAGGACAGGAAGACTGGAGTGCCTGAAACAGGTGAGGCTGCAGGTCCCTTATTTTGGCTGCTGGTCCCTTATTTTCAAATCTGTAAGTTGACAGCTATGCTCAAGGATCAGAGTAGACATCTTTGCATCAAAATGCAAGTTCCCATTTCCATTTACTCCACATCCAACAGGCTCCCATGGCTAAATTTTGAAGCCACATTCGCACAAACTTAGCCACAATCCATATTGATCCTGTAGATTCTTGACAAATACTGCTGTCTTTTTCTCAAACCAGCTCCAATCCGGTTAGAAAAGCAGATGCAGGGTAATATGAACATTTGAGCCAGCTGCTTGGCACAATGCACGTTTAGCTGAATAGGTATGCAAAGATGACAGCTTTGTGGATAGATTTTGTTTGGGGGGGGAGGCTGTAGGGGCAGGGAAACCAAAAAGGCCATCCTTCTCAGTAGAAGACCTCCTCAGCTGCTTTCTGATGAGATGAAACTTTGTGCAAATGTGGCTTGAAACCCAGCTGTAAGAAGGGATGACAATGTGATAGCTCAGTCAGTAGAATATGAGATTCTAAATCTCTGGGTTGTGGGTTTGAGCCCCATCTTGGGCTAAAGATTGCTGCATTGCGGGGGGGCGGGTGTCCCTTCCAGCTCTACAATTCTATGGCTCTAGGACTTTGCTGTGTCTTAAGTCCAGGGCCATCTTTAGCAGATGCAGCACCGGGGTGCAAATATCTGCCCAGCGCCCCCAAATTACAATGGATAAGGGGGGGCCAAAGCTGCGCACTGCCAGCCATGGAGGGGGGGGTGCAGCTTCCATCCTAAGTCTCTGCAGGGATTGCTCTCCTCCCGTGGAGGCTTGGGAGGCAAGCTGCATGCCCGCCAGCCATATGGTTGAGGAGTCTTGGTTGACCACAAACTTGACATGAGCCATCAGTGTGACGCGGCAGCTAAAAAAGCCAATGCAATTCTGGGCTGCATCAATAGGAGTATAGCATGTAGATCAAGGGAAGTAATAGTGCCACTGTATTCTGCTCTGGTCAGACCTCACCTGGAGTATTGTGTCCAGTTCTGGGCACCACAGTTCAAGAAGGACACTGACAAACTGGAACATGTCCAGAGGAGGGCAACCAAAATGGTCAAAGGCCTGGAAACGATGCCTTATGAGGAACGGATAAGGGAGCTGGGCATGTTTAGCCTGGAGAAGAGGAGGTTAAGGGGTGATAAATATAAGCCATGTTCAAATATATAAAAGGATGTCACATAGAGGAGGGAGAAAGGTTGTTTTCTGCTGCTCCAGAGAAGCGGACACGGAGCAATGGATCCAAACTACAAGAAAGAAGATTCCACCTAAACATTAGGAAGAACTTCCTGACAGTAAGAGCTGTTCGACAGTGGAATTTGCTGCCAAGGAGTGTGGTGGAGTCTCCTTCTTCAGAGGTCTTTAAGCAGAGGCTTGACAACCATATGTCAGGAGTGCTCTGATGGTGTTTCCTGCTTGGCAGGGGGTTGGACTCGATGGCCCTTGTGGTCTCTTCCAACTCTATGATTCTATGATTCTATGGTTGACGGGGCGCAGCTGGCAAGCATACAGGGAAAGGGGAGGCCACCAGCAAAACCGCGCAGCTCTCCCACTCATTGTGGTGCCCCTGAGAGGCCAGCACCCTGGCGCAACGCACCACTAAGCCCTATGGGAAAGACGGCTCTGCTTAAGTCACTAATTTGGACATAACTTAACATGCAGCTTTTGTTATATTATTATTAGGATTGTAGCAGGAAGGGAGGTGAAACATTTGCAGTTTCAAGGGGGAAACCATCCTTTTTTTAAAAAAACTGCCACTTGTTTTTGAGTGGGTGTGCAGGGGAGTCACTGCATCTTGGCCAAAGTGGGGGGGGGGCACTTCTTCTCAATGCAAAATACTGTACCAGTTTCAGAAGAGTTTCCTCAGTGCTGAAGAAGGGGAAGAAAGGCTTAAAATCCCACTACATATGGTCTTGTGAATTACCAGCCCTTCCCAGCTGTCGCAATCTACATTTTAAATATATATTATTAATAAATTAGTTAATTAAAAACTGCTTGTGAGGTGCAAAGAGGCATCCATCTAATTTAATTTTTTCTGTAGTTTGGCCTCGAGTGCTGGTTAGGTAGGCTGGATTTGAATAGTAGTCAATTGACTAGAGGGCATGCAATGCAACAGCAGGAGGAAGGTGGCACCTTTCACCTACAAACAGACAAAGTCACCCTTGCAACATTGCCGACCTTTGGCTAGCTAGAGCAGGAATTCCCAAGGTCATCTCTGAACTTGGCTCACCTTGGAGCACATGGAGAAAGGTGAAGGCAAGGCAGAGCCCACTCGCTTTCCCATTAAGCACTTCTCTTAATATACATAGGAATATAAGAAGATGCATGATACTGGCTGAGTCATACTATTGGTCCATCAAGCTCTGTATTGTCCACACTGACTGGCAGCAGCTTTCTGGGATTTCAGGCAGGGTTCTCTCTCCCAGCCATACCCTGCAGATGCGGGGGCCTGAACCTGGGAACTTCTGCACACAGAAGCAGCTGCTCCGACAGTGAGCATCTGCCATCCTTCTTGAAGGATCTCAGACTGCAGGAAACAGCAGCACATAAGTCTAATTGGTTTTATTTCCAGCTTTGGTGAGAGTAGAATCCTCTTCAGCAGAAGCACCTTTGGCAGAAAATGCAGGAGGGGGAAAATCATAATATTTTGACGAAGCATTGAATTTGATTAATCGTGTTTTTCCTTTCATTTATGCATTGCTTCCTACAAAACATCATGAAGCAGTTTTACAAGAAAACTGCAAAACCATAAAGCAATGTCATGTATCAAAACAATGAAAATTATTTCACATATTCACAGAGTGAGATAAAAAAAATCACTTCAAAGGTTTGCTGAAAAGGAAGGTATTCAACAGGCACCAGACAGCAGAGACTGTGCTTGTCTGGTATATAATGGGAGGGAATTCCAAAGATATGTTCTGCTGCACTAAAAGCTGGCTCCTGTATCATAGGCAAGGTATCTCCTAATGAGATGATGCCTGCAGAATGCTCTCTCCTGTAGAGCTCAGTGATAAGCTGGCTATATTTTGTTAAATTTATATGCAGTTTTTTGGCCCAAAGACTCCCCAAACAGTAAACTGGTGGTGTAGCAAGAAAGGATAGTGTAGCAGGAAGATTCAAGGACACTCAAAGAAACATTTAAACATTCCAGTGTAATATTGTATACTATAGTATCAATTGCTTTTTTATTATTTGCAGAATATGGATAGAGATATTTTCAAAATGAGAACAAGAACATAAAGTGATCACAACTAGGATTGCCATTCAAACAGTTTGAATACAGACTTGCCATTCAAACAGAGTGCTAGAAAAGACTAATTTATAATTATATTTTGGGAATGGTTCAAGAGCATCCTACAGTTCTCCATGACATAATGCTGTGAACAAGGATTTTCAACAAATATGAAAGGTCAGAAAAGAGAAGGGCTTCTTTGTGTTGGTGAGGAGTTGAGAGATTGCTCGTTTCAACTTAGACATAATATAAATGAGATTACCCAACAAAAGCAACCTCACAGCTCTCCCTGAGTTTGTATACATACTTAGGGCACACATGTACATATTACAGAGTGTGAAATACTGTTGCTTTCCTGCTATTGTCATCATTATCACAAATAGGATGCAACAAAATATTGCATGTCCCGAATTCCAGCCACTCCATTCCATTCTCCTCTCCCGTTTCTTTTATTCTCCCCTGAACACAATCAGGCAGCATTCGATGGTCTCCAAACATTTTCAGCCCTCCCTGTCTGTTTTTGAGTCCCTCCTGTTGTACATTCCCCACGGCTGTTGTGTTTTGTGCTTCTGTGAATCATGGGAAGCTGCCTGCTACTGAGTCATACTGCTAATCTATTTAGCTCAGTATTGTCTGCACTGACAAGCAGCAGCTCTCCAGAGTTTCAGGCTGAGGATATTCCCAGCCCTACCTGGAGAAGCCAGGGATTGAACCGGGACTGTCTGCATGCAAATCACTGAGTTACTGCTCCCCCCACTGCAGGCCAGCTGATGCCTCCCATTTTGTGTTTGTGTGTGGTTCCATATTTTGGCAACATAAGGAATGGCACTCACAGCCTGAACATCAGAAACAGAGCGAATTTTTTATTATTATTTTGTGTTAAGAATACACAAAAAGCAAGCTGGTCTATGGGACCATATTGCTTGACTCAGCAGGCTAGTTCTTAAGATGTTTTCACTGCACACAGGAACATTAAAGATTGATCAGGAAATAGGAAGAAATGTCTGCTGATTGGCACATGCATAAACATCCCTTGATTTCTCTGCATTCAGTTCCTCTACTCCAGCCTGGCTACACATTTGGCCCTGAATCAGCAAGGAGAATAACTGCTCTCTTTTCTCTAGACATGGGGCAGAATAAGGGGGTAAAACACAGCACAACACTTAGGAACAGAATGAAATTTTTAAATCCTCCTTTCCATTAAAGATAAGTTAAAAACATAGCCATCTGTGACACTTTAAAGACAAACGCTTTTATTATGTGGCCCACAATCCACTTCATCAGATGTATGACGTGTTATCCCAGTTATCCCATCAGTGTATACCTGCAACTCAATATAACACTTACCTGAATCTGCTAAAGTGGACTGCAAGACCTGAAAGCATATGTCATAACAAATGTGTTAAGTCTTGTAAGGTGCCACAAGACTCCTTGCGTTTTTTGCTGCAATAGTTCACACAGGAAGCTACTCTCCTTAAAAGCAGATATCTAGTATGTGTGGGTGTACTGGACTACAGCCCTGATGTGGTAGTTTTCTCCTTGCAGGGAATTATTTACATAATGAAACATCCCAGATATTATTCCTGGGCAGCTGCCATGAAGCGGTCCAGCCCACTTTTATGCAGCTCAGGATTGCTGTTGGGGTGCCGAGAATCCCAGAACCTGCTGCACGCGCGTGCTCGTGTGAATCAAGCCCAAGAGAGCCAAGAGAGTAGCCTAGCGGTGCACCTTCTCCCGCAGTTTCAAAGCCTGCTGTGCAATTGCGCAACGCATGAAAAGGGACCTCTGACTTCGAAAAGTTCTTGCACCGTCATCGGCAGACCTCCAGGCTGAGCCAAGCGCCGCGCTGCGCCTTTAAGAGGCGCGAAGGGCGGGAGGGCGTGTTGCAGGCATGCCTCCTTCGCTCGCGCTCCCACTCGCCTAGTTAAAGGAGAACCGCGCCGCGTCCAGCTGCCGCCGCCGCCGAGAAGTTAAAGTCAAAGGCAAGCCGGGAAGACTTTGCCATTGCAACAGGCGGCAGCAGCAGCAAAAACAACAACACTTGGGAAGGTTTGCGGGGGAACCACCATCAGCGCAACGTGGGGCAGAAAGGAGAGCGCACAGAGGCATCTAATTATGATTACGTATTATTGCTATTAAAAAAAACACCTTGCCATGTAAAGTTGTGTGTGCAGGACACACACTTTTTTATTTTTAAAAACTAAACTATTCTAGTTGGGCGCGCGCGTGCGGCAGATCGGCCCCCCCCTTTCCCTGCCTCGACCCACATTTCATTCATCTGGTGCTGCTTGGAGACGCAGATGATGTACACCATCACTAAGGGACCTAGCAAGTTAGCCACCCAACGGAGGACAGGTAAGGACGGGACAAGGAGGTGGGCGTTTATGTGTGGGGATGAATCTGCATGTGCGTAAGTGCCTCCTCTCTCGCCCCCCCCCCGCTGCCAACTCGGTTGTGCTTTGAGAGGGAGGGAGGAGGGAGCAGGACCCTCCGGAATCCTCCGCAGCCCGTGCCTCGGGGAAACTTCCTTCCTTCCTTTGCAAAATTGATCCGTGTGTGTGTGTGTGTGTTGGGGGGACGTATCCCTTCCTTTAAGCTCCGATCATTCAGCTCTCCCTCCAGGCCTGATGGGGCTCCTCTGGGCGGAGGTCGCGCTGCTCTGGCCCCCACCCCTTAAGGACGTTGCCTCGATTTCCCCCGCGCAGGTCCCACGCAGCAGGTGGAGAGCAAACTGGCCGACCTGAAATGCCGCCGGCGGCAGCAGCAGCAGCAGAACAGCGAGTGGCCTCTGTCAAGGTGAGCGAAGGCGGCCCTGGGGTTCCCCCTACCCACGCGCAGCCAGGGACGGGACCGCGGAGCCGGGTCCCAATGGCCGCCTGGGCAGCGGTGGTGGAAATCCTGCCCGGGCGGCCGGAGAGGACGATCCGGAGCGGCGGTGACCTTGCGCGCCGCGTGCGAGGCGATCTCCTTAATGCGGCGCCGCCTCCTCCTCCTCCTGCTGCTGGGCCCTTCCAGTGACAGCCGCCCGGGGGAGGAGGAGGGGTGTGCGTAATCGCTGCCATCCCGCCTGGGCCGACTTGCTTGGGGAGGGGGCGTGAGTGGGGGGGGGCCGAGGCATCGCTGCGGCATGCAGCCCTCCGGTGTTTGGGGCGGGGGGGGGAGACGGGGGAGGGGGGTGACCTTGTGGAAAGGTTACCGGGGTTGTCCTTGCCCCATGGCTCCCACGTGGAGGGCGGGCTGCTTTCGTAGGGAACGAGTAAGAGGCGAGTCGGGGGGGTGGGCCCGTGAGGGTGGGAGTGGGCGCAGGGCCCGCTGGGTGCAGCAGGGAGGCCAGTGGCACGTGCGTGCGCGTGTTGGGCTGCGAGGGGATCTCCTTCGCTACGGCGGGGGTGTTTGGAGGCGACGTCATTGGAGCTGGGGAAGGAGGGGGCGCGCGCGTGTTTCTAGATCGATCGCGAGCCCGTGCAGCAGCGGGCGACCTTTCCCCTGGAAAGCGCCGAGGAAGCGGACACACCCCCTTGCAAGGGGGCGGGGCAAAGGAGGGGGTCCCAAAGACGGGGCGGGGCCAAGCCCAGCGGGACCCCCTTCGGAGTTGGTGCCGGCGCAGGAATCTGGAGCGGAGGAGATCCTTGCCTCTTGCATCCTTGACCCCTCGGAGGCAAAAGGTCCTAGGAAACCGCGGAAGTGGTGCGCTCGCGAGGTTTTGTAGAAGCGATCTTGTGAGCCCTTAATGTTAAAGCTAGCTCATATTCACTCTCTGTTTCTATTTATCCTGTTGGCTATTGCATTTAGCTCACACCCTTCCTCCAAGGGCTCAAGGTGGCAAATTTGTATTTTTATCCCCCCTCCCCTATCATAATTAAATTTGTTACTCACCCTCATGGGTGTAGCCAGGGGGGGGCAGAACCAACGTGATTTGGTCAGTTAGATAAGTATTTCTATTGTCTTGCTCTGCCCCCCCCCCCACCCCTTGGCTATATCCATGCTCATCCTTCACTGGAAAGTTATCTTCACAGCAACCCTCTGAGCTTTATGAGGAGCAAGGATTTGAGGAATAGAGGGTGAGGCTCTGAAGTTGTGGTCTGGCACTCCAACTCCTAGAGAACTCTGCCTCTATTAGCCTGGTGGGTGGCGTCCTCTTTTACTGTTGAAATTTAGCCCAGATGGAACTCCTCAGAGCCGGGACTTTCCTGCTACACACACACACACACACACACACACACACACACACACACGCGTCTTGGATCTTCTTAGAAAGCCCTGGAAATTTGATTTTTAAATGGATAGTGTTAATTTGTGAGTTTCGATCCATCAAAAATTGGGTGAAGTTATGTCAAAGGCACATTTTGGTCTGCCATCTTGATTCAGAATGGCGCCTGGTGTCCAAATGTTGGCAAAGACATCACCCCCACACTGGGAACCCTCATGCCAAGTTTGGTGACAATATCTTGAGAGGCAGCCCAACCTACAGAAAACAGACAGACAAACTGTTTCCCAAATATATAGTAGCCAGCAAGATGGATAGATAGATCAAGCTTGCATCAAGGAACACTGATAGTGTATACAGGACTTCAGGCAGGGAATATCTCCCCGCCTTACCAGGCAATGCCCAGGATTGAACCCACAACCAAGGATTGAACCCACATGCCAAGCAGATGCTCTGCCACTGCACTGGGGCCCTTTCTTCATTGCAGTTATCCTCCTTGTTGATTGCATTTCATAATGCAGGTAGCAGTAACAACAACTCACAACAAAATAGGCTCTTATTTTTGTTTATTTTTTAAAGTAAAGGGATCTGTATCATTTGGCCAACATGCCTGGTCCGATAGATCCATTTCACCGATAACCGTAGCTATTCAGAGTGCATAGCCTGTGAGCTGAGGAGAGAGACTGGCAACTTTGAGACTGGCATAATCCTGTACCATAGGAAATGGGGATGAAGGGGTGTGTCTTGGCAGCCCTGTTGCTTCCCCCAGCTCACCTGACATGGTCCACTTGGCTTGCACAAGTGTGTGCTTGTTAATTCTGGATTAATTATTTTGATGATGCAAAATACACTAACATGGGGTTAGATTCCTTGCTCCATACCTAAATGTATGTTGAAATAGTAGGATGAGATGGGGGAATAATCCTTACTCTTTCCCAATAGTGTGATCACCTATCCGTGGAAGTTTTCCTGACACACGTTTATTCCACTGATCACAAATGGAGCATGAGTCCAAATCTGTATTTGCCCTCAGTGAAGACTGGTCCATTAGGGCAAATGGGACCCTGCCCCCATCAAGATCAGTCTGCTTTTGGCCACCCCCACCTGCCTGCCTCCGTACTTACAACCCGTCCAGGGGGAGGTCCTGCCTGCCAGTTTCTTCCTCTTTAGTCTCAGTGTTGCCCTTGTAGAACTTAGCGAGGAGCTGGAGAATGGGGACCAAACCAGAATAATTCATCTCCGCTTCTCATTGGCTCTTTCCCCTACTGCTGGGCTCCCTACCTTTTGCCCTAGGAGCCCCAGTGGGCACCAGCCTTCCCTGTTCCCCATGCACCTAACATTTGGGAGAGATAGTGAACTGGGCATGGAAGGAAAAGCAAGGAACGTGGCAATTGCTCCATTTTTGGGGACTGCTGGATTTGGCCTGGGGACAATCAGGTCACGGTTGCGGTCTCCTGATCTAGAGAACTAATGGATTTGGAAGATGTTCAGCATTGCATCCTTGATACAGTACGTTCTTGAACACAAAGACAGCTCTTTCTTTAAAAAAATTAAATCAACGAGTTTCCTTGTATGACATTCTGGTTTTTTTGTATGAGCTGGGGGAAACTTGGGTGGCCTCCAGACTATTAGGATTTTGCAGCAGGGATTCAGTTGCAGGCCATAAGTTTAAGGTTTGCTCAATTAAAGCACTGCAAAGTCCTATTTTTATAAACAGGCTTTTTGCAGTCAGGAAAGTGATGGGGAAATGCATTGAAAAGTGTGGGGTGAACAAATGACTAATGGGAAGACCTAAACCACTGTACAGGCAAAGTGGGCTGAATGGCCATTGACATATAACCACCCCAAAAGCAAATGAGAATGGACAGTCAATAAAGACTGGATGTAGTTTGACCACTGCATAAGCTTTGTGGAAGCAGATCAGGATGAAAACATAATAAATGGGTTATGTGGAGGAGCCTGGCAAATTCCTTATTCCATCACATTGTTAAGGTTCCCTTATCAAATCAACTTCAGTTTCAGGATACAATGGGCACCACATGGCTCTCCCCACTTCCCCTTCCATTCTCACAACAACTCTGTAAGGTAGGTCATGCCCAGAGACTATTCCCAGCAAGGGGAGGTTTGAACCCTGGTCTGCCAGCTCCTAGTCCAGGATTCAAGACACTACATGCCCTTGGCACACCTATTTGTTCCTTGTTTCAAATCTTCAATGCCTTGCTTTACATACACAATTTATCCCTGCAAAATTTGCAAGCAGCGATCTGTAGATCTTTGATTTATTCATGTTGGATGAGCAGATTGCACTCTTTTTTTCCTCAGCAGCTGAGTGGATAGTTGAGTATAATAGCTCATGACAGGAACCCCACCCCCACCCCAATCCAGCACCGCCTTGAGCCCAGTGCCCGGGGCAACCACCAGGGTTCCCATAGAAATCTATTCTGCGGCTGATCTTTTTGAAGAATTTATAACTCACCCACCTCCGCTCATAGCTAAGATGCTCTGATTGCCCTCAAGCAAGTATTACGGTAGGTGCCAGGCCAGGTATTGCTTTGTAAGCCCAGCAGTTTACTGAACAATAAAACCATTTTTATTGGGCACCTGAGATGGAGTGTTATAAACATATTGCGCGTTGCCTTCCCTCACCATGGGCAGGTTGCAGGGCTGCTGTTCTCAGCAACAGCCTTACAGGAGGTGTCAAATCCTTCTGTGCCTTATTTGGGCAGTGGACAAAGATAGACATAATCTTTCCTAGCTGGGGAGAAAGAAAATACTGCAGAGCAGGGAAGCACCACAAGCAGGTTCCCCCTCCAAGGGAGGCACAGGGAGTGGCAACAAGCGACAAGGGCCGTTCTAGTTGTGGCTTCCCTTCTGTGGAATGCTCTCCCCAGCGAGGTCCACCTGGCACCTTCACTGACATCTTTTTAACACCAGGCCTTTTGACAGACTGAGATAATGTTGGTTTGTTATTAGCATCCTGCCAGAATTCCTGTGCGGGTTGTTTGTTCTGATTTTATTGCATTATGTACTTAGATTTATGTACTTAGATTTATGTTTTTAATGTGTCAGTCATTTGGAGACATAAGGCTAATAATTAATAATAATAAAATGAATGAATGAATGAATGAATGTAGTATTTGAGGTGTGTCTGGTTTCCTCACTGTACATCTTTTGGCAAATGCTTTGCTTTGAATGGTTGAATAACAACAACAGTGATGACTGTGGAAGAATAACACTCTCAGCTTCTGTTTTGGCAGCCCAGCTCCAAAGCTCGTGTTCAACAGGGTAAATGGCAAGAGACCCCCACTCATGACCCCCCCTACGTTGGCCACAGAGGAAAACTACACCGTGGCACATGAAGAAAATGTTCGGTTTGTGTATGAAGGTAGGTGAGCTGCTCTGTTGAGCCCAGGAACAAGGTCTTTAACCTGTGCTTGTTTCCTTGCAGCTTGGATGGAAATGCTTCTGTCTAGGTGTGGAGTTTGGGATCAGCAGTGGTTGGCTTAATTTCACAGGGCCCTCAGCGACACCTGTCTCACCAGTCAATGTGAGCTGTCTGTTGCTCTCTGGATTCTTCCTTCAGGGAACTGGTTCCTCTTCCACTTTGCGGTTGTGCACATGCCAGAGAGAAAAGCAATCCTGCAAAACTGCAAGCTCTGCCCACCTCTGCCTCTGGCCACACCCAGACTCCCTTTTCCTATTGGTCAGTGGCCCTGAATAGGTAAATGGCCCTCATCACCCATCTATGGCAGCCTGGTCTAAGGAGATCTGGTGTAAAGGAGTTCAGGGTCCTCACACCATCATGCCTATGGTTAAAACTATATCTGACGTTTAACGTGTGCCTGCAGATTAAAAAAAAATGTAAATAGATTTTTTAAAAGGGGAAGTTCAACAGGTGTTGCTTTCCTTTCTCCCCACCTACCCAGCAGGTCTAAGCTTTAGATTGTAAGGGTTCATCTACAATTCTTTTCCTGTACCTAGAAAGCATGTGTCTGCCCCACCACGTTCCCTGGGAAAACCCACTCTTTACTGCTGAATCAGAGCAAATGTTAATAAGTGGGAAACCTGATTGGCGTTTGCTCTGATTCAGCGGTAGAGAGCAGGTTTCCCCAGAGGAAAGTGGCAAGAGAAGCGGAGGTCTGGACGACTCCTGGGATAAGAAAACGAGCCAGCAGATGTTAGTGAAGGTCAGTCCATTAGGTCAAGTGGGGCACTTCTCCCGCCAGCATCAGCCTGCTTTCAGCCAGCCTCTACCTCCTGTTTCCTTCTTTCCAACCGGTCCAGAGGGTGACACTGGCTGTCAGTCTCCTCCTGCTTAGATTCAGTGTTGCCTTTGTAAAACTCAGCGGGAAGGATTGGGACAAATATAGAATTAGTTGGCTATGCCTGTCTGTTATTAGCTCCATCTACTTTTGGGCTAAGGGGACGCGGGTGGCGCTGTGGGTTAAACCACAGAGCCTAGGACTTGCTGATCAGAAGGTCGGTGGTTCAAAACCCTGCGATGGGGTCAGCTTCCGTTGCTCGGTCCCTGCTCCTCCCAACCTAGCAGTTCGAAAGCACGTCAAAGTGCAAGTAGATAAATAGGTACTGCTCCGGAGGGAAGGTAAACGGCGTTTCCGTGCGCTGCTCTGGTTCGCCAAAAGCGGCTTAGTCATGCTGGCCACATGACCCGAAAGCTGTATACCGGCTCCCTCGGCCAATAAAGCGAGATGAGCACCGCAACCCCAGAGTCGGTCACGACTGGACCTAATGGTCAGGGGTACCTTTGCTTTTACTTACTTTTGGGCTAATGCCCTCCCAGTCCCAATGGGTATTAGCCACCACTGTCTGACATCACTGTGCCATCATGTGATTGACAGGTGAGTAGCCCCACCCACCTGTCAGACTTGATCTACAGGCAAAGGATGATAAGGATCTGGCCCATAGGCTGGATCTGGTTCCCCACTGAAAGCTACGTAGTCTTTCGCCTGCAAAGGGGCCAAAGCCTTCTTCAGGAAAAGCGTCAGCAGCTCGAGTTCTTGTCAGCCAGAAAATGGGGCCTGAATGAGGTTTGCTGCTTTGGAGTGTCCTTCTCTCTTCATGTGCCCTCCTCTCTCCCACCCTCCAGCTTGGCAACAGGTGCAGCAGCAGCTGGATGGCGTCCAGCAAGGGGACAGCAGATCTGGTCCAGTCCAATACACAGAAAAGACACCTGGCCCTGAATTGAAAGGTAAGTAAGTGCATGTGGCCTGCCTTCAAGGAGTGGCATGGAATCAAGCGCCGTGGGATACACAAGAGATGTCAGCCAGATCCTCAGAACCAAGAGGCAACCTTTAAAGCCCCTAGATTCTTCCCTGGCTCAGATTAAAAAATCCAAGCTGGAAAATAATTCTCAGCTTTCTTCCCTTGCCCGCACCCTGTCCCCCATTCCATGATACTTAGAAGAGCCATTGTTTAGTGGTAAAATGCCAAATTTGCATCTATATTCTAGTGAATCCCTACTCAGTTCACTAGGACATATTGCAAGGAGACCCCCCTGGTCCTCTTCCAGAACCACAGTTCCCAGACTTCCCTGTGAACAGGGATTGGTTGTTAAACAAACAACCCCTCTGGAAATGGTTACCAGGATTATTGCACCTCTTTACCCTGGTCTTTGCACTATTATAAAAATTCCTCCAGGCTGGAGAGGCCCTCAATCTCCTCTTTCTAGCATAGTAATTGGGTTGATGGATACAAAATAAGTTCCTTCTTTCTGTGGGCAGGTTGTGTTCTACAGCATTTTAATGTATATACAGTCGTACCTTGGAAGTCAAACGGAATCCGTTCCGGAAGTCCGTTCGAATTTCAAAACGTTCGAAAACAAAATCGCAGCTTCTGATTGGCTGCAGGAAGCTCCTACAGCCAATCAGAAGCTGTGGAAGCCCTGTTCAGGTTCCGAAAGAACGTTCGCAAACCAGAATTGTCACTTCTGGGTTTGCAGCGTTTGGGAGCCAAAACATCAAAGTTCCAGGGTGTTCAACAACCAAGGTATGACTGAACTTTTACTTTACTTTATATTGGTTTTAATTTCTGTGGCCATTTTGAGTTTGTCTCTTGTATACAAAAGAAACTAAGTTATTTGAGAAGCTGTAGTTTTGATATTTTCTTAGCCTAATCCTTCAGATTTTGCAGACAGATTTTTGTTCTGCACATGCTCTTAAATTGACCCAATCTTCTCTCTCTTTCAGATTTTGTGCCCATAGACCTTGAGGACTGGTGGGCCCAACAGTTCCTGGCAAAAATCGAGAACGGATCTTAACAAGGGGTTATGCAGAAAGCTTAAAACAAAAAAGTTTTAAATTTACCGTAAGGAAAATATGCACCCGTCCAAGCAAAGAGAAAAGAGAGAGAAAATGGGGAACCCCTTGGCAGTCCCCCACCCTGGAGCCCACTTTGGGGGGCAGGAAGGAGAGCGACCGACAGCGAACTGCTTCCTTAGAAGCTCTGGATTTTTTTCCACCGGAAGATTCAGACAGACTGAATGTCTGGAAGTGCCATGGCAACGTGGGTTTGGGGGGGGAGGTTTAGGGGAGGGTCTGGCAACCCTGTCCTACTCCCACTTGGAGCTGGCACCTTCTGGAAAGCCAGCGCTACCCTGTAAAGCCAAGACTGTATTCTCAATAAAAGCACCAATGTGCCAGTGGAACAAGGCCATATTGCGTGGGGAGGAATTATGGCTGGGAGTGGGCCAAGGACGCCACTCCTGCAAAAAAGGAAACGATTACAAAAGCCTTTGCTGGTGGTGTTCTGCTGGCTAGCAGATCAAGGGCAGGGGGGAGCTGGTGGCGCAGGGGAATTCAGGTTCGCTTTTGCCTCAGCTGCTAAGTGTTACGCTGCCGTTTGGTCAAGGCAGGGATGTAGAATCGTGTAGTCCAACCGCCCTGCAATGCAGGAATATGCAGCTGTCCCAGACAGGGGATTGAACCTGCAACCTTGGCGTTATCAGACCATGTTCTAACCAACTGAGCTATCTCTTCTGACAGTATTGTTGCTTTTCACTCTGTACATCATCCAACTCCCCCCCCCCCCCATGCATGTTGGGAGGTAATACAAGTGCTTAGGCAGGAACAACACAGAGTGCAAAGTCCTGCTCTTGCTTCAAGTTTTAGCTTAGGGGAGGATAGTTTCTATGTTCTTGGGTACAGTGGTACCCCGGGTTAAGTACTTAATTCATTCTGGAGGTCCGTTCTTAACCTGAAGCACCACTTTAGCTAATGGGACCTCCCGCTGCTGCTGCTCCACCGGAGCACGATTTCTGTTCTCATCCTGAAGCAAATTTCTTAACCCGAGGTATTATTTCTGGGTTAGTGGTGCCTGTAACCTGAAGCGTATGTAACCCGGGGTACCACTGTATTGTTCTATTTAGGAACATCAGGGTTTCCTAACTGGATCAGGCCAAGGACCCATTTAGCCCACCACCCTGTTCTCACAGTGGCCCACCAGATGCCTCAAGCAGCATTTGAGCACAAGAGAGTTCTCAC
This sequence comes from Podarcis melisellensis, assembly GCF_964234715.1. Classification (NCBI taxonomy): domain Eukaryota; kingdom Metazoa; phylum Chordata; class Lepidosauria; order Squamata; family Lacertidae; genus Podarcis; species Podarcis melisellensis. The sequence goes on along the minus strand of NC_138546.1, from coordinate 17,258,643 downwards.
CTTCTGTTGGTTTCCAATAACTGGTACTCAGAGGCATTCCTGCCTCCAAACTGTGGCAGCAGAGCAGAGCTATGATTCTCGCAGAGCAGCAGCTGATGCCATGTAGTTATGCACAGCACACACACAGACACACACCTGCTAAGTATGTTACACTCTCTGGGATGTCGGTGTGTATGCATGTGCTCGCACACACACACAAATACATACCCCCCCTTCTACCATGACAGGGGAAAAATGCAGAGTCATTATTTTGAAAATCCAGTTTATTTTTTGAGATGGGGGAAAATGTCACCACTACAACTGACTGCAGTACATAAGAGCCATTGAAGAGCAGATGAACACACACTCACATGTCTGAGACATGGACTAACCCTGCACCCCTCCCTTTCAGAAGTCCCTGTATCCTCCTTAGTGTTTAAAAATGTATTTTCATAGGCAGGCGCGCGCACACACACACACACACACAAAAAACCCAACACAAATAAAAAGTGAAATATTGGGGGGGGGGGTCAGAAAAGGGGCACATACATTGGGAGGATGCAATACCTAATGGGTGGCTTTCGTGGTTTTGATTAGTGCTCAGTTTGCCACTGTCATCATGTGACCAAAGCAGCAAGAGGCGATCTCCGCTGGTTCCGTTTGCCTTTGCAGCAAAAACATTTCAGTACATTGTGTTTGGGGGGTTGGTGCAACAACAGACCTGAGAAATTTCAGAGCACAAACTGGATCCATAAACACACACACATACAATTGTGCAAAAATGCAGTGACTTGTGCAAGACGAAGGGATTTGCTGTGTAAGTCAAAGTACTGAAAACAACAAAACTGTGGCTATTTTACACTCTCGAGACATCTAAAGCAGTGGTTGTCAAAACTCCTGATCCTCAGGGAACCAGTCTGCTTGCATGGAAGCCTCACCATTGCCCCTGTGAAGTAACTGAGTGCATACCTGGGAACATAGTGGGGACACCCCCCCATCCTCTGCTTTACTTATTTATTTCAGGGTTCTGCTGCCATTCACAGCAACTGCGTTGTGCAGGGGCAGAACCAATGAAACAAAAAAGTGAGAAACACCTCAAAGTCCTCTGTGGTAGCACAGGGATATTGCTAATAGCAGGTGAACCACCTTCCAAGGAAGCCTGTTGGCCATTAGTGATCTCACTGAGGAAGGCCTACTGAAGAAGGTTCCTCAAGAAACCCAGGGAGGTTTAAAAAACCCCAGATCTAGATCCCATGTGGATGGACAAGCAGGGGGGGTCCCAGGGGAGGGGAACGGCTGCAGAGTTTAGTGTATGGTAAAGCAAAAAGTGGACCAAGCAAGAGTGAACACACCCCCTCCATAAAAGGTACATTCCACATAACACTTGAAGACTTGCACCAGTTAGATGCACCAGCTCCCTGGCAAATATCCACTGTTTAGAGAGGACCTGGTGGGTGACTGCCACATGCTTATAAATAGTGGTGGTTGCAGCCCATTGGGGCTGGTAGGGCAGAAGGCAGGGAGCCCAACAGTAGGGGGAGCCAAAGGACAGGCATTCTAGTTTTGTCCCCATCCTCCTCCTTGCAGAGTTCTAGAAGGGCCAACACTGAGACGGAGGAGGAGGAGGAGGAAGAAGGCTGTGCCACCTTGTTGGGCTGGATGAAGTAAGAAGGCTGGCAGCTGGAGCTTGGCAGAAGTTGACGAGGCAGCACCCAGTTTGCCCAAATGAAGCAACCTCTGCTGTTGCCTAGAAAAGCCAGTGTTGAGTGTCTGTAAAAACCTGAAGCAGTTCTGAAAGTGGATCAGCCCTTATTAAGAGCAAAGGCTGTTATCCAATCTGCTTGAAGCAGATCAGACTTTCCCTTTGGCTTTGCAACTCTTTTGTTCGCCAGAAAGCACCTGGGGGTGTGTGCGAAAAAAGGCCCAGGGGCCCAGGAGGGAAGGAAGGCAATGGAGCAAAGAAGCACCTGCACAGTCCTCTACTGGCTCTCCCTGCAAAAGGGGAGCTGCTTCTCCACCAATGAACCTTGCAAATTTCAGCTAAAGCCTGCACCAAGTAATGAGCAGCTGAACCTGGTGTTGGCCCTGCCTAGGTTAGGTGAGGTGGCTGCTGCTTCTGGTATATTTTTAATATACCAAGGACGGTGGAGTGGGGGATAAGACAGGCGGACTGAGCATCTCCATGTCAAGAGAGGCCACAACAACCCCATACATTTAAAGAGCATGGCTTTCCCCCAAAGGATCTGGGGAACAGCAGTTGCTGGGAATTGTAGCTCCATGAGGATTAAACTATAGCTCCCAGGATTCCTGGAGGGAAGCAATGCATTTTAAAACGTATGTTGTGCATGCAAGTCATGGCTCGTGCAGGAGAACCTCTTGGTGAACTGTGTCTGGGTTCACTAGGAGGAGTGGCACCTTAGGCTGGCCTTGGCCAAACTGGACGGAATGTGATTGAACACGGAAAATAGAGACAAACCACTGGAAACGGACAAAAAAAGGACACCACTAATACACTCTTATAAAGGAAGACAACAAGGAACATGCACCACCTGAAATAAGTAGTTTGAAGCGCCTTTCTTGAGTGGGTGGCTTTGTAAGCCAAAGGCAGGGTGGTGATAGAAAGGACCGACTAGCTCCCCGCTCCACCCCATTTGCTCACAGACATCATAGGATTGGGTTTCTGCCACATGGAAGAGGCTAAGCAAACGATGCACACAATGCACAGAACTCTTGGATGCACCTAGGGCAGTTCGACTTGTGCCTGGGGGTGACCCAAAGGCACCCCTTGGAAAATGCATAGTTGGGTTATTCTGAAGAGCCCTGGTGGCCAACCTGATGCAGGGAAGTGCTCTAACCATACCGTGATAATCTCACCCCCGTTTCTGCACCTTTCCCAGTACTAGAATAGCCTTTTGTGGGACGGAGCAACCAGAACTACTCTTATTTAAATAATAATAGAATTATAAAATTGTACAGTTGGAAGGGACCCCAAGAGTCATCCAGTCCAAAACCCTGCAATGCAGGAAATCTCAACTAAAGCATCCATGACAGATGGCCATCCAACCTCTGTTTAAAATTGTGGCCACATGACATCACAGTTATTAAAAGGCCAATGAGGTGGCCATGAGAAGTTTTGAAAACAACAATCCACAATGCCACACACAAGGCTGTTGAGTGGCAAAATTAGCCCTCTGTCTTCCAACTCTTTAAGCAATCTGATACAATCCCAACCAGCGATGTTGGTCTGCAGATACGCACTTTCTAGAGCACGGACCATCTTCATACTGGTCCTACAGTGCAACCTATTGACAAACAACTACAAGCACAAAGGAACCCCAGAATAAAGTACTGGCTCCTCCCTCTTTGCCACCTCCAGAAACCTGATCCCTTCCACTCCAGGGTCAGCTAACCAGTATGCAGATGGCTAGCTCCTCAAAGATTGGCAATACACTCGTCCATATCAAGAGGGGTCCAATTCTCCTTGGCCTGAAGAACCCATTCAGGCAGCTGTCAGTTTTTAAGCCAACTGCCTGAAGTAGTGTAGTTTGAAGGAGTACTTTTCTGGCACCAAACATGATTAGGAATCATGGCCATCCCCTCCATGGAATTCCCTGTATAAGAAGAAAGGGGGCAGATGGAGCCAAAAATACTGTGTGCCTAAAAGACCCAGATTCTTCTCTAACGACAGGCATAGCTAACACATCTAGATGTGTTACATTAACGTGCCTACATTTGCCTATTTCATTCCACTTCTGCCAAGCCATGTGCAGGGACAAATTATGAAGAGCACTAGAAACATCACTCCCTCAGAACTGGGGCGGCCTGCATAGCCCGTCACACGTCTTCTGATATTTCAACTGCATTTCCAAGCTTATTTCTGGAGCACTAAGGGATCAAAACTTTTTTTATGGTAATACAAATTAAGGATTCTGCAGATGTGGAATTCTCTTCCAGATTTCAAATTTTACTCGGCTGCAGGTGCGAGGAAATGCATGAACCCAACAAGGACTAGCCAATGGCTAAGGGTTGGTGGCCAGGAATTATCTCCTTGCTAGAGGGCCTGGGAATGAAGAACTAGGCCACTTCCTGCCTGATCTGCTGACAATCTCCGAGTCTCATTAAAACCTTGAGCACTGCAACTGCCATCATTGCCTTTGCAAAAATAGGATGCATTAAAGGAGGGACAAAATGGAAGGGTTTGTTTTCGTTTTTTTGCTGGGTTCCCCTCTGCCCAACTTGGAGCTGCAGATTTGGGTGGGCTTTGTGTTTTTGGTGATCTAGCAAGCAGCAGACAGAGGGCTCAGTGCAGAGCAGATGCTTAGTTAGCAGGTGCTGTTCAAGTCTTGACAGGTGCATGCAGTTAGGCCCACATTTATCTAAGGCAGGATTGTTAAAAAATTTTGCCGGGATGGGCACTTGGGCTGCAGCACACCTGGCCCTACAAAATGCTAGTCTCCAGAGTTCCCCATTTGGACAAGCAGAATAACCCCTTCACTCTGTTCCTTAATCTTTCCTCAATGCAATACAAAAGGCAGGTTTTAACATGGTGATTTCTATAAGGCGCCCCCATGTGGGGAAAGCAAGGGACAACCACAAGAATGTCTGCTATGACATGGTGGGATTTCTCTCATTTTTCCCCCCAAGGGGAATGTGCTAACTCACCCTAACAGAGGTGATAAGGCTGCCATGGGGAGCCTGTCTTCCTAATGTTCTTGGGCTGCAGCTCCCATCACCTCCTGCCTGCATGGCCAACAGTTTTGGGATGATGGGAACTGGGGTCCAAGAGGCATTTGGAGAGTCTCAGGATTCCCCTGCCCTGCATTGGGAACATCCTTCATTCTGGGGAACCAAGGGCTGAGCTGGCCCTAAGTGGGAACACATCCTGGTCATCTGTTGAGACAAATGCAGCACTACAACAGAACATATCCTACAGTGCAGGTGAGCACCTTGAAACCGGGCGTGAACTTCCTCCTCACTCCAACTTCTTGGAGGGATTCAAAAGCCCTGGTTCCAGCAGAGCACCTTAATATAAGTGGCCACCTGTCACCAACACCTTCACGGCCTATTCTTTCCAGATTTCAGAGGAGGAGGACGACAACACGGAGATGCTTCCACCTGACAACAGCCTCAGCTTCTGCAAGGCTGACTTGGCTGCTACAAACCCCAAAAGTGCAGGACAATGTTCCCACCTGGGTCCAGAACCAAGCCGTAACAGAGCACATGATTAGTTGGTCCTGGAGCATACACAGACAAAATGACAGGTTGCCAAGTGGCAGTTCCACTTCTTTGCAATTGGCTAGGATTTCATACAGCAGAGAACTCTCCCATGATCCGTGGCTGATGGAAGCTTTTGGCTAGTTCTCTAAATCAGGTCTCTTCAGCCTTTGGTCCCCAGATGGTGCTGGACTCTTGACTCCCACCATCCCCAGCCAGCTTAACTAATGGTTAGGGATCATAGATTTGAAGAATTGTAGAGTTGGAAGGAACCCAAAGGGTCCTTGAGTTACAACTCAATCATCCCTGACAGATGACCATCCAACCTCTGTTTAAAAACCTCCAGAGAAAGAGAGCCCAGCACCTTCTGAAGTAGCTGAATAAGCTCTTACTGCCAGAAAGTTCTTAGTCAGAATCTCTTTTTTTGTAATTTGGATCCATTGGTTTTGGTTCTACCCTCTGGAGCAGGAGAAAACAAGGTTGCTCCCTCTTCCACGTGGCAGCCCTTTAGATATTTGAAGGTGGCTGTCATATCTCCTCTCCCTTTCTTCTTATCCTGGCTAAACCTACCCACAACCTCTCACAACCGTTCCTCGTAAGGCTTGGTATCTTTACCATCTTGGCTGTCCTTCTCTACTCATCTTCCAGCTTGCTTATATCCCTGCAGGTGATAGGAAGCATAAGCAAACAACATCTGGGGATGACCAAAGGTTGAAGAACATTGCTCTAAACTACAGCAAAACCACCTCAAAGGAGATTCTCCATGAACATTTAAGGTTAGTGACATGGATGAAGGAATGTGCAAGGGTGGTGCCCGTGGGATTCCTACTACGCTAAACTCAGCCTCACAGTTGTCGGAAAAGCAAAATGCATTATCTCTCCCCACCCCCACCCCGGCACCTTGTGGAAAATAAATAAATAATCCCAGATCTGATGGGAACCTCAGAGTGAGGTGGGGACTGTGACCGGTTGCATGCTGCCCTCCTCGTCTCGCTCCACCTGAGGAAAGCGAGTGGCGAAAAGGAAGTCGGGCTGGACGGATACGCCACACGGGGGACGTTTTGTTTCCTCATACAGACATGGGCTGCAGACAGACAGACGTGTGCGTTGCCAGTGCCTCATTTGCAGAGGCACACTGGGCCAATGACATAGATGTTGACCCAGTGGAAGTCCTGGAGGAGAGGATGCAAAAGACAGGCTCCACCAGTCATCCCAGGACCAGGAATGCATTACCTGCGTGGTGGTGCAACACTGTCCTCTCTGGTTGGCTTAAAGGCGGAGGGAGAGCTAGTTAAGACCCACAGGCTGGCTGTGCTGCCTTGAGATGCAGCCCTTTGCTGCTCTTTCCCATGCCTCGCCGCATGCGGACGTACACCATGACACACACGCACACATCATGCATGCTCTTCCTCTTGATCCCGGCACTGCGGAGAGCAGGAGATCTCGCCTGCCCCACCCCCGCTTCGTTGAGAATGTCTGTCCTTTTGATGCATTGTTGAAGACATGGCTGATAATATAAATTACTGTCTCTATATATACTATGTATAGGCAGCAGGGTCAGTCCGTGCGGAGCAGGCAGAGGGGTTCCGCCTCATTTCCCTTGATCCTCTGTGTAGTGCTGGAAACGGGTGAAGCTCATGAAGACTTGCTCCAAGGAGATTTGGCTGACGGAATAATCCTCCATGCAGTACTTCTCTTTGGCTTTCTCTAGTGCCCCGAACACCTGGGAGAAGAAAGGAGACAGAAAAATCTTGGTGAGAGGCTGAGGAGGGAAGCACCTTCCTTCAAGCAGCGCTTTTGAAAGGTTTGTAAGAGGCCTTGGGTTGCTTTTCCAAGATCTTCCCTTCTCCCCAAGAACAAGCCAGCGCCTCCTCTTACTATGATCTATTCTTACTGTAACATCCATAATATGGTAGGGGATGTTTTATCCCATGTTGGTGGTCTTTCAGCTGATTCCCTGGTGGCCCGCTGGAATGCGGAGTTAACCAGAACTATCAACTGTCTGGCTCCAAAGCGCCCTCTCCAACTGCATGGAGCCTGGATAGCCCCGTGGTTTTCTCCAGGGCTTAGGGTGATGAAACAATTGCTGAGATGGCTAGAGCACTGGTGGTGGAAAACTCATTCTGAATCGGACCAGACACAGATTAGAGCTCAATGTCAAGCCTACCAAGTGGCGATAGCGACAGTGAAAAGGACCTTCTTCACCGCCTCTATTGCATCTGCAGAAAACAGCAGCAGGAGACTTTTTTAGGTAGTTTGCAATCTAATGGAACCACCTTTGCCATCAGGGCCCGGTAAGGACCCCAAGATCTCCTGCAAGTATTTTGCAAATAAAGTCGCTCAGATTCGGAAGGCGGTAGAGAGCAGGGCTGGGGTGGGAGAGTGCTAGAGTCCTGTCTAGTCAAGTTGCATGGGATCAATTCCAATCTGTTACCTCTGAGGATGTGGACAGGCTGCTTGGACCAGGGAAACCTATCCTTGCCCCTCCTGGCTCATAAAAGAGAGCCAGGAATGGCTGGGTGATGGGCTCTGTGGGGTGGTGAATGCTTCCCTCTGTGAGGGAGCCTTCCCAGACCCACTGAAAGAGGCGGTCATTAAACCGCTTCTTAAAAAAACATCTTTGGACCCGGCTAATATGGCCAACTATCGCCCAGTCTCAAATCTTCCATTCTTGGGCAAGGTGATTGAGTGGGTGGTTACTGAACAACTCCAGGCAAGCCTGGAAAATGTGGACCATTTGGACCCCTTCTAATCAGGATTCAGGCCTCATCATGGGAATGAAACTGCTTTGGTTGCACTGGTTGATGATCTCCGGCGGGCTAGGGACAAAGGTGAAAGCTGGTTCCTAGTTCTGCTGGATCTCTCAGCGGCCTTTGATATCATCAACCATAACATCCTTCTGGACTGTCTAGAGTAGCTGGGAGCTGGGAGCTGGGGGCACTGTTATACAGTGGTTCCACTCCTTCCTCCTGGGCCGTGTCCAGAAAGTGGTGATGGGGGATGAGTGTTCAGACCCCTGGGCTCTCAATTGTGGGGTGCCTCAGGATTCTGTCCTCTCCCCCATGCTTTTTAATGTATATATGAAACTGCTGGGAGAGATCCTCAGGGGGTTTGGGCTGGGTGTTCATCAGTATGCGGATGATACCCAACTCTACCTTTCTTTTAAACCAGAACCAGTGAAGGCGGTGAAGGTCCTGTGTGAGTGTCTGGCTGGAGGATGGATAGTGGCTAACGGATTGAGGCTGAATCCTGACAAGACAGAAGAACTGTTTTGGGGGGATAGGGGGTGGGCTAGTGTGGAGGACTCCCTGGTCCTGGATGGGGTAACTGTGCCCCTGAAGAACCAGGTGTGCAGCCTGGGAGTCATTTTGGACTCCCAGCAGTCCATGGATGCACAGTTCAATTCCGTGTCAGCTCCATTTGGTACACAGGCTGAGACCCTACCTGCCTGTAGACTGTCTCGTCAGAGTGGTGCACGCTCTAGTAATCCCCCGCTTGGACTACTGCAATGCACTCTACATGGGGCTACCTTTGAAGGTGACCTGGAAACTCCACAACTAATCCAGAATGCAGCAGTGAGACTGGTGACTGGGAGTGGCCACCAAGACCATATAACACTGGTCCTGAAAGACCTACATTGGCTCCCAGTACGTTTCCAAGCACAATTCAAAGTGTTGGTGCTGACCTTTAAAGCCCTAAACAGTATCAGCCCAGAATACCTGAAGGAGCGTCTCCACCCCCATTGTTCTGTCCTGACACTGAGGTTCAGCTCCAAGGGTCTTCTGTTGGTTCCCTCACTGTGAGAAGTAAAGCTATAGGGAACCAGGCAGAGGGCTTTCTCAGCAGTGGTGCCTACCCTGTGGAATGCCCTCCCATCAGATGTCATGGAAAGTTTTTAATGTTTGATTCTATTTTTAATATTCTGTTGGGAGCCGCCCAGAGTGGCTGGGAAAACCCAGCCAGATGGGCAGGGTATATATGTATGTATGTATAAATAAAGAGCTAGATAGACGATAGATGATAGATAGATAGAGATAGATAGATGATAGATAGATGATAGATAGTGTAGTAAAGTTAGTAATATTTAGAAAATTATTCTTTGGCCAAGCAAAAAGAGTGAGGCCTTGTGGGAGATTCATCAGCCACAAGGACCCTGGGAAAGGAGTTGTGTGTCTTTAAAATCTCAGACTAACTGGCTCCTCAGTTGAAAGTTTTATTAGAACCCAGGATGTCTTGATTAATGAAAGAACTAGCACCTGAGTTCGATGGTGTAAACATCTTCCCCCCCAGTGTTGTTATCTGCCCTTGAATTGCCTGGGAATGTGTCTCTGGCTAATTTCCTTGGAAGGGAGGAAGCCCTTTGATTTAAAGTTTGAATTCTAAATTGGCCCAGCTGTCAAGAGGTAAATTGATTGACCCGCAAGCCGGTCATTGGTGTATTTGAAAATAATTTGAGTCTTATGATTGGCTTGGAAGTTACGACGCAGATCGTGAATTGTGGATAAAAGATCAAGCAATTGTCTTGCTCTTTGCTCTCTGCTTTTGCTCTGCAAATCGCAAAGATGCCAGGCTCTATTGTTCCAGCTTAATAGGCCGCTATTCATCTTTTGAGATGGAGATCTTCAATCGTCGTCTATTTGCAGAGTCCTAAAGAACTTCAGCTATCCTATCTTTGTGTTAGATTTGTGAGTATGTAATCTTAGCTATCCTATGTAGCTTTGTTGTTTTCTTATCTGTAACGTTTCAAAAGATGTGCCTGCTATTTTAGCATGTTTCTTATGTTATTTTAAAATAAACATTTTAAAGATGAAACTGTTTTAGTTGTGTGCCTTTCCAAAGGGAATAGCTAAGTCCTCGCCTTACGCTGGGTTACGCTCTACCGTAGAATTTCTGCCTGCAAGACTGTGGATGCAGCTTGTGGAGTAGGGGGACGGCCAAGCTAACGGGTCACAGCCTTCTCCCTGGGTTGTGATTTTGGGCCCCCTGGAATATAGGGAGTGGTGGCAGCCCTACCGGGTTTTGTTTGTTTTGTTTTGCTAAAAAGTAATTTCGTCCGCCAACCCTGTCCTGGGCGTCCTGGTCTGGCCGGAGAGCAGAGACCAGAGAAGGGAGGGGCAAGAGGTTGGGGACGAGCATTACTACAGATAGATAGATAGATAGATAGATAGATAGATAGATAGATAGATAGTATTATTATTAATCACCTACCCTTCACCCAGGGTGGGTGACAATGAAAGCAACTTACAATCACAGAAATTTTAAGAAATTGAGACCTAATAATATTCATCTCATAGAATCATAGAGTTGGAAGAGACCACAAGGGCCATCGAGTCCAACCCCCTGCCAAGCAGAAATCTCAAGTGTCAAAAGCCAGGAGCTGTATAATGAAGGAGTCCCACAATTTAGGGGCTGCTACACCACCACCCCAAGCTCAAGAGGGCAGAGGAAAAGGCCCTCAGAAGTTTTTCCAGGTGGAAATGTAGCCCTCGGGCTGCAAAAGGTTCCCCACCTTTGGTCTAGCAACCCTGCCCCCCCCCCGAGGACCCCTGCAAATTATCATGAACGGACAATAAGGAGGACATTTAGGTGGGCCTTCAGAGATGGCCACTGCTCAAGCCCACCAGCAGATTCCCTTTAGCCCTTACCTGTGCCCAGCTGAGGTTCTTGTTGGTGAGGTGATAATGGACCATGCTCTGATGTTCATGCTTCAGGATGCTCCCTGGAAGAGGAGAAGCAGAGATATATAGCCAGCATAATAACACCAGAAAATTCCTGCTGGGATCGGGCCAATGACCCATGCAGTCCCACATCTTGTTTTCACAGTGGCTAAGCTGATGACTCGATGGAAAGCCAGCAGGAAGGACCTGCTCAGAGCAGCACTCTGCCCACCTGTGATTCCCAGCCACTGGCATTCAAGCTGGTTGGTGGTGAGGAGGAGAGGAGCTACAGACAAGTGTAGCTAAGATGCCGAGCTACAAATCAGGAAGCCTCTGCTTCAGGCTGCCATTCATTCCCCAAGTGGCCTTTGGAGACAGAAACAATGCTCCCCACCCCCCACCCCCCATCCTGCAATCTCCCAGCTTAAGCTTTCCAACCCCAAATATGGAGGTAAAACAGACCAGCCTTATAAGGTTGTCGTAAAGATTTACAAGATAGATAGATAATAAACAAACAAACAAACAAACAAAGTCGATTTCACGTGATGAGTGCTTTTAACTCTCAAAAGCCCTAAGTGAATCCTAAGGATCATAAACAAAGCAATAACGTTTGATCAATTAATTATACAAAACTGATTCAAAAACTTTTAAACAGCTAAAAAGATTCTCCACATTATTCAGGAGGCAGGTTTTTAAATATTTAGTTTAATATAAAGCAAATACAAACTGCTTACACACACACACACACACACACACACACAGTAGCTCCATCTGAAAATGGGCAATTAATCTATGTTCAATCATTTCTTTAATACCATATGCTTAAGCATTCTTTACTGCATTTGCTATTTATATATTGTAAAGCTTTATTAAAAATGGATGGAGGCATCTCCCCTTCTCTCACACAATAGAAAGAATGCTCTCTTCTAAGGCAATGTTGGTTATGAGACAACACGCATGTGCTTCATCTTGCTTCAGAATCACTTAAGTCACATGCAAATGTATGCAAATACATACGCAAATTCAAACACATTTGTATAGTAAAATTGTACAAAGTCAACTGATTGTTTAACTAAAACTCCTTTGACTACATAAAAAAAGAGAATTGTTTAATTTATACCCTAATTATTATGATTTAGGTCCTCATGAGCTTGTCTGTACGTACCTGGGAAAGTCTTCTCTATAAATGTTTTGAAGGCCTGAAGGTTGTCCTCATCATCGCTGTGGGTTTTTGCCAGCAGGGTGTACCCACTGCCAAATTTGCTCTTCAGGTGCTGTGGGCTCCCCAGGCATTTGAACTGCCCATTCACCATGATGGCCAGCCGGGTGCACAAAGCTTCACATTCTTCCATGCTGTTGAAAAGAGACAAGGATATAAATACTTATAGTCACTATTTTTTAAAAAAAGAAAACCCAAAAAGTAACTCAAACCAAATTACGTTAAAACGAACATACAAGCCATGGAACATGCAGTGGTCGTGCAAACATGCATACAGATTTGGGGAAGATGTGATAGAGGAGATTTCTGAAATTACTGGAGCCCAAACTGTCTTTCATTAATTTTCAGCGGGTTGAATAAGCACTGCCTCTTTTCTCCCTCGACACCCCTTCCCTTCCCACCATGCTAGTGCAGGTGAAGAAAATGGTCCCAACCTGTGTGAAGTGATAATGATGGACTTCCCGCACTCCCGCGTCCTGGCAACTGCATCCCACAGTAGGCGCCTGGCAACAGGATCCATGCCGGTGGAGGGCTCATCCAGGAAGATGACAGGGGGGCCACCAATCAGGGCTATCCCTGCGCTCAGTTTCCGCTTGTTGCCGCCGCTGTGGAAGGAGAAGGTATCAATGGACTTTGCCTGTTACAAAGCCATCAAGGGATCGTTCTGCCCTGGCTGCCTTCACCCACCATTTACCTATTAACAATGGACTTGGGGCGAGACACTAAATGAATCTTTGAATCGGCAGCTAGGATTACCCCTTCTCTCGTTTTTTTTTAACGAGCAGATGCGTGAGGAGGAACAGGGGGTGGGAGGCAAGCAACTCTTGTCCCGGGGGGCACATTCCCTTGAGAAGTTCTCCTGCACAAGCCTCTCTGAAACGAACTCCTGTTCTGCACAAGAGCGAGAGGAAAGCTCTCCAGCTCAGGGGTGGGTCAACCTGGTCAGCGGCGTAGCATGGGTTGTCAGCACCCGGGGCAAGGCAAGTAATTTGCGCCCCCTAACCCCTAACCTGCCGCTGCTGCCAGCTTCTTCTTGCTGCTGCCTGGTCTGGTCTGGTGTGGTTCTCTCCCGCATTCAGCGCTGCGCTCTCTCTCCGCACCGCACGCCTGGCACCCACCCCCTCCACAGTGGGCGGCGACCCGGCAGCCCGGATCGGATTCGCACAGCCAGCACTGCAGTGAGAGTGAGTGAGTGAGCCAGGTAGGGGCAGAGAGCTGCAAGTGTGAGCGCGCCCCCCAAATGTTGCGCCCGGTGCGGCCGGCCCCCCCTGCACCCCACGCTACGCCACTGAACCTGGTGCCTGTACAACTGTGTGGTGAGGACTCTCTGGACTGGACCCACGGCAGGGGGCTGACCTTTGGAGGCCAGCATCTCTCTGCCTCACCTGTACGTCCTGATGAGCTTGTTCGCATGTGGCTCTAAGAGCAGGCCTCGGAGCATGTTCTCCACACAGCTGCCAATGTAGCGCTCAGGGATCCCTCGCAGCCGGGCGTACATGCTCAAGGTCTCCCTCCCGGTCATGTGATCCAAAAGGGCATCAAACTGAGGGCAGTAGCCAATCCGCTGCTGGACCTGAATGTAAACGATAGACCAAAGTCAACAGAATTGCCCGAGAACCTCCCTATTGATGGTTTCAGTGCCCTACCAAACTCAAAACAGCCACTTCTGGACCTGCCCTTGATGAAGGTCATCCAGGCTGTTCTAGTTTGCTTCTGTTAATCTGAGCTTCGAAGAGAGAAGCCCTGAATGTGAAACAGGGAGGCCACAAAACCTGGCACCCACCAGCGACTATAGGGTTGGTTCCAGGGTTTGGAGGGGGTGCAGGTCTGGTGACAAATAAAACTAAGGAATCCAGTTTGTATAAAGCAGAAGGAGCTGCAGAACAGAAGTGACAGCCAACAACTTGGAAAAAATGACTGGACAAATTCATGGAGGATAAGACTTATCAATGGTTTCTAGCCATGGTGGCCTTGTTCTGCTTTCACTGTCGGAGGCAATATGCCTCTAAATACCAGTTTCCAGGGATCGCAAGTAGGGAGAGTGCTAATGCGCTCATTGTATTTATTTATCTATGTATCGCATTTACATACTACCTCTCCCCCCCCCTCAACTCAAGGTGGCATACATGGCCTTGCCCTCCTCATTTGACAACCCTGTGAGGTAGGTTAGCCTGAGAGGCCGTGACTCTCACCCAGTGAGCTTCATGGCAGAGTTGAGATTCTAGCCCATCTCTCTAACCCACACTGGCTCTCTCATGCTAGGCTTGTGGTTTCCCAGAGACATCTCAGAGGCCACTTTGACGACAGGATGCTGAATTGAGACAAGGTCTTTAGCCTGATCCAGCAGGGCTCTTCCTACTGTTTCAACCCTTACCTTTTTGATGTTGGCCAGGATGCTGTGGCCATCCACATAGGCGTCTCCCGATGTGATGCTCTCATCCCCTGTCAGCATCTTGAAGGTGGTGGTCTTCCCTGCCCCGTTGAAGCCAAGAAGCCCAAAACACTCCCCTTTGTTGACTGCCAAGGATATTCTGTCCACAGCCAGGCATGAGTCCCTGTTGCTGTACACCTGGAAGAGCAAAACAAACATACAAACAAACTGCTGGGTTGCAAGATGACTCCTCCTCATTCCTCCCAGAGAAGTGATGCCATAACTTGTGTGACTGGTGCCCACTGGGACTGGAAGGGTGGAAGGCAGGGAGACCAACAGCAGGTGGAGCCAGAGCAAGAGGAAGAGCCACCCCTTGATTGGAAGAAGCTGGGTGGGGAAGTGGTGGGAGGTGGCTGAAGGCATATTGAAGTTGGTGGGGCAGTGCCCCAATTGCCCTAGTGGACCAGTCTCTACTGGTATCTTTCCACTTAGAAATGGGACTTCCTCCAGAAGTTGGGAGGACAAGACAGCAAACAATCATCTCACATTGCCTCCAACTGGGCGTATAAATAAATGAGAATAGTGGTCATGTTGTGGTTGTTGGAGCCTGGCTAGTCTTACAGCCTTGAAAATGGTCTGATTTGGTCACATCTACACTATACCTTTAAAGCACATTTAACACACATGGTGTTGGGCTTTTTCACTGACAGGACCAGTGTTGCAGAATGCCCTCCCTGTTCAAGAGGCCCCCACTGGTATTGGGATTCTGCCGTCTCCTGAATACACACATTTCAGGAAAACGTTCCTCTGAATTTGAACTTCCTGACTTAATTGTTGTAGTTGTTTTAAGCTGTTTTTATTGCTATGCTTTTTAACTGGTTTGTTTTATTGTGTATAGCAGGCTTCTTCAAACTCATCCCTCCAGATGTTTTTGGCCTACAACTCCCATGATCCCTAGCTAGCAGGACCAGTGGTCAGGGATGATGGGAACTGTAGTCTCAAAACATCTGGAGGGCCGAGGCTGAGGAAGCCTGGTATATAGCATAGTACAATTGATTTTATACTGGTAAACTGCTTAGAAGCCATTTTGGCATGTAAGAGGTATAAAAATTAAACAACAACAACAATATCTTCAAAGAGAGGCTAAGCTTTAGAAACCACAAGGAGGGCCAGACGTTTACCTTGGTAAGCTCCTTGATGACTAAGGGACTATTCAGTGATGAAAGGGATGCTGTTGGTGACTCCAAAACCTTCTTCCTCTCATCTGCAACATCCCGGTCTTCTGGAAGGACAGGGACTCTGTTCAGCAGCATCACCTGTTGTAGAAAAAGCCAACAGAAAATGGACGATGAGTATACTGCAATAATGCAAGATTCTGGCACAGCTGAACAAGTAATTAGCCTGGTTCACACATAATACTAAGCCATGGTTTGTTTACTCAACTACAGCTTAACCACCCAGAATTGTTTCTCCGAAGCTTGGTTTGTTTTCCAGCTGGTTCTGCCTTGTGACTCTGTAGCTTGATGAATATCTTACACTGTATACACACAGCCCACTGGGAAGCTTGGCTTACAATTCTGTCAACCCAGGAACACTTCTTCCTTCCAGGAAATCCTTACCCACTTCCGCCTCCGATGCACGTTGCAGACAAGGTTCTTCAGTCTCCAAAGGATGTTGGTCTCAATGAGGAAGAGGAGGATGAGGAACACCAGCCCCTGTACAGCCATGGCAGTCAAGTATTTGCCAATCCCAGGGCTCTCCCATGCAAAGTAATTGGTTTGGAAAGTAATATCTGGAATGGTAGGAGAGAGGAGAGAGAAAAAATACTGAAGGGCACTGTCCAATCCCAAACCAGTACTTTTAACTCAGTGGCGTAGCGTGGGTTGTCAGCACCCGGGGCAAGGCAAGTAATTTGCGCCCCCTAACCCATGGATTTGCGCCCCCTAACCCTACCCCCCAGATGTTGTGCCTGGTGCGGCCGGGCCCCCCTGCACCCCCCACGCTGCACCACTATTTTAACTCCCCAAATCCCCTCACAGAGCTAAATAGTAATAGGAAGAAGAAGAAGAAGAAGAAGAAGAAGAAGAAGAAGAAGAAGAAGAAGAAGAAGAAGAAGAAGAAGAAGATGATGATGATGTTTTGGCTTGCCACAGAAGCCAGAGACAAAAAGATTACCGTATTTTTCTCCCCATAGGACGCACTTTTCCCCCTCCAAAAATGAAGGGGAAATGTGTGTGCGTCCTATGGGGCGAATGCAGGCTTTCGCTGAAGCCTGGAGAGCGAGAGGGGTCGGGGCGCACCGACCCCTCTCGCTCTCCAGACTTCACGCAGCTCTCCGCAAGGCGCAGGAGCCCTGCGCTGGGCTCCCATGTCTTGTGGAGAGTTGCCTGCATGCTGAAGGCTGGGTGCGCTGAGCTCAGCGCCCAGACTTCGCACAGCTCTCCGCAAGGCGCGGGAGCCCAGCGCTGGGCTCCCGCAGCTTGCAGAGAGTTGCCTGTTCTGGGGCCTGGGGTCGGGGGAAGCTCGGGCTTCCCCCGCCCCAGCCCCGTGCCTGGGGGAAACATAATTTCCCCCCCTTTATTTCCCCCCAAAAAAACTAGGTGCGCCTTATGGGATGGTGCGTCCTATAGGGCGAAAAATACGGTAATTCTGGATACTCACTAAACACTTTGCAGACAAGGAGAGACTCGATTGAGGAGGTGCAGAACTGAATGAACTCATAGTTCTGGTAGAATTTGCTGATGCTTTGTCCCAAGCAGTAATTGGGTAGGATTAAGAAGACTTTATCCAACATCCTTGAGAGATCCACCATTCCAAGTTCTGGAAGAAAAACATGGGAAGGTCAGGGAAGTGGCCTTTGATAGTCAGGTATATTAATGAATCTGCCCTGTTCATACATAGAGGATGGCTATGCTTGTGTCTAATAATTCTTTTTCTCCTCCTCCTTTTTACATCAGGCTCTTTTTTCTCTTGCCCAGTTTTGGGAGCTGGGCTGCGTACTTTAAGAAACAGAGCACAGTGATTCTGAAAACAATGACAATTAAAAACTTTTTAAAAAGTAATTCAGCATTAATACACACATATTATGAATATACAAGTATACAAACATACATTTCATACAATCCTTAAAAATGTTCAAACATACCTGAATTATTTTAATAATAAAACCTTTTTTTTAAAAAAAAAAAACTTTTTTAAAAGTAGTTAAACACATTCTTCCATCCAATGATCTGAGGGTTACCAGGAGCAGTATTTTGCAACCACCAAATTGGTGGGTTTGAAAACAAGCAAGGTGTTCAAATTCATCTCGAAAGTTAATGAGAGGGACACATCACTAGGGAGGGCATTCCACAACTGCGGAACCACCAGCAAAAAGGCCCTGTCATGGGTCAGTGATAACCAGGCAGCCCTGGTTGTGACATCTCCAATCTCGGTTGTGATAAAGCTTTAGGATTTGTAGGTGTTTTGCTTTTATGGGGTTGGCTTATATACTTGCGTTAGCCATTAGGAAGGGACATAATTATAAATATTTTAAACAAACAAACAATGAATGTTAAAATGTATTCTGGATGGTGTTAAAGCTGGACATTTGCCAGGGCCCCACAAGATCAGAAGAAGGCCCACCATGCTAACAGCATTGCAAATTTCCACCTTGTAGAGAGTATCAAATATCAGATCTAGCCTTAGATATAGCTCCTCCAGACTAGTGCTTATGTTGCAAATGTATTCTGCAGCATGGTCCTGACACAATAAAAGTGTGTTAAGGGTGGGTTTGTTCTGCTTTTTTAGTTGCATTTATTGCCGCCCAGAGGGGCAATAGTGCAATGAAAGTGGGACATACACCCTCACCCTAAATCCCAGGTCCTTTGTGGTGTGAAAGGTTATAGGAGTTCAGCAACATATTGCATAATTTTGCACTGATTGGGAATGAAGCAGTATGACCGCCCCAAAACTTTCTCAGACACAAACAGCATTGGGGGGAAAGGCTCGCATATGACTAGCCCAATAGTATTATTAGCACAAATTGTCATAGAAAGGATGAATGGAGTGTTCCTGCCTCTTCCAGGTTAGAGTGCCGTGCCCTGGAAACAGCACTGACTGGAATCACTCTTTGTGTGCCCAAGGATATTGTTGAGACTTGGAAATGCGATCCGCAACAGGGATGGGGGTCCCTGATCCCTTACCTTGAATGCTCATGATAGTGACTGCCAGGAAGGTGGCTGTCCCTGAGAAGATGTTGAAGATGGTGAGGCGTGTGTAGGCCGTAGAAGCCACAGAGAAGAAGAAGCTGAGCAGATACATGAGGGGGATAGTGGCCCAGCCGTAAAGGAGGAAGATCTGCATCACATCAACAAGGTGGTTGTCCTGGGTGAAGGCTTTCACGTCAAAGGCTTGGAATATCACCTGGAGGGAGGGATCAACCAATGAAGGGGGGGGGGGTATTTCAGCAGAAAATGAACACAAAAATACACATTTTAGGGGGAGAAATTCATACTATTTAAACATTATTTCGGTTATGTAGGTTTTTTGGGGGGGGGGGGTTAATTGCAGAAGAATGGGCACATACAAGACTGAGATGAACTAGAAAAGAGTGATCCATTCATCCCTGTCAGGTATAGGGCTTTCCCATTCCTGATTCTTTTAAATGAAGATCATGCAACCAGACAGTTTGAAGGGATCCTGAAGGTCATCCAGCCCAGCCCTGGAACTGCAGATGCCTGAAACTGAGTGTAGGATTTTCTGCATGCAAAATGTCTGTCACTGGCCCGGTTTGGGACTGATATGAGCACCATGGCTATAAGGAGGCGTATGAATTTACACCTCTTAGGAATAGTCAGCGTTCCTTTGCTTGAATGTTCAGCTTTCATTTGGGGGGGGGGGGATGATCTCTAGGATTCTTTGGGGGGGGGGAGAGAATACATCCAGGCAGTATTCTATCCAATTGCTAAGTAAATGAGTTTTTGATTCAATTTTTAGTGATTGGTTCAGTCATTGATTTACTTAATCTAATAAACATAAACAAATCAGAGTGTTTGAATTTATGTTTTGCTGGTTTGCACTGATTATAATGCTCTTCCCCACACAAATCTAGAAAATAGGAGCACGGAAAGTTGCCTTACATTGAGTCAGATCATTGGGTCCATCAAGTTCAGTATTGCCTACACCAGGGTTTCCCAAACTTGAGTCTCCAGATGTTTTTGGACTACACTGGTCCTGCTAGCTAGGGATGATGGGAGATGTAGTCCAAAAGTAGCTGAAGAACCAAGTTTGGGAAACCCTGGCCTATGCTGAATGCCAGTGGCTGTCCAGTATTCCAGATGGGGAGTCTCCCCCAGCCCTATGTGAAGATTCTGGGGATCAAACCTGGGACCTTCTGCATGCAAAGTGGATCTCTACCACTGAGCCAGTTTGCTTATGTGCCTGATTAGCATGTCCCACCCCTGCCCCTCTGCTAGATTCTTTCAGCATACATCTCCTGGTACATTTTTGCCAAACCACCAGCAAAGAACTTCCTGGGGACTGCAGTTGAGCTGACTTACCAGCATGAGCACACAGGGCGTGAGGTAGTTGATGAGGTCCCACAGGAGGGCTGAGAGCCAGAAATTGACGACATAGACTCCGCTGACAAACTGGACGTGCTTGGCCTTGATGGCCCTCTCGCTGACGAGCAGGAGAGCGAAGGTGCTGGACAACGACGCCATTCCATAGAGCAAGTTGATTGCAATGGCGAAACCCGTCTGGCCTCTGATGGGACATTAAAGACAGCAAGGTGAGCAGGACCAGGGATGTTTATTTAAAGGAGCAGCCCACCTACCCAAAAGGCTTAAGGCAAGCAAGAGCAAGAAAAGATCCAATCAGGGGTTTTATAATGTAGAACAAGTATATCCTAGGAACTTCAGCGCAACAGGGTGAGCAACTGGCAGGCCCTGGACCAAGTCTAGCTCATGAAGGGGTGACACTTGCACTTTCTCCATCTTCCCAATCCAAGGGGAAAAGGCAGGTGTGCAGGGAGCAGCAGGGATGAGAAAGGGATAAAGCCAGATTTCACCAACCATTGGACGCCATCAGGACTCCAACTCCCATCACCCCCAACCAGCAGGGATGATTTGGGAGTCATCCAGAGGGCACCAAGCAGGGGAAGACTGGAATAGGTCCTACTGGGGGTGGGGGCAATCCCCTTTCCCATCCTTAAAAGGACCCTCTGGAAGAACATTTCTATCCTGCTATTTCAGCATAAAGGCACCCAAAGCAGTTCACAAAACAATTTAAAAACAAAACACAATTAATACAGTAAAGGTAAAGGTAAAGGGGCCCCTGAACATTAGGTTCAGTCGTGGATGACTCTGGGGTTGCGGCACTCATCTCGCTTTATTGGCCAAGGGAGCTGGCGTACAGCTTCCGAGTCATGTGGCCAGCATGACTAAGCTGCTTCTGGCAAACCAGAGCAGCACACGGAAACACCGTTTACCTTCCCACTGGAGTGGTACCTATTTATCTACTTGCACTTTGACGTGCTTTTGAACTGCTAGGTTGGCAGGAGCTGAGACCGAGCAATGGGAGCTCACCCTGTCGCGGGGATTCGAACCGCCGACCTTTTGATTGGCAGGTCCTAGGCTCTGTGGTTTAACCCACAGCGCCACCCATGTCCCAAATTAATACGGTACAAAGTAATAATTTTTAAAAAGACAGCCATCCTTCACTATTTTTGCTAATATCAGGAAAGTCAGATTTTCAGGTGCCAGGCCTTGCATAGCCAACAGAACTGCAAATGCCATGTGTAAGAGAGAGTGGTAGTGACAGACTCAAGAATCCTGAGGTTTGTACGGGGGAAATTTGAGGAGAAGGGGGAAAGGGAACTCTCCAAAAACACTGAGTATGCTCCGTGGGCATGGAATGGTGGCTGACTGCCCTGGGAGGGAAATGGAATAGAGTCGCAGGAGAGCTGCTCTTTAAGTGGCAGCCTCAGAGGGTTGTTGTAAGGCTAAAAAGAGAGGCGAGAGGACTATGCACACCACTTTCAGCTCTTTGGAGGAAAGGCAACACAGTATATAAAGGAATTAAATAAAGAGTGAATTTATCGTTGTTCAAAAGAGAGGAAGAATCAACTCACTCCATGAGCTGGTCCTTTGCAGTCTCTGTTGTGTTGCGGGGCTGTGGGTAGTTAGCCACGGAGATGGAAGCATTGGGGTCAACCAGCAGCTTCAACAGGGCGTTGTCAACCAGGAGAAGGGCTGCGGCAGACGAGTGGAACGCCTGGTTGTTGAAGAGAGCCGTCACCTTCACGAGATCCCCGGTTTCTTCGAAGGAAGCGGCCGCAATGTAGCGCTCGTTGAAGGCTCCCCCTTCTTCAGCTGCTCGAGAAATCAGGTATTCCTGCAGGTCACCTGCAACAACACTTTCGTCAATGCAGCAGGCCTCCTAAGTGGTCCTTCTGTTGGCCAATCAGATGCCATTTGAGATGAGCCATTAGAGGTCTAGAAACCCTGAGGTCTAGAAACATGCTGTTTGAACAGAAACGGGGATTTCCAGGAAACCGATATGTGCCAGAAGCTGGAAACTAGGCCAAATTTTGGCATGATCTGAAGCCTCAAGTAAAGCAGAATATCTATAAATAATGTACATGAACAGCCTACTGAAGCTTGGTGTTTGCTGACAGCATCTTGTTTTTAAGACTCCAGCAGCCCCAAAGTTGGTTGGGTGTTTAACTTTACATGGAAGTCTATCTTCCTCCTCTTTTTGCTCCCTTACTCCCCCACAGCCTTCCACCCTAATCCCTTGCTCACCAGTCTCCCTATCTGCCAAATGCACCAAGGCAGGCACACACCAGTCACTATTGTTCTCTCCCTCCCCTTCCAGCATCTACTTTGAGATTGCACATTCTGTGACTGGGCCTTCTCCCTCAGGTACTTCCAATGCCCATGAGCATTTTGCCATATCCCAGCTGCTGAGCCACAGCAAGCATTTCGGCAGAAGCTCCTATTTGTTCTCCTGCAAACCCAGAAGATTTGGAGCATCTCTTCTTGCTGAAAGGCCTTAAAAACAGACTAAATATCTGTTCTCTGCCTTGGTTCGGCTACTCACCCACTACCTCCAGTGGCCCTTGGTGCTGAGAGTCCACGATATCCTTATACTGCTCTCCTAGTCTCTGGGCCAGGGTGGATTCTTGGGAGACAGAAAAGGGCACTGTAGTCTGTCCATACGGATTTAAGGTCATCTTGAGCAGGGAAGAGTCTCGTGGGCCTGGAAAGGTCTTGGCCACAATCAGGGCGAAGGCAGTGAAGATCAGAGGCACCAGGAACTGCGCTGCCACCATCTTCCAGTTGCGCCAACTGTAGACAGCCCTCTTCATAAACATAGCATAGAACTGCTGGCAGCAGAGGTAGAACTATGAAGACAAAGAGCAGGCTAAGGATACTGATAAGGTGGATCCCCTTGGAAGATTAGATTAACTCTGATATTAACAGGGCATTGTTGCTGTTATTATTTATATCCAGGCGGTGACCATTCCCTGTGAGGGTTCCATTCCTAGCCCCCGCATCTGTCGGTGGAGCGTATATAAGCACATCCCGCTCTGTCCTTGTTCTGCCTTCTTCTGCGTCCAAAGGACCTGTACATCAGCAATCACACATCCATTGCACACCACCTGTATTTTGTTTGTATACTGCTTCAATGTAAAAACCTTTGAGGGGTTTACATAAAATATGCATTAGCAATTATTGATAAAAGTTGAAGCATTCCCCCTTTTCATTTATATGTTTTTTTTAAAAAAAAAATAGTGATGTGTTTTTAAAACTACAACGCCATTCTTGGATATGTTTAAGTACACAGTTGCGCCTAACACTTCCAAGAAATTTCACACCAGCCGTCAATAAGCAATATTATTATTATGAGTGCTTGACAAAATCACCCACGCTGAATTTGTCTGGCTTTGTATACGTATGCAGCAGTAATGAGCATTCATTTAGGTCATATACAGTGGTACCTCCAGTTGCGGACGGGATCTGTTCCGGAGGTCCAGTCGGATCCTGAGGTTTCCGCAACCTCAGGACTACTTCTGCGCATGCAGCGAAACCTGGTCAAATACTTCCGGGTTTGCCGCTTTCTCATCCTGAAGTTTACGTAACCAGAAGGTTATGTAACCGGAGGTACTACTCTATTTGCAAAAGCAGTTTGAGCATGTGAAGAACCATGGATGAGAATTTTAGTCAAATATAAAATCAGGCAATTATCCTAGAAACAATGATAATCTTCCCAGGAGGCTGAAGACTCCAGTGTCCTTGGTGCTCTGGCTAATGGTAGAGGCTGGATTCAACTTTAGGAATAAATAGGAAAGGGGCTAGAAATAAAACTCTTCAGAATTAAGGCATGGCCACATTCGGGGTACTACTCATTCAAGCCACGCAGTATGGTGAATTCCATTTTTGTCAACAACCAAGATTAGTCAATTGCTATGTTCACAAGGGCTGACGGGTCCCCATGACACCAGAGCTCACCCCTGTGTTCAGCTTGATGTTGGAGCAATCTTCCGTGATCAGAGCCCCGCTGTCATCCGTCATGTCCGTCATCCCACTCAGGCTGCTGGAGTCGTCCATGGCCCAGTCGTTGGATCGCCGTTCATGCTGGTACTGCAAAGCTGGCAGCTGGATGGCTTGGATGTCCATGCTGGAATCAACCAGCTTGCCAACTCTTAAAGGAAGAGAGTGAATCCATGTAAGCGAATGCTTAGGTGGAGTTTGTGGTTTTTTAAAAATTAAGTCACCCCAGAGGTTAGCTTCCAACAACCTCAGCGTCATACCTGTATACAAGCCTCTTCTGGAAGCTCACTTGCCACATTTCTGAGTCATGCACAATGTTCTGGACCCATTTCTGCTTGAAGCAGAAATGGGCTTTCACAGAGTATGCATTGGGCAGGTCTGATTGGTTGCCCCTTGCTTCAATCATAGAACAACCCTCCCTCTTTTCAAAGCATGGCTGTGCATGATGCTGATCGATCAGCTGTGATGCCAATCATGAAGCCACTGTCCCTCCTTCTCTGTGCTTTCCCCCCCAAATTGCACCAAAAGGTGGCAGTGCATGTGGGTTGCTCATCTGATGCAGAGGGAGAAGGGAGGGCAGGTTGTTCAGACTGCAGAGAAACAGGGATTTGACCAGAGGTTCAAGGCATTGACCCATAATTTGAGGAGAAATGTTTTTGTGAAATTATTTCCACCACTGCCAAATTTTGTTTTGCCAAATCATTTCATCATCTCGTTTACTTGAGTCCCAATGAACTCAATGGGGATTTCTTCCAAACTGCACTGTTAATAGAACTGCACTGTTAATCTCAGATTCCCTCACCCTCAATATACATCCAAATCTTATTTCAGAAATAAATTAAATCCAATCCAGAAATAAATTAAATCCAAGTGCAAGTTTTAACTCACACTTAGTCCTGCTGAAAGAGCACGTTTACCTTCCTTGCTAGTTTCCCCAATGCCCTACCTGAGAAAAACTTCCTCCATAGTGGTGACTGAGGCTCCGTAACTGGCAATGCCCAGCTCTTCCCGGCGTAACTCCAACTCCGTGAACAGAGCCTCAAACCTGGAAAAGCAGCAGGAAAGAGGAAAGAACTTCAGCATTCAAAGCGTATCCCTAACATTCCCTATATTACACAGAGAAAGCACTTCCTACCCCTTTGGACAAAGGCCTGTAATCTGGGGTTCTTGTGGGGGAGTAGGGAATGTGCTTTCCATGCACTTCCATTGTACGGTGTGCACACAAGAGTTTACCAGCTGCGGGGAAAGCAATTTGCAAGGCAGTTCTTGCCAGTCCAATTTCACAATTTGGCTACACCCACTCTTGGCACGTGATCCTTGGAGGGTGAAGTCTTCGCCTAGAGAAAGTGAGCTCTCACTGGCTTAGACACATGCCCCAAATTTGCAAATGCTAGACAGAGCCCCGGAACTGCAGTTTCACAACAGACAAATCTCCCACACCAATGACGACCTGGCAAGCCATCTTCAGTTGTTGCAGAGGGTGACACTACCTGTGCGTACTCTCTTTGGGAAGGATGAAGGACAGCTCCGCCCCAGCGTTGCTCTCCAGGGTGGCGTTGGGCACATAGTGATAGATGAGACGGGAGATTTCGCCAAGGTTGCAGCACGGCTCCTTCACCATCACCATGTGGTATCCTGCACCTGAAAGGGAGCAGATGGAGATTTTATTTTGTTTCACTTCCCTGACATTTTACCTAACTGTTAATTTCCACATTATATTGGAGCTTTAATGTGATGTAAAACCACTTCTGGAAATCTAATGGAATGCAGTGATTTCTTTGTTGTTTGATTCCATTAAAAACTGTCTGTGCCCCTTAACCCCTAAAATCACTAAAGTGGTGAAATTTGGGGAAGGATATTGGCATACTATTTTTAATTCTCTGTGTTTGTTCATCAGGAAAACTAATAAAAAACAAAAAATAAAAATAAAAAGCGTATTGACATACAATTCTTTCCTGCCCTTTTTTATGGGGGGAATCATGGGGAAACAAAAGCAGGTATATGAGGAAAGGGTTGGTGAGGAACACTGTTGTCCAATTATGTTGGATCTTATGTCACTGCACATCCACTTGGTGTGAATTTAATTTAGTGTGACATGTCAGTATATCAGTAAAAAAGCCACAGTCCCACAACAGGCACTGCAGTATGAAAGTGACATTGAAAATATTTAATAATAATAATAATAATAATAATAATAATAATAATAATATGGGTTTCCCCAGCCACTCTGGCTGGCTTCCAACAGGAGATTAAAAATACATTAAAACATCAGTCATTTAAAAAAAAAACACCTTCCCTAAACAAGACAGAAGTGCTAGCGTTATAATCAGGAAAATGAACGAAATATTTCCCATGTCTGAATGCACCAGACTGTTGGTCTATCTAGCACAGCACGGTTTAATAGTACTGCCTGGCAGCAGCAATCCAGTGTCTGAGACCAAGGATCTTTCCCTGCTTGCAGATGCTGGGGATTAGATCATAGAAATACAAAGGTGGAAGGGACCCCAGGGGTCATCTAGTTCAACCCCCTGCAATGCAGGAATTTTTTGCTCAACCTGAGGCTCGAACCCACAGTCCTGAGATTAAGAGTCTCATGCTTGGACATGGGACCTTCTGCAAACAAAGCAGATGATCTACCACTGAACTCCACCCAGTCCCCAAAAGGGGTGTTCAAACTACATACCAACAGGCTGCCCTGCAATAACAATTGCTATGTTGAAATTGCCAGGTGCCTGACAGGTTTTTAATTTTTTTTTAAATGCAGAATATATACACACCATTGGTGAGGGCACCCACATTTAAAGCCCCTCTTCCATACAGGTCACTAGGCTCTTCCCCTTCCAAGTGAAATAATTCTGTGAATGCTACCAAAGGGGAATGCCACCCACTGCAAGGTCCTTATTTATTTGTGGGCTTCTTCAAGTCAGGTGCTGGCACAAGGGGGATTCTCCTTACCGTATTTATGCTTGAGAAAGAGCGAAGACCCACAGCACTGGAGCTCCCCCTTCGCCATAATCGCAATGCGGTCGCCCAGCAGATCTGCTTCGTCCATGAAGTGTGTGGTGAGCAGGATGGTGCGAGTGCTCCGTTGCTGCTGCAAAAGCTCCCAGGTGGCCCGGCGGGAAACTGGATCCATGCCTGAGGTTGGCTCGTCTAGCATCACCACCTAGACAGTGCAGAGGGAAGAGGCCTCAGTGCAAGGTGAAACACAGCTGGCGTAAGATATGAAGGGCACATACCGTATTTTTCGCTCTATAAGACACACTTTTTCCCTCCTAAAAAGTAAGGGGAAATGTGTGTACGTCTTATGGAGCAAATGCAGGCTGCGCAGCTATCGCTGAAGCCAGAACAGAAGAGGGAGAGCTGAACAGCAATCCCTCTTGCTGTTCTGGCTTCAGGGGTAGCCGCGCAAACCTCTTCAACAACATTTGATTCAGAATATTTTTTTCCTTGTTTTCCTCCTCTAAAAACTAGGTGCGTCTTATAGAGCGAAAAATACGGTACCTGGAATACAGAGGATAGACAGTGTGACGCAATTGTTAGAGAAGTGGGGGGCAGCCTGAGGCCTAATTTCATGCAGCGGCAGGGGGAAATGGAAGCAAATGGGGTGGCAGAAAGAATAACGAAGAAAGAAAACAGAGGACTCTCAAGACTCACTTTGGAGTCTCCAATGAGTGCGATGCCAATGGAGAGCTTCCGTTTCATCCCCCCAGACAATGCTTTAGACAGAGAGAAGCGTTTCTCCTGTAGGTTCAGGATGTGCAGGATGCGGGTAATCTCCTCTAGACATTTCTCCGCAGGAAAACCTTTCAACTGAGAGGAAATAGAATGGAAAAAGAGTTAGCACATGGGATGACAAAAAATTTTTTTTTGATGCTGCTGCTGCTGCTTTCATTTAAATCAGGGTTGGGGAATGTGTGACCCATCCCTAGCTATTGGTCATGCTGGCTGGGGCTGATGGGAGTTGGAGTCAAACAGCATCTGGAGGACCAGAGATTCCTAAACCCCAGTTAGACAAAAAGGTTAAAAAAAACCCAAACAGGTTTCTAGTCCCTGTAGTTGACAACTGCTGACCCCAGAGTCCTATTGCACTTTGTCCACATTGTGGCATCGACCTGAAGGTGCATCAATGCTGCACATAGGAAAAGCTCATGTGTGCATTCACAAGCCCAAGAAATGTGCATCCATCATCTGCATCTCCCTCCAGCCTGAGAGATAACCTTGGTGTTTGTACGGCCTTTGCTTTTACAGAAGATCGTGATTGCCGGTGTTCTAAGTGAGAATATACACCATTCATTTAATGTAGGTTATCTCCTGAAGAGTTACACCATGCTATGTAACAAAGGATAAAAAGAAGCCTCGCAATATTTATCCGAGATTACCCCAGCGTAGAAGTACAGGTGCTCTTCCACTGTCATTTGGTCAAAGAGGACGTCGTGCTGAGGGCAGAGGCCAAGACTTTTCCGGATCAGATTCATGTCCTGGGAGATCTCATAGCCATTGATGTATGCTTGGCCACTTGTTGGAGGATACAGTCCTGGGGGAAAGGAACAGCCTTCAGATTAGCGGCCATTAGATTAGATGGATCCCCTAAAGTCCAAGAAGGTTTAAAAGGCATTTTATAGTATCCCTGCCAAGACTGCCCACAACTCTCTCTTGGGGGTATCCAATCCCAGTTTGCTGCCTGTGTGGTACATAAACTGAATCTCAACCATTTCAAACCCTGTTAATTGCTGTAACATATTATCAGGTAGGGGTTGTGAATTCCCACATTTTGTAAGCAAATATAGCGCATTTTTCTATCTTCGTTAATATGCTCCTTTTTATGCACACTTGCTCCTAACAGATGCGTTTTTGTAAATATAGCCTTGACTCATTATTCAGGCTCAGCATGGTGATGATGATGATCATAGGCGCCTAAGGAAGCTGTCTTATGCTGAGTCAGACCTTTTGGTCCCTCTAGTTCAGTATTATCTACACTGACTGGCAGCCGCTGTCTAGGGTTTCAGGCAGGTAATCTATCCCAGTCCTACCTGGAGAAGCTAGGGATTGAACCTGGGACCTTCCACATGCAAAGCAGATAATCTACCACTGTGCTACAGCCCTTCCAGCCTAGTCCCAACAGCCCAACCTCACCTGTGAGCATGGACAAAGTTGTCGTCTTCCCAGCACCATTGTGCCCCAGAAGCACTGTGATTTGCCCCTCATACATGTTCAGGGTCAGGTCCCTTACGGCTTCCTTGGTTTTGTTCCCCATCTTGAACACCTGAGGACAGCCAAGTGAGATGTATACATAAACAGGCATTCAGGTGCTCTTTCCATAAGCTGCTGTTGCACAACTCAGCTTTCAGAGTGCGGCATCCCAGAAGAACCCACCTTGGACAGGTGCTTAATTTTGATCCCTGAAACCAGGTCCGACGGCTCCTCTTCTATGTACTGGCTTTTCAGGGCCTTCTCTGGGTCCTCCTCCTCTTCTTTCTCCTTTCCCAGCACTGTCTGAGGACTCCCACACCAATACGAAGGCTAAGGAGAGACAAACAGGGAGGCTCTTATTGTTGCAAACAATTGGAGTTTGCCAATTATTTCATTGATGGGGTGAGGCAGCTTTTTCAGTCTGAGGGCCACATTCACTCTTCCAGGGGCCACATACCAGATGCTCAAAAGAATAAATTGCAATAAACTATTGACTTGCTTTTGTTTTAGTATGTATTTTGTGTTCTCATTTTGTATTTTTACGTTGTAGACTACCCTATGATCTTTGGATGAAGGGTGGTAAACAAATCTCTCACTCTCTCATACTCTACTACTTATTTATGCCAGCTGAGGTCCTCTGTCTATTTTGTTTGGTTCCAATGAAACAGGGTGAACTTCTACCCCCAGCGCCAGCCATTCCCAATCTGGTGTCCTCCAGATGCTTTGGACTACAGCTCCCATCAGCCCCAGCCTGCATGATGCAAGTGTAAGAATGAGCACCAGGGATTCATGAAGAGTCAATATTCATTTTAGCTATTCATAGATACCAAATGGAGCTCACATATATCCACTTGGTCAGATCAGGAAGCCGGGTAGCAGAACAAGTTGTTGCCACTAATTGCTATTATGATGTCTTCTAATGAAGACAGAAATAGATCAGCTACTATGCCTTGTTTATTTGCCTAAAACAGAGGTTTTAAACCTATTTGAGTCCATGGCTCCCTTGACCAACTACATTCTTTCTGCGGCACCCCTGTGGGGCTCAGTAGCCCAGTTAAATCACCCCTGGCAGCCTCTCACTCTTTTTCGAACAACCTCCCTTGTGGAGTGTTCCCTCAGCCTCCTCCCCTCTCCCCTCTCCTTGGGAGTTGTCTGGCCAACCGCTGCTGCCACCCCTGATCACTGAGCTACCCACCCACCCCAAAGTAAGGTGCTTCCTCACACTGCTCCACAGAGGCCTGGGAAGCATCCCCTAGCCAGCCCCAGAGGCACCATTTGCCTGGGGAGCTTATAACCAGGGCTGCTGCAACAAACAGCTGTGCAAGTCTCTGGGAGGCAGAGACGCAAGAGGGCATCAGAGGAGGGAGGGAAGGAAAGAGGGACAGAGGCCAGTGTTGCCCACAGCACGCCCAACCATCATTCAAGGCACCCTAGGGTGCCACAGCACACTGGTTGAAAGCCACTGGCCTAAAACAATGGCCTGGCTCACAAGCCACGCTGGGTCAAACCAAGTCCCGGCATAAACATGGCCATGTACTTCCTAGAAGAGGAGATCACAGTTGCTTTGCTCCTCTTCCAGTCACTTCTCTGCTGGTTTGGTTTAGCCTGCCATTCAATACCAGAATCATGGTTTGGCTCTCTGGACAAATCATGAGTTGTAAATCATAAAAGAAACCTTGGTGGCAGCTTATGGCTAGTCCAGAGATAGTAAAACCAGGTGTCCAGGTTTGGGTGACAAACAAACCACAAACGTTCCATTTCTCAGTTCCACAACTTGCTCTTTTTCTGTGCTCCTGAGAATCGTCACAGCATAATCTGAGCCCTGGACTCTTCCCCGTTACTAAGCTCCAGATGTTTTCAATTACCACTTGCGAGTTGTCGTCCAAAACAACTGGAGGGAGCGGGTTGGCACAGGCTAGGCTACACAACAGCTGGTCATTGGGAGAGAGAAAAGCACAGGACTCACCATCAAGAAGAAGTACCAGGGCTGTGGGATGCCATACTCTCCTGGGAAGACGGCCTCCACATACCAGGCCACCAAGCCATACAGCACCGAGTCCAGGAGTAGCATCCCTAGGACGTGAGCCACAGTGAAGTTATCGTCCACGCTGACTGGTTTCAGAAGGTCCCTCCACTGCACCCCAGTGCCTGGAAAACAGAATAATAATAATAATAATAATAATAATAATAATAATAATAATAATAATTTATTTATACCCCACCCATCTGGCTGGGCTTCCCCAGCCACTCTGGGCGGCTTCCAACAAAATATTAAAATACAGTAATGCATCAAACATTAAAAGCTTCCCTAAACATGGCTGCCTTCAGATGTCTTCTAAAAGTCTGGTAGTAGTTGTTCACTTTGATATCTGGTGGAAGGGTATTCCACAGGGCGGGTGCCACTACCGAGAAGGCCCTCTGCCTGGTTCCCTGTAACTTGGCTTCTCGCAGTGAGGGAACCGCCAGAAGGCCCTCAGCACTGGACCTCAGTGTCCAGGCAGAACGATGGGGGTGGAGATGCTCCTTCAGATATACTGGACCAAGGCCGTTTAGGGCTTTGAAGGTCAGCACCAACACTTTGAATTGTGCTCCAAAACGTACTGGGAGTCAATGCAGGTCTTTCAAGTGTTATGTGGTCTCGGTATCAAAGTTCTGTTCTGCATCCAACAGCGCAAAGTGAAAGCAGGCTGCTAATACATTACTGAGACCTGAAATGTGAGGGGCCAGGGTGGGGAGCAAGACATCCCTTTCTTCTGACCCTCTCCTCCCGAATTAGGGATCCCAAAGTTGTTTTTGTTTTAAATACTTAATGCTACATCATTGTGGAGGATATTTACTAGCCGGTTTGGAGTATACAAGAAATATTTCAACACAACAAAAAATTCTGAGTGTCCTAACCACATTGCATGCACTATCTTGGGTAGTCTTACAACAAGGTAGTCCAGTATGATGGTGGATTAAGAACCTAAGAATGTGAAAAGAGCCTGCTGGATCAGGCCAATTACCCATCTAGTCCAGCACCCTGTTCTCACAGTGGCCAAACAGAAGCTTGTGGGAAACCAGCAAGCAGGATTCAAGCACAGGAGACCTCTCCCCTCCTGCAGTTTCCAGCAAATGGTATTTCGCAGCATTTCTGCCTCCAACTGTGGAAACAGAGTGCACAGATTTCATGGTTATTGCAGATAAGGACCTGAGACAGGATGGGTGGCTAAGGAGAAGATGGGGACAAAGCTAGGATTAGTTGCCATGGGCTCTGGCTCCACCTGCTGTTGAGCTTCTTGCCTTCTGCCCTGCCACTCCCAATGGGCACCAGCCGCCACTGATTGTGGTGGATACTTGCAGACCTGATTGACTCTCCCTTGATCCTTCACACTCCAACATCTGCCTACGAGAGAGCCTCCAGGCCATCGCCTTACTTACTTCAAGTCCCTTCTCAAAAACAGTTCTTCCAGGAATCGTTCAGACAAGGGGCAGTCAACATGGTGACCTCTCATCAGCCCTGACCATCAACCATGCTGGCGGGAGTGGGTGGGGATTTGAACCCTGGTCTCGCAGGTCCTAGCCTAACACTTTAATCACCACAATGCCACAGGTGATTCCAAAAGGCATGTTTATCAGCTGACAGGCTCCTGACTGTGCGCTGGAAGCCACATTCCTCTCTGCCCCCACACCTGACATCACTTGCGACATCAGGTGCTGAGCAGATGGCCATGGTTTTGAGGAAATGGCTGCACCAGCTAAACTTCTTTCCCTGTTTATCCCTGTCTCCATTATTCCTCCCTGTACTTTCCCTGTACGTGTTTTAGACTGGAAACCTCTTGGACTAGATACCTATCAAACCTGTTCTTTGCAGAGCACCATGTGAGGCAGTAAACTGCGGGAGGCAGTGGAAGACAGAAGTGCCTGGCGTGCTCTGGTCTATGGGGTCACAAAGAGTCGGACACGACTAAACGACTAAACAACAACAACAATGTACACAGAATACGCTTATAAATAAAAAACATTTTAGCCCACTCTAGCCCAATGGTTGCTATTAATTTGATTTTGAATTGATTTTAGAATGAATTGATTTTAGAATGTATTTCAATTAATTGATTGTGATTTTATATAAACTGTGTTATTTTTACTGTTGTGAGCCGTTCTGAGCCCGGCTTCAGCTGGGGAGGACAGGATATAAATAAAATTTTACTATTATTAATTATTATTATTATTATTATTATTATTATTATTATTATTATTATATGCTGCACTTTTGTTTGTTTGTGGGTTTTTTCCAGGAGAAAGAAAGAAAAATAGAATATTCAGCCCGCTTTTAATTCCAGCCAGAGCTGGAACAACAAGAGTATTGCAGCTGAACAAACATTTACCAGTTGCTCAATAACCAGCTGGTAAGTCATGTGAGTTGGTCTCACACTGATTCCTGCTTGCAAGAGATACAGCAACAGATACAGAGCCCAGCCCAGGACAAACCTATGGCTGCCTGTCTCCTGATGATTGTTAGGCAATTCACACCGTGGGTGAATACATTCTTTCAAAGAGTACTAATCTCACCACCCTCTTTTTGGAGCTAATCCCGACCAACGCAGCAAACAATCAACATTTCCTGCCATTCTGTTATGGTACAATCTGCATTAATACAATTAAATTCCAACTTTCCTCCAAGGATCAAGGTTACTGCTCCAAGGGGACACCCAGTGAGCTACATAGCTTAGTGGGGATTCGAACCCCGGTTTCCCAGGGTCCTGGGCCAGCGTTCTAACCACTACACCACACTGGTTGCTGCAGCCCATGCCATGCCATAAAGATATAAGAAGAGCCTGATGGATCAGCCCAATGGCCCATCTAGTCCAGCATTCTGTTCTTGCAGTGGCCAACCAGATGTCTGTGGGAACCTGAGCACAAGAGCACTTTCCTTTCCTGTGGTTTCCAGCAACTGGCATTCAGAAGAATTGCCTATGGCGGAGTAGGGCTGGCCGATGTCGGCCTTTCAGCATCACAGTATATCACCAACCAAACATTGCGGTCTGGCGATGTTCAAAAACAAGCTGCACTGGCCTCAGCAACTAGCAAAACTGACTGGAAAACTTAAGAGGAATGTCAAACCAAAAGGTATTTAGGGAATGGAAAATATATAAAGAATACTTGAAAATGTACTGTACGAACTTGCAGAAATAGAGTGATACTGATAACCAAGAATTGTTCAAAATGTAATAGTGGATTATATACCTATATACAAAATAAAATAATGTGAATCTGTGCAAGGAATACAGATAACATAAGTAGTATAATGAGAATTATTGGAAGTTACATATTTTAATTTGTTATGAAAGTGTAATATATTGTATTTGCTTATGTTTGTTTTTTCTAACTTTCCTTACTTTATTGTTTTTATTCATTTGTATCGTCTTTTGTACTATATGTTATGTATATTTGTCTATGTGAAAATTATTAAAGATTTTCAAAAGAAAAAAAGGAAAGAAATTGCTGCAGCTCTCGCCGTGGGAGCTGAGGAGGGTTTATCCCAGCGCCTAGCGGGCTGGGACAAGGCAGCTTGTTTGTACAGCTCACCTGGGGCACGGGAGGCTCCCAATCCCCAGCTCAGTCATCCCCGGTGCTCTCCCCGCTCACGGATGAGTAGGGAGAGCAGCGGGGCTCCTTTGGGCAGCTCTGCCAGCGATGGGGAGGGGTCCCCATCTCCAGTTGAGTCATCCCTGGTGCTTCCCCCACCCCCGCTTGCGCAGGAACCAGCGCTGGACTGGGGGATCCTTTAACTGCTCAGCTGAGGGGAGCAGCAACCACACACTCCTCAGCCAAGCAGTTAAAAGATGCAGAGGAACAAGCTGTTATCGGTGCCTCGCCAATGAAGCTTTTTTCTCCTTCTGCGCAGTATGAGGGCAGAGTGTGATGGCAACACTCGCTGGAAGAAGTACAGGGGTACCTCGGGTTACAGACGCTTCAGGTTACAGACGCTTCAGGTTACAGACTCCACTAACCCAGAAATAGTACCTCGGGTAAAGAACTTTGCTTCAGGATGAGAACAGAAATCACGTGGCGGCAGAAGGAGGCCCCATTGGCTAAAGTGGTGCTTCAGGTTAAGAACAGTTTCAGGTTAAGAACGGACCCCCAGAATGAATTAAGTTCTTAACCCGAGGTACCACTGTAGCTAGCAGAGGGACTCGGAAGTAGTGGCGGTTTCACCAGCGATATACCATTGAGTGAAGCTGACATCATGGTCTACTCCTTGTACCAATCCTGGGTGATATATTGATATATTGACCAGGGCTACTGTCAGAGCACTGCCATCACGGCTAGTAGCCATCTATAGTCTTATCCTCCATGAACTAGCCCAATCTTTTTTAAAAACCACCCAAGTTGGCAGCCACATTGCCTCCTGTGCGGCAGAGTTCCAT
The DNA here is from genome assembly GCF_964234715.1 of Podarcis melisellensis. NCBI lineage: Eukaryota > Metazoa > Chordata > Lepidosauria > Squamata > Lacertidae > Podarcis > Podarcis melisellensis. Next base: position 17,223,064 of record NC_138546.1, on the reverse strand, counting down.
AGTTTAACAATGGGCTCTGTGCATTCCTGCACGTACACAAAGAGCAAAAGCAGCTCGACTGTTTCTGCCAAAGGAGGATTTGCATCCAGAAAAACTGGCAGCCAGCCAAAAGGGTGGGATTCTCGCCTGGCCAGAAGCATCCTAGCCAACTCACCTTTCCCTTCGAACATGCCGATCAACTGCGCTCCCATAGCCATGGCGACGTTGGAAATGAGGCACGACGAAAGCTTCTGGTTGTGTGTCATCGTGTCGTAGCGTGGGGAGATGAAGAAGTATGGAATGTAGGAGAAGAAGTAGAGGAAGCCCCCAGCAGCTGCCGCCACGTTTGCTGGGAATGCAAACGAGAGAGACAATATTCAGAGAAAATAACGGCAAGAATTCCTGTGCACTAACAAATTCAATAGGAACTCTTTGTGTCGTGGAAACCCAACTCGTGGCATCAAAGCCAGTGTATGAAGGGAGGGGCAAAAGAGGGTCATGCAGTCCTGACACCTTTTCCCCTAGGCTCCTTAAACTGTGGTAGAAACTGTGGAGAAAAATGCAATATGAAGGGGGACCTGCAAAAAAGGTTTGAAGCATGGAGTGCTGCGGCTCAGCACTCTAGCAAGATAACAGCTTTTTCCTGGACACTCCACTGAAGTCTTCTTTTCCTTCCCTGTTTCCCCAAAACAGTCAGTCAGCATTCTGTGTACACTGAGCATGTTCATTACTCCTATATGCGGTTCCAACCCCCTGTGACAGACTTATAAAGTAAAGGTAAAGGGACCCCTGACCATTAGGTCCAGTCGTGACCGACTCTGGGGTTGTGGCGCTCATCTCACTTTATTGGCCGAGGGAGCTGGAGTACAGCTTCCGGGTCATGTGGCCAGCATGACTAAGCCGCTTCTGGCGAACCAGAGCAGCGCACGAAAACGCTGTTTACCTTCCCGCCGGAGTGGTACCTATTTATCTACTTGCACTTTGATGTGCTTTTGAACTGCTAGGTTGGCAGGAGCAGGGACCGAGCAACGGGAGGTCACTCTGTTGCGGGGATTTGAACCGCCAACCTTCTGATCAGCAAGTCCTAGGCTCTGTAGTTTAACCCACAGCACCACCCGCGTCCCGCCAGACTTATACTGTATGTCTAAATCTTTTTTAAAAAAAGAAATATATATATGTATATATGGTGTCTATAAAACCTTTCCAGGAGTGTATCACTTCAGACTGCAGGTGGGACAGTCTGAACATGATCTGAACACTCCGCCAAGTTAAAACACACATACACACAACTCTCTGCATTTGGAAAGCTAGCACATCAAGGAGAAGGTCAGGCTCAAACTCTTCTCCTTGACATACTCACACTCCATAGGCAGGGAAACTTTTGACTGGATGCATGCTTGACACACATTATATCACTGTTTATATAATAAGTAACAATGTTTTTATTTGTTAACTTTTTCATCTGTTAAAAACGATCAAAGCGCAATTAAAAATGGCATTGCTTTTGTGATTTGATGTGCAGTGTTTTCTACTAAGAAGAAAGTGTTGTTAATGCACAATGACAGGTACATTAAACTTGTAAAACTCAAATGAATTACTGTCTGCTTGGCTGGAAAGTTTCAGTATAAAAAGCATCAAAATGAAAAACTCTTGCATGGGTGGGCTGAACAAGGGTCTGCTTCTGCATTCCCACAGCGACAAACTTGTTCACTGTGCTTAGTCACATCCCGCCTCTTCCAGAGAGTGAATTACAGGCGCAACTCTGAAAACCAGGGGCAAACAAGTCTTTCAAGTTTTACTGTTGCAGTGACACACTAGACCTGGCTGTTTCTCACTCTGCAATCTGTTCCTAGCATAGTCACTGCTTAGGCCTCAAATTCCTGGAGTTGCTTTTGACATGTAAACATTGCAATCCATTAAACTGCCCAAGGTGGAGTGGGGTGGGGTGTTACTGCTGGCACCTTCAACAGGTGCCATTTGCAGCTGATTCCAGTGGGATTTCCAGGAACTGGGTTCAAATCCAAATTTAGCAAGGACCAGCTGCACTCGGAAAAAGGACACCTACCAAATCAGGAGCCTCGTCAGGCCTGATTAGGCTCATGGGCTAGAAGTCCCCAGCATTGCGTTAAAGCGAGGCATACTATCCCAGGGTTGGCTTAGAGCATAACAATGAAATTTGTTGTGCTGAAAATTCTGGTTTTCTTACTCCCTACATATAACTGCATTTCCTCCCCTTACAACTTGTGCTTTAAAGCTGTGATCCAATTAATACCATAAGCATGCCATGGGGGAGGGGGAGGGAGAACAAAGCTCAAAGCCCTCTGTTTCCACAGGCAGCTGCTTCAAATGCTGAAGAGGCAAGCCACATTTCATTTCAGATTTGAAAGTGGAAAGGTGGCTTGCCTCTTCGGAATGCAGTGGCTGAGTCAAAGAAACCTCTAGCTCTTTGGCATCTTCCTGTGCGATGATAACCAAAGTCTTGGGACTAGTCGAAAACACACCAGGGACTAGCGGTGGTTCTCAGGGCAGCACTTACGAATTCGTCTGAAAGGAAGCCATGTACAGCTCCTCTTCCTTGATATTCTCCACCCAAACACCCCACATAATAATAATAATAATAATAATAATAATAATAATAATAATAATAATAATAAACCCATCTGGCTGGGTTTCCCCAGCTACTCTGGGCGGCTTCCAACAAAATATTAAAATACAATAGTAAATTTAAAAAACAATGTAAGTTAAATGTGGCATACTTTGCAATGCTCAAATCTAGCAATGCCATCATCTCAGGGACCATTCCACACCCTTATTTCCACTGCATGGAAAAAAAATTGATGCGAGTGGGGATGCATAATGTTGCAAAGGAGGGAAATTCAGTATTATCAGCTACTGTGGGAAACAGAATACTCTACTGGACTAGCTAAGCCTTTGGTATGACCTAGAGGGTTCCTTTCTTATGCTTTATTTAGGGGGAGAAAGCTGAGCCTAGTATTCAGCAGTACAGCAGCAAATACTATACGTGCATGGATATTATTGAGACCTCCCAGTTCTTAATTCACTTCTATTCTAATATGTGATGGTGGGGAAGCAAAAAGGAATCAAGGGACATGACAGTTAGTTTTGCAAAAAAAATAAATAAAAAAAAATAGGAAAAAAGTCCTGAGCTGCTCTGATGCTTGAAATAGCAACTTGATCTTCACAAACGAGCAGGGGAAGATTTTGCAGTCCCAGTGGCAACAAGCACTATCAACTACAAATCGAGCTGCCATAGGAACCATGGCTAAGTTACATGCAATGGGTAACCCAACCTACTTCCCTGTCTGGGACAATCCTGTATCTTGAGCGGGCCAAAGCAGTAGAAGAAAAAGGCATGTGTTTTTAGGTTTACAAAGAGGCAGTCCACACCCCTGGGGAATTTCCACTCAGCTGCTCGTCTGTTATCAGCTATCATGCACATCACTGATGCTCCTGCATAACCTCATAATTAACATTTCAAATCCGGAATATGATGAGACAAAAGCGCTACCAACTTCCTGGCCTTATGATCACCCTGGGAAACTAGGAGGGGGAAATTGTCAGGCAAAAGCAAAGCAAAACAAAACAAAACAAAACATGGCTTCTTGTACTTTCAACTTGGAAGCAATAAAGCTGTGGAATGCCGCACCAGGGGGGTGAATAAACAGGAGGTAACTGCCTCTGCAACTTAAGAGCACAGTCCTACCCATATCTGCTCAGAAATAAGTCCTACGGGATTCATTTCGGATTGCTCACAGATAAGTGAGATTAAGCTTGTGGCCGACTCTCTGTGGATTGCAAGAGGACATCCTATCGTTGGGCTAAAAACAAACAAGGGATGTGCATGTGCTTCCGTTCCTCCCCACAACCTTGGGCCAAGAAAGGAACCATCATGTGAAGCCCAGAATTTTGAGTACCAGAACTGAACTGAACTCAAAGTCCTTCCAAGCAAAAATCCATGGCTGGCCACCCTCTCTTTCCCATCGCCTTAGCTTACTTCATCTCACTAGTGTCATAGCTGTCAACTTTTCCCTTTTCTTCCGAAGAATCCTATTCGGAATAAGGGAATTTCCCTTTAAAAAGGGGAAACGTTGACAGGTATGACTAGTATAATTTGCAGGGAGAGCAGTCATTTCCTTCTTTTTTCCTTTCAAAACTACTTATTATCCTTAAACCCCGCAGTATAGGAAGAAGAAATCACAGCCAAGCTATAAAATGCAAATCAAATAGCTGAAAACCATAAAACCCAACAGGAAATGGGACCCAAAAAAAACACAGGTGAGATTATTACACATTACAGCTGATAACAATTTGCGTGCCTTTGCTGGCACAACAAATAAACTGACATTAGCCTTTCCCTGTCTTGCTAACTGGACAAGAGAGTCAACCAAGGCAGTCAAATTGTTTTCTGCCAGGATGGTGGATGTCTCCCAGTATCAGATGTTGATGTACACAAAAAGGGTGCCCAGACTGCACTGTGGTTCATTGGGTTTGATTTGCCTTTCGTGGTTCTTATATTATTGGTAACCTTCTCTAACAGGGCAATAATCCAGCATCTGTCATACCATTTATCAACTGAAATTTCATTATCCGCTTTCTAGTAATGTGAAATTGAGAGCTTAGCGTCCATTAACATAATATGAATGTGATCTTTATTGGGTAGGGCTTCATTAGTGAGGTCCATTTTCTTGCTGCCATTCTTGGAATATTTCCCAATCTCCTCCAGGCACCCATGTTTATCTGCTTCGAGGCACAAAGGGATCTGCCAGCAGATCTGGATCTACTTTCTGCCTTCCACTGACCAAAAGCAGGGCCTGAAAGGCAACAAACTTTTCAAACGTGGGCTAAGCAGCAGCCAGCAGATTCTGCCAGCCTGAGAGAAGTGGTTGTGCAAATCAGTCACTCTTTCATCCTGACCGACAAACAGCCAAGGACACTTTGCTTACCTTTGGAGAAGAAGGTGCTGACCATGAAGCTGAAGGAGATGGATGCGATGGAGAAGACTGTCAAGAAGGTAAACACCAGAGTGGGGTCACTATTTGTGAGCACCGCTCCCTGTTTGCTCACCTGCAAAAATCAATACCCTGCGGTTAGTCCCATTATCTACTCAGAACTCAGCAGCAACGTACAGACTAAAGAAAATGGAAGGCAGAGTGTGCTGCCAACCCTGATGTGTGTGTTAAGTTTCAACGCCAGCTGGGAGATGCTCACCTTTACGCAGAAGAGGATGGTGACAAAGAAGTTGGAGACCAAGAGGAAGAGGAAGAACATGAGGAACCAGGCACTCCAGTGCAGCCAGTTACTGAGGCCCATCATTCGCATGTACTCCTGCGGATGCAAAAAATCAGCATTGGGTTATTCTAACATTGACTCCTTCCCAACATTATTCATCCCTTGAATCCCATAGCCAGGAGCACTTATGAACATTTACAGTTCTTTTCAACAGATAAGGGCAATCAGCAAACACTGGACACATTCTTCTGCCTTAGTTTGTCTTTTCTAATCTTTCAAAACCAGCCGTACCCCTTCAGTTCCATGCAAAAGATTGGTCAATATAGATTGCTATTCAGTTTTCCTGCTCACTGTAAGATCACTTACTGTTTCCAAAACATATGCAAGCAAGAAGCGAGCAGTTACCTGCCTTTTTATATGAAATATGACTTCTTTAAAAGTATAGTGCAGATGGGACCTCAATCTCTTTCCAAAAAATGGATGGAAGCCAAGGATGGTATCCAGCTAAGACCTACTCAGAGAACACACACTGAAATTAATGAACATGACTAACTCAGGTCCAGTGGGTTTACTCTGAGTAGGACCTAGTTGGAACCAACCCTATGATTCTCCAGGGATAATAAATTCTGGGATTAGATTCCCAAAGTCAATAGGAGTTTGGTGCAACTGCAAATTCAGTTATATACCCGGCAGATGCAGAAATCCACACAGATAGACTTGCTGCCTAGCCTGGACTGTCAGAAGTACTTATCACTGCATTACCTTCAGCTTCTTCTCTTTCTCATGCACCACAGCACGGACTATGTTGAGCGAGGTATAGGTGAAGCTCAGCATGAGCAGCAGGGGAAGCTGGTTCTGAATGGCCAGCACAAAGAGGTCATTGACGTAGGGTGGGTAGGGAAAACGGCGAATGACCACCATGAACCTTTCCAGCAGACTTTCCGCAGAAGTGTTGGTGTGGGACTGCAGGATTGCCATGTCCACAGCATGCTGCACTGCCAGGAAGCCTTCTCGGTAATACCCTACGGAAGCAAGAGGAGGGGGTCAGAAAGGACATCACAGAAGTTGTCTGATACTGAGGCCACATCCACACCACAAATCACTATCATACCACTTTAAACAATCAGGGCTCTTCCCTCCAACCCCCCCCCCCAGACTTCTGGGAGCCACAACTTGTTAAGGGTGCTGAGAGTCCTCAGGAGACCCCAGAGTGGTTCTACAGCCAATCCCTCTTCACTGTGAAATCTGGGAACTGTAGTAACTCAGTGAGGGGAATAGGGGTCTCTTAACATCTCTCATCACTGTTCAGTGGTGCAGTCACCTCAGGTGGCAGGCTGGGGACAGCCGCGGGGGGCAAGTCTGGGCCCTCAGGAAGACACTGCTTGCTGCCTCCTGCATTTCTCCTCCTCCTCCTCCTCTTCCTCCCCCTGCGTGTTCCTCTCTAGCCTCCTTTCTGCCCCCCTCCAGGCCTGGATTAAAACAGCTGGAGGCCCAGGGCTAGGAGGTCTCCTGATCATGAGAAATAAAACCTCATCCTCTTCTTTATCTGCTCAATGGAAGTAGAACGTTGCTGAATTTTCAGCATTAATTAAAATATTGTTTATACATTTATAACCTTTAATAAGTTTACAGAAGTATGGAATTAATGAAGACATTCACACAGAACATTCATAGGGGAATCATACCTATATTATAACATTTCACTATATACAAAGTCAGAACAGTTTCCTTCAAGCTCTTTTTGACGCAAACTTCTCCATTATATCATTAAAATCAGGAAGTCACAGTTTATCATTTTCGATGCAGTAGAATGCTTAGATCAGACAACCATTCTGTTTGTAACCATTAAATACAAGAACAATCTGAAAATTGCTTCCACATTTGGAAAAGCGATCCAAATTTTCTCCTGGAATATTATTTGATATATATCTTGGTGGCTTTTCAGCATAAGCCTGTACAGGTGGCAGTGAAAAGGTCATTTTTGGATACTCTTGCACCAACATCTCAATGCCTTTGTGAATCTGTTCCTTGGTTGCTTGCAGCTACAACAAAAATGAAAAATTGCCAGCCACACTCCTATTCACTGCTGCTCTTCTGTCTAGATTGGCTTCAAAAGCATCCATGACAGGGATAAATGAATTTACCCTAAACTTATCTCTTGGAGAAAGTTCATCTAGGCCTATGGGTGCTGTCCCATCATTAGGCTCCCCCCCATACTTTCTGCCTTCTTTTGAAAGTTTTGTACTCTACATCTGGTACAGTAAATTTTGCTTGCTATTCACTCTCAGTCACAAAGGTATGTGCCTCCAAGCAATCTTGCGATGCTTTGATTCACTCTTCGAGTGTTGATGAGAGCATTTGACCACACTTGCTTGCTTAAGTGTGTTAGCATAGAGTTCATATGATTTTTAGAGTTTGAACAAGATAAGCCTGATGCCAATCAACGAATCCAGTAGAAGCTAAAGCAGTAGTTGAGGAAGTTTAACTAGAGAAAAGTGTGCACACCAAATTTTCCCCAGTCTCCTGCAGTGGCCTCAGGCAGAGAAGGAGGAGGCGCCATTTTCTTTTTTGCCTCAAGCGGCAAAACACGCTGGGCTGGCCCTACTCATCATCCTAAACAAATTACAGTTCCCAGAATTCTCTGGGGGAAGCCAAGGCTGTTTAAAATGGTATAGTGTTTGGGTCCTGCCTGATGGTTTCCCACAGGCATCTGGGAGAAGGGGACGCTAGACTAGATAGGCCATTGGCTTGACCTAGCCAGCTCTTATTATGTTCTTACAATGCAGAACTGCTCCATAAACAAATCAAAATGAATGCTCAATAAAAATGAGATATAATCTAATCCCTGCATAAACTTCGTGTAAGCAAATCAGGATGAGTGCTGAATAAACAGGTTACAGGGAGGTCAGCGCCTCTCAAGAAATGACCAGGCTCCCATGCCCTGTCTAATTAAGTGACTTATTTTAACTGTGGGGCTATCTTCCTCCACTCCCTTCCTCTTGCCTTTGCTTCACATGTCTATTAACACTACAATCCTGCAGGCAATATAGTGCAATTATTGTTAGTAATCAACAAGGAAGGCTAAGTTATAGTAGGATGTTCGGACTCTTAACAAAATACGGGAATTTATTTAAAACAAGCAACAAGGCTTCAGCCCAAAAAAAGCCTGTAAATCAAGCAAATACATCTCACTTGGCAAACATTTGCATAACTTCTTATGCCAGCTACTGAAGTTCAGTGTGGAATTACAGGCCTCTCCTAGCCACTCCCACAGTTTAAGGCCTATTAGTTCCAGCACTCTCTATGATCTCTACTCACCATTATAATTACATACTCAATCGCCAACCTAGTATTTTATTACAACAATGAAGTAATGTCTCACCATTTACATCACCTCAACAGTTTATACTATTGGTGGTATATAAATAATTCTGCAAATGCATACATACATGCGGACATGAGACTTCAAAGGTCACATCCACACCAATGCATTTAAAGCACATTTAACACACATTTAAAGTGCATAGCTTCCCCCAAAGAATCCTGGGAACTGTAGTTTACTCATCCCAGAGCTGCAATTCCCAGCACCCTCAACAAACTACAGTTTCCAGGGTTTGTCTGGGGAAGCCTTGGGTGTTAAATGTGCTTTAAACGTATCATGTGAGTGTCATCAAAAGCTGCAGTGTGCTCTCTGGGATCCTCAAACTTCTTGGAAACCTAAATTCCTACAAGTTAGAATCACAGCTGAGATATTATCTGTAAGCTGCCTTGAGTCCATGCCAGGGGAAAGGGCAGGGTATAAATCAATATCACTATCACCATCACCTCTGTATTTTCTTTCCAAGCCCCCTATCCTCCTACCCACATAAATTCCCTTCTATTGTTGAAATGACATATCCATGCAGTTTGCAGCTAGACCTAAGATGTGCATATTAGCCGCCTAATGTCATTGTGTCTTTGCAGCAGAAGAATTTCACCAACCCTGTTCCAATTAGGAGATGACTAACACGGAAACATGCCAAGCCTAGGTGCCGGCAGTTCTGCCAACTCTCTGCAACTGCAGCCATTTGTTAAGCTGCTAATTAAATGCATTCCGCCGCTCACTCCTCCAGCGTAAGTGAGCCAAGGAGACAATGAAAGTGGGTTCGAGAGAGAGGCAGGCGATGCACACAGCTTGTCCTTTCAATGATAAACAAGCAGTCAGCTGGAAACGAGACCTCCTGCTTCTCACAGCCTGTGCCGGCCAGCAATGCCCTAGTTTTGTGCCGGTGTCTGCCACCAGAGGCTTCGTGGAGCAGCGTGGCTGTGTGTGTGCAATGCAGAGTGGGCCTGCTTTTAAGCAGTTTCTAGTTGCTTTGGAAAAAACAGCCATTTATGGATTGTGTATTTACCCAAAAAGCCTTGCTTGCCATCTGATGAGGGGAGCCCTCACCCACATCTATAGCCACACAGTTCATTAAGTTAACAGCACAATTTGTTCTAGGAAGATCATACATCAGCTATGACAGCTGAATGCAAATTCAATTTATTTATTTTTAAGAAGGGGGCATTATATTTTTATCTTTCCTCCAAGGATCTCAGGATGGCTGCGAGATTCTACTCACCTCCATTTTGTCTTCACAACCACAACAGCAAGAGTGGAGAACTGGTCACCTTCCAGGCATTTGTTGGACTACAGCCCCCATCAGCCCTGACTGAGGGCTAAGGGAGCAGGAGTCCATCTACATTTGCAGGGCCACAGACTCCCCAGTGGTAGCTGGTGCCCACTGGAACTCGTAGGGCAGGAGGCACGGAGACTCACTTTGGGTGGAGTCAGTGTCAATGATAGGTGGAACCAATTCTAGTTTTGTCTCCATCCTCCTAGCTACTGAGCTCTACAAAGCCAGGTGGCAATAATGCAGTCAAATTGGGGACGTATTGCAGAACAATTCAATGTATTAGTACAGTGGTACCTCGGGTTGTGGGACGCGGGTGGCGCTGTGGGTTAATCCACAGAGCCTAGGACTTGCTGATCAGAAGGTCGGCGGTTCGAATCCCCACAATGGGGTGAGCGCCCATTGCTCGGTCCCTGCTCCTGCCAACCTAGCAGTTCGAAAGCACCTCAAAGTGCAAGTAGATAAATAGGTACCGCTCCGGCAGGAAGGTAAACGGCCGTTCCGTGTGCTGTTTTGGTTCGCCAGAAGCAGCTTAGTCATGCTGGCCACATGACCCGGAAGCTGTACGCCAGCTCCCTCGGCCAATAAAGCAAGATGAGCACCGCAACCCCAGAGTCGGTCACGACTGGACCTAATGATCAGGGGTCCCCTTTACCTTTACCTTTTACCTCGGGTTACATATGCTTCAGGTTACATACACTTCAGGTTACAGACTCCGCTAATAAAGAAATAGTGCTTCAGGTTAAGAACTTTGCTTCAGGATGAGAACAGGAATCGCACAGTGGTGGCAGTGGGAGGCACCATTAGCTAAAGTGGTGTCTCAGGTTAAGAACAGTTTCAGGTTAAGAACGGACCTCCAGAACGAATTAAGTACTTAACCCGAGGTACCACTGTATTAGCATGCAAGGTCCTAAATGGCCTCAGATGCAAGAACCTAAAGTAACACCTTCTTCAATAAAAACCGCAGAACAGAATACATACACACAGAAAATCAGCCTGGTAGATCCTTTTGGGGAGGGACCATCGTTCATGTTACAGATAACTTTCTTTGCACACAAGACGTCCCAGGTTTCATGCTTGCCATCTCCAGTTTAAAATGTACTAGGCGGCACAGAATATGAGAAGCCTCTGCCTGAGACTCTCCTGAGCTACTGCCAGTCAGGGGGAGGCTGTGCTAATCTATGGTGCTCCAAGAGTCTGACCTGGTCTAAGGTAGCTTCCTCGGTTCCTGTGCCCTGATGCCCATGTGGTTAACTTTCCCCATGAACTCCCAGCCCAGAGATTACTCACCTGGTGTTCCTCCATCGTGCAAGTTGGGTTCTCTGGGTCCTGGTAACTGGAACAGCGGGAAGAGGTAGCTGGTGTGCCAATCACGGTCCAGGTTAGGGTTCAGGCCTGTCTGCTCACTCCGAGGGGCATTCCTAGGGCTGTATTTGAAACGTAGTTGGTAACTCACCTGCAAGAAGAATTAATTTTTTAAAAACCTACATAACAATATAGAAAAACGGGCAAAAGCCAATCTCCCAGCAAACAAATCAGAATGATTACTCATTACAGTGGAACCTTGATCCCCAAATGGCTTAGTTGCTGAACAATTGGCTTCTGAAAGCTGCAACCTGGAAGTAATTGTTCCAGTTTTTGGAACATTTTCAGAAGCCAAACATCAGACGCAGCTTCCGTTTGAGTGCAGAACGTTCCTGCAGCCAATCGGGAGCTGTGCCTTGGTTTCCGAATGGTTTCAAACAGACTCCCGGAACAGATTAAGTTTGACAACCAAGGTACCACTGTAAATAGCCAATATCATCTAACCTCCCTGCAACAAAGCAAAATGAATGCTCACTATAACAGGCTGGAAGCACCTGCTAATTAACTGTGCATTAATAGCTGCCACTCACTGGCCAAGTTAAATTTTCCAAGATGGCTCCCAGCCACACATGCCCACAAAAGTCCCCCACCCCTGCTTTATCAACTTGAGGAACCCTGGGTGAAACCTGCCCTCGTAAGACCTTACCTGCAGTGGCAGGGGCTCTTGACTGTGAGCTAAGAGGTTTTCGAAGACAATGCCAGCCAAAACATTGCCAGAGCGGTTGTCAAACCTGATGTAGTCTTCAAAGGCTTTCTCAGAAGGGAAGCCTCGAACTGCAAGGAAAACAAAATACACAATGAGTGTGAGAGGTGGGGGGGGGGGAGGAACAGGAGCGGCAAGGTGTTTCATTCAAGAAGTGGTGACTGGTGTCTATGGGTTTTTGTAGGGAGGAAGGCAGAGAGTCCAGCAGCAGGTGGAGCCAGATCCAGTGACAAGCAGAGCCAGGTAACTCCAGACTTTCCCCCATCCAGTGGCAACTGGTGCCCATTAGGACTGGTTGAGCAGAAGGTAAGGAGCCCAACAGTAGGCGGAGCCAAAGCCAAAGACTAAGAAAGAACACCAAGGGGGTGTTATGCTACAGAGAAGCAAACATTTGCACATGCAGACAACCTGCCTAGTTCCTGACCTTTGGTATTGATTTCCAGTGCCTTCGCCACAGTCTCCACGATGCTCTTCACAGCCGTGTTGTTAGCGGGGACATAGGCCAGCTCCAAGTTGTATGGGTGCCAATGAGGGGAGACAGGAAGCTTAGACACCGGAAGGCTGTGATAGGTGGTAGCATTCGGGTGGTCAACCGCCTGTACTCTGTGACGGAGGGCAATGAGGATGGCAGCAAACAACAATGGCAGGCAGATCTCTATGATCGTGACCAAGATCTGTCGCTTCTGCAAAACAAACCAGGTATATGTGTTTAGCTTGGCATTGAATCCTTTCCCCTGGGTGGGAAACGGCTGCAAGTGTAGATCAGGTGTTGCTATCCATGCTGCACCCCCAGCAAGTTACTCTTTGCTGCTGCTAAAACTTAAGAATTGACATGCTGAGCCATCAGCGAGGGGCTGTCTGCTAGCAACCGACATGAGAACAGGCCTTCTCAGTGCTGGCTCCCTGCATATGGAATGCTCTTCCCAGGGAGGCACATCTGACACCATTGTTGCCTATCTTTAGGTGCCAGGTCAAAATGTTTCTTTTATGCCAGGCCTTTGTTGTTGGCATTCGTCTTTAATTATCTATTGTGCCCTTCAGTAGGTGGGATGTTTTAGGCCTCCTTTTTTATAAATTTGAATGTGTTTTTAGCTTTAAGCGTGTTTTAGTTCTATGTTGCTTTTACTGTATGTGCTATTTTGTTGTAAATCACTTTGAGTTACATTTTGTAAAAAAAAAGTGACTAAGTTCATTAATTAAAAATATTAATAACGATGATGACAACACAACTTTCTGTTTCTGCGGTAAATTATTTGCCAACTTATTGAACTATTTCTAAAAAGCAATTCCAGGGCACTGAATTTTCATCTTGGCCATTTCTCTTTCATACCTGTAATCAAGTGAGATCAAGATTGTGTCCAAGGGATCACCTCTAGATCAAGTCCAAAGAGCATTGTAGCATCTTTGGGACCAATAACCTTTTCAGCTTAATAAACTGAGATATGGGGATGACTTGCTCCTCTGCATGTAGCCATTTCGTGCCTCCTTTGAGCTAGCAAACAAAGCATAGAGAGCCAGTCTCTGCTCATGCGCCTTTACAGCAACTGCAGATAGAACTTGCCAAGGCATCTAGGCACCCAAGGAGAAGAGCTGCCAATCCAGTCATAAATGCTGTAGACATGCGATCAGCAGTGACCACAGCTTTTGTAATTGCCTTACATATGTATTACTACACTCTACATATATTACTACACTCTACACAAGACTTTGCAAGCACATCAAGTTACATGGCAGATACAAGGAGGCCAAGAAATGGGGCTCTGGGGGTGGGGTTGGTTTGGATGAAAAAGGTGGGTGGAATGGGTGGATGTTTCGGGAAGACATTTATTCATTAAGTAAAGTACAGGCAGTTCTGCAATCTCCAAAACAAACAAAAACGATAATGGTTAAGCAATGAATTGCCAAGGAAATTCATAAAGCATTTAAACCATTTGCCTATTCCTCCTCTTTGCTGGGTTTATCAATGTGCAGCGTACGTAGGATTTCTTGTACCTATCAGAGTGGGCTAGGAATCCCATACATTCACATAATGTGCTGGGATCAAGCGGAACCTTTTCCTCTGCAGTCATAATGCAATTCTCTCACCTGTGGCTTGAATCAGGATAAATCACACGGACACACTACTTGAGCCAGTTACCTAACCAAGGTCAGGATGTCTGTGTATTGTGGGATTGGTGCATGAAGCATTCTCCCTCCTCCCCTTGCAGCATCCACATGACACTGATAGCATCAAAATGCCACCCTGTAGCACCCCCCCCCATGAATCAGAATTTACCCTTTCCATGGAAAATCCAGTAAGTTCAAGAAACTTGTTTGCCAGTAACTTGTTTGCAATAGGTGAATGACTTATTTGAAGTATTAAACCCTTGCCTGGAGGTGCCTTCTGTGAATGGCCATTGCTTATTATATAATTGTTACTGTCAAACTTCAGTCTTAATAATCTGGATTGTTGGTACTCTAGGGTTTGGCAATTTGCCCTCCTTAACAAGAGTGCTCATAAACTAAAAGTATCTAAATGGCAGAACTCAAATGAACCTCCCCCCCCCCCGTATGGCATGACGTAATTTCTTATACAAAAACTGAGGCACATACTCACTCGGTAACACTAGTATATATATATAAATGTCTGGCTCATCTATGACTTTATAGAACCTTTATTCTCAATGATGGAATTCACAGGTGAATTGATACATTGATTTTTACATATCTTTATTATTTGTGAAGGGAATATTTGTATAAGTTAATATTTTATTATCCCTTTGGAGATATCCCTTTGTACTTTTGCCCTTCCTGGTTTTGACACTTTATGGTTGACATTTCTCTCCCTCTCCCAAGCATATGTATTTATACTAGCAAGGCAGGAAAATGCTTCATGCACTGGGTAATTTGAGCTATTCTCCACTAATTTGTTAAATGTGCCACAAGATTGTTGTTTACACCAGTGGCTCCCAAACTTTCTCCCCCACTTGAAAATTCCTGAGGGTCTTGATGGAACACGGGATAATTTTTCTGCCTGTTGTAGCAACTGTAATGCATTGTGCTAGATGCTGTATGATTTTTAATTGCATTTTTACGGATGCCACTTGAATAAAGCCTGTGGTTTGGGAAGCCTTGGTTTATGCAACCTTTGTTTCATATGCAGTGTACAATCATCGTTGGGAGGAAGTCACAGCTCTGGAGTAGAGCACATGCTTTGATGCAGAAGGCTCCATATCCCATCCTGAGCATCTCCACTGAAAAGGATTTCAAGCCACAGAGCTTGGAAAAGTTGCACACAACCCTTCAGAAGCTTTGCCAGTCCCCTGGTCAAGGAGGATTGATGGTCAAGATGGACTTGGTATAAAACCAGCCTTCTGTGCAAACTGACCTCTGATACAGTGCAGATGAGGCAGCTGAGTTGTGCAACCAACACACTGATACACAATTGTAGGCCACCACCTTATGACCTAGTGGGCTCTTTGATTTGCAATGGAAGATCCATTTACACCTGACAGGTGCAATAAGAGAGAGACTAAAGGAGATTAACCTTGGCACGGGATAATAGGATTAGTCCATAGCCAAAGTCTCAAGTAAGCATCTTTCAATCCAGCCCACAGAGACATATCAACGTTTAATGCAAAGCAAAACAAACACACCTTAGTTAGATATGTTTGCATTGCCCAAGTCTTGTACGAGCTACACAGGAAGAAACACTTTCCTTCCCAACTGTTCGCATTGGTTATTTGCTTTGCTTTGCTCTTGAAATAACGCTTTGTTGAAATTTTATTATTTCATTTATCGCTAGATCAAGATGGCGAACAATTCCCAAAGTGGTTTAACAGTCAATCCCTCTTTCCAATGAACTCTGGAAACTGTAACTCTATGAGGGGAGTAGGGGTCTCCTAATAACTCTCAGCAGCCTTAACAAACTAGACTTCCCAGGAAGCCACAACTACTTAAAGTGGTATGTCACAGCTTTAAATATATGTACTGTATAGTGCAGATGGGGCCTTAAAGCAAGGTACATTGGCAGCAAGAATGCAGAGGTCTGACCTCCACATCTCTGTTCTCCATTTCCACCCTCTTGCCCATGTTGTACGACTCTCTGTAATCTTACCTGCAAGATGTAATTCTTCCAGAGAAGAAGCCCAAACTGCCGTAGCAGAACCATCTTTCACTTCGGAAGGGAGGAGCCACAAGATTCCAGGACTCTGAGGAAGAAAATGGTTTGAGCTTTCAGTTAATCATGCAAAGCAAATTCACAACCAGACAGTCATCTTATAGAGAGACCTACTCCAAGAAGTGTTCTGCTGTCTCCTGTGATGGAATAAATGGGCAAAATTAGAAAACAAAGAGTTGCATGTCTCAAGAAGAGTCTAGGATTAGAGCTGGAAAATACTCTAGATACTACACTTGACCTTAGCCAAAAGAGCTGGGAAATATTCTAGAAGTCATTTAGCTCAAACTGTCATCCCCTTGGCTACTGGAAGATTCAGGAGAGATAAAAGGAAGTACCTCTCTTCACATATAATGCGCGATAAGCCTATGGAACTCACACCCACCGGAGGAGGCGATGGCCAGCAATTCAGATGGCTTTAAAGGAGGATTGGACAAATTTGTGGAGAGTAAGGCTATGAATGGCTACTAGCCAGGATGACTATGTTCTACCCTCACTGTCAGAGGTCGTATGAGAGAATAGCCCCTGCTAACTCCAGCATGAAAGCCCTGAACAATAGACTTGGGTGTAGATGAATAGGAATCCCGGCAGCAAAACTGATGCAACAAAATAGCCTGCTTTAATAGGACGCAAGGCAAGGCAAGCCTGAACTCGCCCTGCATTCAGGAGCTGGCCGGAATCAGATATCAGTAAATTCCCTTTTGGAGATAGATGTTTTCTAATTCAGACAAGGACTGAGAGAGAAGATGAGAAACAGAACCTGCAACAAAATGCTGCAGTTTAGATCACACACATCATATGGGGACTTCCGGCGAGGAAAAACGGTGGGCACCACAGCAGCGAGCAGCTCCTGAAGCCAGCCAGAGCCAACTGCGCTACCAGGCTGGCTCCGGGCTGCTGAGGCTGCTGCTGTCACGTTTCCCAGGGACAGATCTGCAAATCCGGGGACTGTCCCCGGAAACCGGGGGCGTCTGGTAACCCTATACCAAACATGCTGTGACTTCATTGGGTTGGTCTGTTCTTTGATGGGAGTGTGTGAGAGAGAGACACCCGCCCCTTCAGGGTTTTTCCCCCCTGAAGGATTTTTGTGCTTCTGTAAACCTCTGGCATGGGACGCAGGTGGCGTATGGGACACGGGTGGCGCTGTGAGTTAAACCATAGAGCCTAGGGCTTACCGATCAGAAGGTCGGCGGTTCGAATCCCCATGATGGGGTGAGCTCCCGTTGCTCGGTCCCTGCTCCTGCCAGCCTAGCAGTTTGAAAGCACGTCAAAGTGCAAGTAGATAAATAGGTACTGCTCCAGCAGGAAGGTAAACGGTGTTTCCATGCGCTGCTCTGGTTCGTCAGAAGCGGCTTAGTCATGCTAGCCACATGACCCGGAAGCTGTACGCCGGCTCCCTCAGCCAATAAAGCGAGATGAGCACTGCAACCCCAGAGTCGTCTGTGACTGGACCTAATGGTCAGGGGTCCCTTTACCCTTTACTAAACCTCTGGCATTTTGCTGAACATCTTCCTTCTGTCTGGGTGGTGTCATTTTGGCTACATTAGGATCAGCACCAGCAGAATGAGCTTGTTACGAGTTATGTACGATATTTAATCTCTGAAACTTAAAACATGACACCAGTCCTCCATGCAAAGGCCTGCTTCTCTTCCAGAAAGCGAAGCAGAGAAGAACTCTTTGGTCACATTCGCACTATACATTTAAATCACTATGATATCCCTTTGATGGTCATGGCTTCCTAGTTTGTTAAGAGGGGTGGGGATAAGTTGTTAGGAGACCCCCTATTTTCCATCAGAGAGCTACAGTTCCCAGAGTTCCCTGGGAAGAAGGACTGAGCATTAAACCACTATATAAGGGAACACTGTTTCCCAAAAATATGTATTTAGCTTCTTCTACTGAAGAGGCTCTTCCCTAGGATGCAGATTTGGGGTTGGAAGGTACTGGTGAAAGCACTCTTGGGTCTCAAGCTATTTGGGGCTTTGTACTAACACCTTGAATTGGACCTAGTAGCTCAGAAACAGTTGGAGTAGTGGTACAATGACAGGCAGTGCTATGATCTCCATTTGCTGCACAGTGCAGTAACTTGGAAATTGCATTCTGCAGTATCTCCAACTTCTAGAATATCATCCAGAGAAGTCCCATGAAGAGTGCATTACAGTACCTGAGAAATTACTAGAGCATGAATCTCCGAGGCTAAATGCTCTCAGTCCAAGAAAGGCTGCAGCTGGTGAACCAGGCAGAACAGGGCAATGTAGGGAAATCCTTAAGTCTGAGAACTTCTGATCTGGGATGCTGTCTAAAAGACTGCACTCAAAAGGTCAAGGGGAAAGGGGGGAAAGGGGGGGAGACATTCAGTCCAGTCATTCCAGATGCTACATTGATCAGGATCAAAGCACACCATACATTCATCCCACCACAAAATACATTTGTACCATTTGTACCATTTTGCATGTGTCTGTGTCTTCTATATTTATGCAAAGTATATTTATGCAAAAGGGAAATAAAGTGGAATTCTATTACCATGGGCTTTGATTTCAGCAAAGGCTCCCTTTTTTGTACTGTGCAGGCAAAATGAAAAACACTTTGCAGAACCAATAATAAGAGACTTTATAAACTCTGACGGCCTGAGAGACAGACGGCACAAACCTCCACAAAACACATCTTTGCACAACTAGTCTCCATGTCCGGAGGCAACAACAAACAGCCATCAAAGATAAAGGTCAGCATCAGTTTCAAAAATAAATAACAAGAGACACAACAGATGAAAACATCTCGCTCCCTAAAAAGGTACCTGAAGCAAGGAAATCTCTTGTGGGCCCCAAAGCCACATCACGGAGTGTGTAGGAACTATATGTTGTAGACCATAATGATAAATTTTTATGATACAGTGGTATATAAATATTATTTTACAAATTACATACTGGCATTGGCCCATGTGTTGCTACATCCTCAGCCTGCCTACTAGTGGAAAGCTCATCTAACACCAGCGTCACAGGGGGCAAGAGTTGCAGCTCAGTGACAGAGCCTCCGCCTTGCATACACAAGGTCCCAGGTTCAATCCCCAGCATCTCCAGGTAGGATTGGGAGAATGTCTCCTGCCTGAACCCCAGTAGAGATGCTGCCAGTCAGTGCACACAACACTGAGTTGATGGACCAATTGTCTGACTCAGTATAAGACAACTTCCTATGATCCTATGCACTACAATAACCCAAGTATTATTTTGAATTCTTAATTATCTGTTGTAAGAAGAAAAGAAACCTCCTACACCTTTCCATAACAACAGAAACCGCCCTCTTGTCTTTCAAATCAGCTTAGGGCAGCTTACTGAAGAGGAAAGAAACACAACAGGCTAAGAACTTCCTTCTGAGTGAGAGGAGACAGCCCAGGGCTTGGGCAGAATAGGCTCCAAACAACACCTCTATCTTCACCTGTGTAGTGTCCTGCAGACCAGAAAATGCTCTTTGCAACACCTAGAACATTATACAGTGGTACCTCGGGTTACATACGCTTCAGGTTACAGACATTTCAGGTTACAGACTCTGCTAACCCAGAAATAGTACCTTGGGTTAAGAACTTTGCTTCAGGATGAGAACAGAAATTGTGCTCCAGTAGCACGGCGGCAGCAGGAGGCCCCATTAGCTAAAGTGGTGCTTCAGGTTAATAACAGTTTCAGGTTAAGTACGGACCTACAGAACGAATTAAGTACTTAACCCGAGGTACCACTGCATTTGGTTTTAAGTGTGCAGTTTGAGAGTACATTCATACCAAACTTCTAAAGCACTACGATTCAACTTTAAACTGTCATGGCTCCCCCTAAAGAATTATGGGAGCTGTAGTTTATTAAGGGTGCTGAGAGTTGTTGGGGAACCCCTATGCCCCTTCTGGAGCTCCAGTTTCCAGAGTGGTTTAACAACCAATTGAATTATAGCTCTGGGAGCGAAGTGTGGCCTAGCAACTTTCAATGCCCTTAACAAACTACGGCTCCCAGAATTCTTTAGGGGAAGCCATGACTGTTTAAAGAGATATCATAGTGCTTTAAATGCATCATGTGACCTGAATTTGCCAGGATAGGATTGAATTCCAACCCAAAACTGTGAGAGTCTGGTAGAGTCCAGTAGTCTAATTCCTTGCTGATCTTCACTCATCCAAATAGTACATACTGGAGAATTAGCAGAGTCTGCACAGAATGGGTAGAATTTCAATGCAAATAACTTACCCAGATAGTTCTTGCATCTGCAAGGTTAGTGCTAAATAGCATAATAAGCAACAAGAGGCTGTTTGAACAAAGTCCAACATTTATCTTATTATTTATGCTGCCTGGGTCAGCTCAGCTGAGAACAGCTAAAGTGCTACTTCCTAGCGATACGAAATCTAGAAAGGCAGCACCAGTCAGGATCCCTTTGAAAGTGCACCTTTCTGGAGTGGTGGGACAGATAACAGACCCTGGGTGAAAGGCAAAACACAGTTTTTAGAATGGCAAGGGCTCAAGCAAAGCCATGTGCACTGGCAATATCTGTGCAACTAACTGGTCTAAATTGGACCAGATGTCTACAAAGCAGAGTACTTTGAACCCTAGCCCAGAAGCCTGTGACATTGTGTTGCAATGAAGCAAGGCTAAATAATGTACTGTAATCATGCAATGCAATTTTCTCTTACCATACTGCAAATCCACAGCATGGATGTAACACCCGCTCAGGTGACACATATTGCCAATAAGAGCAATATTACAAAAGTTTAAGGGAAGAGCCACTGAGGGATGAAAACCTGGTTGAAGTAACACCAATGGGAAAAGCTCTGTGGTAACAGCAGCCTTTAAAACTTTGCATCTGCTCAGCAGTATTTTATCTCTTATTTTGAAGTTTGACTATACTTTCAAAATGACTATGCGGTGGAGCAGGAGACTGGGATAAATGAAGCAGGTAATGTTTAGCACCCATGCACTACATTTGCCAGCACTGACAGGTTGCAAAGTTTTTAATTTTGATTGTTTCACATTTTTAATACCAGAGCCTTTCCTGATCCCAGTATAGCTATTTTATGGCCTATGAAAGTCAAGTGCTTTGGTCCCTCACTATAAATCACAATGACTTCCATAATCTTCCTAAAGACATTTGGGGTAAATAATTTTTCTATTTTGCAGCTGTTATGTTTCAGCATACTGTGGGTTGAGTACAGTGTTTATTTTCCCAGAATATAATTCTAAGGCTCTTGCGTAACAAGTACTTAAGGGGTTATAAATCCTAAGGACTTTGCTGGGTTTGCAGGTCATTAACCAGTCGGAAACTGATACAGTCCCCTGAGGTGTGCCAGAAGCAAGCTTCACCTTGCCCACATTATTTTTTCACCAACACAAAGGGATAGAAAAACTAAAAGAGCAATAAATAGAAACTATTTTCTAAGAAGGGAATACCATGAAGATGATGCTCAAGATCTCAAGGCCAGGGAGGGATGTGAGGCCTGCCTTAAAGCACGTTCTGATGCAGATTTGGCTGATATGTCGGGAGAGTTCAAGGGGCGGCCATTTTGAAGTCGATCCAGTGGTTAATTTTCATGATTGAGGTGGGATGAGGATATCAGCCCACTTCTTTTCAGGCAGACATAATTTAATTTGGCTTCACTATCATCTCACTTTGAGCCATGCTGCTGAGTGACAACATCCCTCGCAAATTCACCAGAGTTTTTAAGGTTGAACTTCTGAAGGGTTTATGGGGCAGGGCTAAATAACAGTTGCTCTGTCTTGTTCCTCTGTTCAATTTATTGGCCCTTACCCAGCCCATAGCCACTTCCAGGCACTGATTTAGGGATAAAGTGGAACCCTGAAGGAACGCCAAATGCAGAAATTCACCAACAGCACCTTCTGAGCCAAACGCTACCCCTATAGTAAACAGGATCCCCCCCCCTTGTGGAGCAAATAAGCAGCATCAAGGTGGAAAGGGGGAAAAGTCAAACCAGCCTTTCCCCAAATGTTACAGTCCCATTCTGACTTCCCCTTGCCCTGGGACTGTTTTTACCTTTTGGGGGGAAATCCCCAGGACAGAAGATCCAGCCCCTGGCCTTTTGTTTTCAGCATTCAAGAAGGATTTATTTTCTTTCTTTTTAAAAACATGGTTACAGGAAAGTAGTAAAGCATGCACCCCCAACCATCTGAAATGGTCTGGTCTTGGGAGGACTTTGTTGTTGTTGTTGTAGTTTAGCTGTTTAGTCGTGTCCGACTCTTCATGACCCCATGGACCAGAGCACTCCAGGCACTCCTGTCTTCCACTGCCTCCCGCAGTTTGGTCAGACTCATGTTTGCATCTTCGAGAACACTGTCCAACCATCTCGTCCTCTGTCGTCCCCTTCTTCTTGTGCCCTCCATCTTTCCCAACATCAGGGTCTTTTCCAGGGCGTCTTCTCTTCTCATGAGGTGGCCAAAATATTGGAGACTCAGCTTCAATCTGTCCTTCCAGTGAGCACTCAGGACTGATTTCCTTCAGAATGGATAGGTTTGATCTTCTTGCAGTCCATGGGACTCTCAAGAGTCTCCTCCAGCACCATAATTCAAAAGCATCAATTCTTTGGCGATCAGCCTTCTTTATGGTCCAGCTCTCACTTCCATACCATGCAATTTCTCTAAACAAGTAGACCGGCACTAAGTCCAACATTACAGATCAGGGATGGGGAATTTTGATCACCCTGAGGACTACATCCCCTTTTGGGCAACCCAGGGGCTACGTGGCAGTGGTGGGTGGGGCCAGAGGCAAACATAGGCAGAGCAACAAATACTGCCTCTGTACAGCAGGCTAGTTCCTACACACATCTCTTTCTGTCCTCTAACCAGGGAGGCAAGAGGCATGATCAGAGTGCAAGGACGCAATCCAGCCAGGCAAGAACACACAAGGAGGGCAAAACAGGACTTGGGATAGGTATGGCCTGGGACAAAGGGGAGTGGCTAGGGAGGAGGTGTGGCCTCAGGAGATTCCCAAGGACCAGATAAAAAGGATTGGAGGGCTGCATTTGGCCTTGGGGCTGAAACCCCCCACCCGTATTCTAGATCTCAGCACAGCTATTTCTGGAGTTCTCATAAGAAATGGAATGGTGCTGTAAAAAGTGAGTGAGAGAGCTCCTTTATCTCGCTCATGCATTTTCCCCTCTCTACCTGTTTCCCAAAACCAAAATAGCCTCATCTTTGTTGCAGGAAGAGAAGTTGTCAATTTAAAGGGAAATAAAGGAATAGCAGCTTGCCCAGGCCCCCCCTAACATCAGACAATTCTGCTATCCTCCTTTCACAACACAAAGGACAGCT
The DNA here is from genome assembly GCF_964234715.1 of Podarcis melisellensis. Classification (NCBI taxonomy): domain Eukaryota; kingdom Metazoa; phylum Chordata; class Lepidosauria; order Squamata; family Lacertidae; genus Podarcis; species Podarcis melisellensis. Next base: position 17,199,670 of record NC_138546.1, on the reverse strand, counting down.
TTCCTCTTATTGATTTAAGCGGGTACCCATGAACCGACAAGAGGCCTTAATGTTACCTTTTCCTTGTCTGAAAACCAAAAATGCCCTCATCAAAGAGATGGGCTTCCAGAGACAAAACCACCATAATCTCACTTTAAGCCTCAAACCACCAGAGGCCCACGCTTATGGCATCGAAGGAAACCAGACAAATCAATGAAAGGCTAACAAAGCACCATCTCTGATCTTTCCCGAGACAAGGATGCTACAGAGGCAACAAGGGATGAAGGAGGAATTTGATTCAGTTTACATTTAAAGGCAAACCTACTGAATCCAGATTTGCTGAAACAAAACACGAACTGAAACACAGCCATCCTTTAAAATTCACATTTATCCAAATGCTGAAAGCAGAATGCACAAAAATGCATCCCATCCCCTGTTTTAGACATGATTAGGAGGGGGAAAAGAAATTTAATGGTTTGCACTTAAAGGTGAACGTATTTAATTTTCACTTCCTGAAATAACACACTAGCTGAAACACAGACATTCTTTGAAATTTGCACTTACCTGAATTTTATAATGCAGTTCTCCAGCTAAGTAGAGTGTACAAATATGCACAGAATGGGGGTAAAGAGTGCATAAAAATGCATATATCTGTGAAAGTGACATACTAAAAAGCATTACAGTAGGAAAAACTGGTTTGCAAAAAAAAAACACGTGTCTGTGTGTGTATAAATTAATACTATAATGCTGGTGAAATTTCATAAGGACTTTATTTTATACTGCAAACCAATGTGGAAATGTAGAAAACTCTACTTAAGATTGGGAAAAATGAGAAACTGAAATGGACAAATCCACCCACTTCAAAAGGCAACACTTTGCAGGTCTTTGCAGCCTGAATTGATTTGATCTATGAAGAGATTCCCATGGCAAAGAAGCAAAAGCAGAAAGAGCAGCTATCCATGCACAAATGAGCCTTTTCTGTGGCAGCACCCGGCTTGTAGAATCACAAGAACAGCTCCACCCCTGGGGACAACAGGAGTCAAATAAGCAAGATTTCCACAATGGAGGCTTCCTCTCAATGCAAAGAGGGATGCCATTTTTACCAGGACTATGGCACAGGGTGGAAGGAATAGATTCTCCCTCCTCCATGGTTCCGATTCTACTCCTCCCACCCGCCATAACCTCTGCACATTAATGGAATTCACACAATTAACATCGCATCTACTAAGCCCTGAGGCTCAAAAGACATGCATAAGAAAGCAACCTCGATTATGCCCTGAGTTCCGTTACCTTGATTCATTATGCACATAAACATGCATAAATTTATTCTGCATAAATAATCTGTTCTGCTAGTAACAAGGAGAGGTTAAGAGATATGTAAAACCCTTAGTATTAATAGCTAGAATCCTTTCCTGTGCAGCTCACCTAAGATTTTAACGAGAACCACCCATGCAGGTATCTTCATCAAGCTAACCTTTGCAGGACTGAGGACTAGAAACTTGCCTTTTAGAATAAAAGCAGTCATGCTCAGGTGCTGCTGTTGTGGGTATGTAATGCATCTCTGCATGTAGTCAGAGGTTTCTACACAGCCATACACAGACACAAACTTCTCCAATCTCTATCCAAACAAGGAAGAGGCATTATTGCAATTCAGAAATGCACTCCAGCCAGTCAAAAGGCTCAAAGAAGGACTGGTGAGGAGTGGAGGCTGTGAGGGTCCAGAGGGTTGAAATTTGGAGGGCTGCATTTGGGACCTGGGCTTGAGATTCCCCACACTTGCTATAACCAAAAATGCCATGTGTCAAAACCTGGGCAACTACTGAGTTATGGACCCACCAGCTGGGACAGTGGGGACAGATCAGGCTAGAGAAAAGAGCAGTGCTGCAGCTAGGTAATTTTAGACTCCCTACTTCTTTAGATGGTATTGTTATTTATTGATTTATATACAGCTTACTTGCCAAACATAGTTATGTTTTTAAGTAATGTGTACAATTTCACATTTGGGGGGCTCATTATGCTGAATGAAACTTGACCTTCTGTTGCAGAGTTCCATAGCCGCCTGACCAGGAATTCTCATGGGCAAAGTCTTCCATTTCTGTCAGCCCTAAAGAGGAGATGGATGCGCACTCCCTGGTCTATCCTTTGTGGGGGATCCTGAAGCCCTTATCTTCTTCCCCAATGAGACCCCTCTGCCACTAGATTCTCATTACTGATCCAGCAGTTGTAGGGAAAAGTACTGCCCCTTTAACTGACCAAGTACCGGTATTCAGTATTCATGAGGTAAGCTGGGGCTTCTAGCAACTGAATACCTAATCATGTGATAAAGATCTGCCAGTTATTACAGGGCATTGCTGAGACAACATCCACTTTATGTCTCAACTGCAGACTCACCGGCTGTGGTCCTGAAACCCATACCATGATCCCTCTCCAAGGTGCTGATCTTGCCTTGTCTTGCCTCTTGGGAATGACTGGCCTCCCTTTGCTTGGCCTCCCTTTAACTACAGTGGTGGGAACCCCTGTGGATTAGGACACAAAGTCCTGACCTGACAGCATCACTAGGAATGAGACACATGTGCACTGTGCATGTTGAATAGTTCACCTCTCCTTAGCCCTTCATAGCCATCCTCTGGGCTTACCTTTGCCTCTCCACATTATGTGTAAGCTCTGCTTTCTCTCAGCATCAGTAACACACTGATGCAATAGCTAGAAATCCAAAGGCTGCCATAAGGACATACAGCACTGTATTATTCTGCGCTAGAAATAAATCACAAAAGATGTCTTCCCTGAAAGGAATTAGACCATTTCTCTACACAGCATTTGATCTATATAGCAATCTTGGAAAAGATAGCATTCAGACTGAAACAGGGTAAAGCAAAGCTGCAAGGACTTCATTCAATCTACCATGGATCAAAATATGTACATCTCTTAGCCAGAAATAGCCAAGTCTGTGTGAACATGATAGATTATGCCTACAGACTTTTGATGACTGTCCCACTTCCTCTCTGTTACCTGCGCAGCTGAGTCAAAACAATAGCTTTTTAAAAGAGAGAGAACATTTATTATATATAATAATAATGCATTAGATCCTCAGCTACACCAACGTTTGGTTATATGCCTTTTCTTCTTCATATCTGTAGTCTTATCTTGAAAATCAATAAAAAATACATTAAAACACAAAATATGAGTTCCCAGCCACATGGCTGGCTACAGATGAGCTCTGCTGCCAAGCTATCGCATTGCAAGGAGGGCAAGCAAGTTCAAAAGCAGCTTGTGGAGAGACAAGAGGTTCCTTTAAAGCCCTCGCCACGTTCTTCGCTCTTCTGATGCACCGTTTCCATAGGAACTGGGGCTGCAAAAAAGGCAGCGTTTCAGCTCACTTTGATGCAGCCGTAAGGTCTGGAGAAGCTGGGATTCTGACCTGAACGGTTACACCAGACAGCCTTGCATCATGGGAACCTCATCTCTGCCTGTTTTAGCAGCATCAGGACCACTTCCTGTCAAGTTTTAGGGGTTGGGAAGGCAAAGGCAACCCTGAGGCCAGATAGCCTCTCACAAGAGCCATCAAGGAGAAAATAATGGAGTCATTTAGCAACACTTGTGTACCGTGGGTTATTTTGCTCCCTCCCCCTTTTGGTCCCACGGGCCTTGAGCATTTAACAGGGTACAGATAGAGCATTTAATGTGGCACAGATAAGAGAGGTCAGTGCAAGCATAGAAAGCTGCCCTTACAATGAGTCTAGACCATTGGGCTCATATGGCTTAGTACCATCCACACTGACTGGCAGCAGCCCTTCTGGGTTTCTTTCTCTTCCTTGGAGATGCCAGGGATTGAAGCCAGGACTTTCTGCATTCATTCATTTAATAGAATTTATACACCACTCGATTGCTGAAGAACCCTCAAAGCAGGTCTCTTACTCAGAGCTTTGGGCCTTCTGCATTGGGACACCAGCGTAAGATAAGCTTGCCACCACCACCACCAGCAAGCAGGCTGAAGAGGTAGAAACATTCTTTTACAGGGGGACCCTTGAAAAACTCCAGCAAATATGATGGGAGGGACATCACTTATGTCTGGGGAATTTCAACAAGTTAGTACACATTGTACTCAAGATCTCTGGAACAGAAGGAAAACAGGGATTCTTTGTTCTGCTTTTAAGAACACATCTGCTTGGGAGAGTCAAGAGCCATGCGGTTACCACATAAGAGGCAGAGAGTCAATTTCCCCTGGTTTTGCTAGAGACTTCCTCTCTGGTCTTCGGCAACAGACCCTGTAGTGACACACTTCCCCTTCTGCCTAAAGAGCCAAGTTCTTAGGAAAGGTACAGGCTCCTTCACCCTCTCCAGCTCTCTCATCCGGCTCTCTTAAGAATAATATGGTTAAAAACAGGGGCAGTTTGTCCCTTATCACCAAATCATTTATTTCTGTATTAAATTTATATCCGGCCCTTCCTCCCAAAAGGAGCCCCAGGCAGCAAACAGCAGGAGATAGACTTTAAAACAATTCCAATATATAGACAGTCTTGGAAAGATCTCAACTTAAAAGGCTTGTTGAATGCCTTCAGTATTTGCTGAAAAATTCCATGCCTCTAATTTTCCAAGGGCAGGTACCGCAACATTAATGGTCCAATTCCTGCTATATTGTGTGGAGCAGACGTCCTGATAAGATGGCATCTGCCAAGATGGCATCTGCCCTTGTCTGCAGACCACAGTGATCAATTGGTTATATGATTACAATATGTGGGACAGAGACAGAGACTGTTAACGCCCCAGATGTAAGCAAAGATGAACAGTCACAACATCTGCCAAAGAGAGAGACTTAAGATCTGGAATCTTTTTACATCCATTTGTTTACAGAGACCAAAGCTCTAGATCAAGGATGGGCAACCTGTGGTGCTCTAGATTTTGTTTGACTCCAACTCCCATCAGCCCCAGACAATGTGGGCACAGGTCACAGCTGATAGGAGTTGCAGTTCCCAAAAATATATGGAGAGCCACAGGTTCTCTCCATCCCAGGCTTAGCTTGCATGCTTTGGTATGTGGCATGAATAAAAAGCAACAGGAGGACTTTTGGTTCAGAGATAGCTCTTTAGCCAGTTTTGTGTGAACTCTCCCCAGCAGAGTTGGTTTTGCTAGCATAACACTCCATCATCAAGATCCATTACACTAGAGATAAGAAACAGCAATGAACAGATGGACAGACAGAATTTTCCACTAAGGACACAATTTCTTTCTGTCCTGCTGGTCAAACAGGTTTTGTAGGTTTCTGGAGCATGACAGAAACCTGCATATAACCTGTCAACAAAGATAAGATGAGATCAATCCCTCCCTCTCAGGGGAAAATAAAATCAGTTTCCATCTTTACTGCTGTCTAAATTTCACTTAGAGTCACACAGCACACTACATAATTACAGTAGTACCTCTGGTTAAGAACTTAATTCATTCCGGAGGTCCATTCTTAACTTGAAACTGTTCTTAACCTGAGGTACCACTTTAGCTAATGGGGCCTCCCACAGCTGCCATGCCGCCACTGCATGATTTCTGTTCTCATCCTGAAGCAAAGTTCTTAACCCAAGGTACTACTTCCGGGTTAGCAGAGTCTGTAACCTGAAGCGTCTGTAACCCGAGGTACCATTGTACTCACAAAACTGTAAAGGGAATAGGCTTTTCAAACAATGTGGCTCCAAGGAATGTGTTCAGCAAGAACTGCAAACTGATCCAGAATCAATTCCCACTCAGCCATGAACCCTGGACCAGTCACTGCCTCTCAGCCTAGCCTACCTCACAGGGCTGTTGTAATGATTAAATGGGAAAACCATGCAGGCCTGTGCAGAGCTTGTTTGAGGCCCCAGGAGGGAATCTAATGCTTGGCCTGACATCGTAAGTCCAGCAGGCCGCTGGCGGGGGCACCCAGCTAGCTTTCCCCCTTTGATGTCCGGGACAAGTGTACCCAGCTGCCCCTGCCTTCTCTGCACAGGCCTGGAACCACATGTACTACTTTGCGCTCCTGAGAGGAAACACGAGGATAGTCACAAGTGAGAGAGCTCTGCTGTCTTGTTTGCAGGCTCTCCATTGGCGCAGCTGATGGTCCACTGTGAAAACAGGATGCTGTGGCTAGACAGGACCTTTGGCCTGATCCAGCAGAGTGAGAAGCAATGAAAGCACTCCCAGTGCCCACGTGAGAAAAGAGGAAGATGATGTAGCTAAATAGAAAGTGGCACAGTGTGGTTACTGTTGGAGACGCTCGGCAATACAGTGGTACCTCGGGTTAAGTACTTAATTCGTCCCGGAGGTTCATACTTAACCTGAAACTGTTCTTAACCTGAAGCACCACTTTATCTAATGGGGCCTCCTGCTGCTGTTGCGCCAAACCCCGCCCCCCCCCCCCGCAATTTCTGTTCTCATCCTGAAGTAAAGTTCTTAACCCGAAGCAATATTTCTGGGTTAGCGGAGTCTGTAACCTGAAGCGTATGTAACCTGAAGCGTATGTAACCTGAGGTACCACTGTACAGGGGTTTCCAAAATATTAAAGGTGCTGAGAGTTGCTAGGAGACCTCTATTTCCCTCCCAGAGCTACAATTCCCAGAGGGGGTTTAACAACCAGACCCTCTTTCTAGGGAACCCTGCAGACTATAGCTCTTTTGAGGGAAATAAGGGGTGTGTATGTTTCTCTCAACAACTCTCAGAACCCTTAAAACAAATCAGAGCTCCCAGGATTCTTTGGGGGAAGCCATGACTGTTTAAAGCAGTATGTTATGAATCTGTAGGTGCAGATGGGTTCTGAGCCAGATTTTGACATTGGTGCAGCAACTCGGAAAAGTAAGAGTGATAACTGCTTGTACACAGGGACTGGCAGGCAGGCTAAAGAAAAGGAAATCAAAATGATTTATTCAATTAATAAGATTTACGTCCTGCTTGATTGTGAATAGGGGTTTATCTCAGGGGTTTATCAACAAATAAGTTGTACATCTTCCTCCATTCGCTGAAGGCATTCACTAGGTCTGGTATAACTTACGCTCTTGCATTATGAATAAAATTGGGAACAAATGCAGGAAGAAATAAAATGTTCTCCTGAACACTCTTATTATCCAATGACATACCTCTCAAACACACTCTCTCTCTCAAACACACGCACACAAGCTGTGGTTTAAAAGGGACAGCAAATGAATAATTGCCACTCCAAAAGTAGTACCTGGAAATCTCCTGACAGCAGGAGGAAGAGATTAAAACTGTCAGTCGCGCAGAGAAGTAGGTGAGGTGTTCTAAGGCCAATGCGAAGGAGATCTTAAGGGAAACCTGTAACAACTTGCTGAAATATCCCAGACATATTTGCTGGTGTTTTCCAGGATCTTTTTAAAAGAATATCCTCAGCCTGCCTATTACTGGCAAGATCACCTATCACTGATGTCACAGTAGGGAAGGCCCACAGTTCAGGGGCAGAACAGCTGCTTCACATGCAGAAGGTCTCAGGCTCAATTCCTGGCATCTCTAGGTAGGGCTGGAAGAATGTCCCATCCCATGCCTGAACCCCTGGAGAGCCACTGCCAGTCAGTGTAGACAATACTGAGCTAGATGGACCAATAGTCTACCTCAGTATAAGACAGCTTCCTACGTGTTCAAAGGACCCATCCACGTGGCTGGAATCAATGTCACAACTCTTGCAGAATCAAATGGGCTGGTCAGGAATTCACACCGAAGAGCTTGCCGCTCAGGACCAAATGGCATGGTGTATTAAATATGTTATTGCTAGGGAGGAGCAGATCATTCTGTTTCCAGACTTGCATCACTCGTGATCATGTGCTCACCCATAGGTATGCTCCATCCCATCTCTGTGCATATAAGAGTCTCTCTCTGCTGTGAACATACCCTGAAAGAATATTCCACATCCATTGGTCGTAAGTATTACGTATTTTGGAAAGTGGTTTGCCTGCCTGTCTCTCTGTCCATCCATTCTCTATGCATTTAGATATTGTTGCCCCGTTTGGCAATGAGGTTCCCCAGTGGAGAAACTGGTTTCTGTCTTTGTTTGGAAACCCTCCATATGGGGTTTTTTAAAAACCCTAATTGAACAACATGCCTCCCCCAATAATTATTTGACCCAGATGCAGATTGGGCCAGTCCATGGCTCCAGATCGGGACCCTAAGTCAGGTGTGCACAGCCCTAGAAACTAGCAAATGACACTTTCTGAGCCACACCAGGTGCTTTCCACTAGTAGTATGTAAGGGAAAATTGTATCTATCACTCTCCATACTATAATTTCCAAAACAAGACATCAAGCACAACCGCTGCATTTTTAAAGGATGTAACTCAGGTCTAGACAGCTGGGGGGCAGAGGGCAGACAACCCAGCAATCAGGTTTGACCTTACATTCAGTTCGCTGCTCTATCATCACTGGCTCATTTCTTTTTCAGAATATCAGAATGATGCTTTCAGCAAATGCCCAAACAGCATCTGGAGACGTCAGCTGGTTCAGAATATGGCAGTCAGATTACTGACAGGGACCCATTATATTAAAAAAAAAGAAGAAGCTTGTTTTATCAGCATTAAGAGATTTACCATGTGCTCCCAGGTGGAATTCAGAGTGCTGATGATCGCATTTGAGTTGGAAGTGATTCTGGGGGTCATCTAGCCGAAAGCTACCTGCACACAATCTTAATGGAGGGTATGGTACAACTGCACTACCCCTGGGAAATGGCTGACCAGTCTCTGCTGAAATGCCTCTCATGTTGTGGCCCCTGTATCCAGAAGTGGCCTGGACAAAGAATTTATTCAATTTCTTACTTGTCCTTCACCACAAGGTCCCATGACATCAATATATATATACATACATACACCCAAAGTGGAAAACTGTTTTAGTGATAATTATAATGATAAGATCAATTACCAACTATTAAATTAAATGATGGTTTAAATGTCGTAACATGTTACCCACCGGAAGTGTTACAAGGAATGTGGGCTGTGTGGTGATAGATTAACTTTTCCAGTATGTCTCTGCCCATATCAAGTTTCCCTTTCCCAATATGTCCCTGCCCATACCAAAACCCCACCCTTAAAACAAAACAACAGAAAAATAGAGCTGAAGGCATCCACATCTGTGGAGATTGAATTACCCTTCAATTCTTCAGCATGGGGGTGAGGTGGGGGGTTGACTTTCTGCAGTCTAAGAAAAGTTGGAAGAACCACTGGGAAGTTAGGACACGAGTGGACAAAGCAGGGCAATTCTGCATTAAATGCATGGTAGAGAAGCACCTGAGCTAGACTTGAGTTCATGAATGCTTATGCCAGGGGTTGCCAGTGTTGTGCCTGAAAGCACACATGTACCCAGAGAGGCATTCCCTGGTGGGAATGTGCTCACAACAGCTTCTCCAGTTTGCAAACATGCCCAAAAAGGTTAATGACCCTTCACTAACGCCATAATGAATTTGTTAATAAAGCATCACAAGACTCTTTAGTTGCTTTTGCTACACATACTGGCATGGCTACTTCTCTGGAAATTGTTTTATAGTGTTGTTGGAACTGATTTATTTTGCTTTTTTATATATTTAAAAAAACCCGGTTAACTGCCTTGCACAGCTTCTTTACAAAATGAGTATTTCCTGACCTATTATTTCAATTTGTAGTACCAACCTGGAAAATTCTCTGTGGTCTCCCTGGGATGCTTTGAATTCTAGTGGCTTTGAAGTCTTCTATTCCCTGCACTTTTGCATGCCTAGCTTGCTCGCAAGGAAAGAGCTTTTGCAGCAGACGGAACTCCAAAGTAAAACTGCAGAAATCTACATTTCCTCCCCCCCCCCCCAACCACTGTGCACTGCAGTATCAAGATAACTCGCCCTGGAGTAACCTGCAGTAAAAAGGCAAAAGGGAAATTGTGCCAAAGGAGGAGGAGGAGATGGTGGTGATGATAAGCACCAATGCAAACCACGGCTCCAGACCAGGCGGCACATTTGAGATGGGTTTTATTGGAAATTATGAAACCAAGGCTGTGTGGAAGAGCCTGGAAGAGTGCAGATGGCATAAGACACTTGACATTTCAGAGCGCATTGTGTGTGAGAGACAGTGACCTCATTCAGAGACCTATTGCATCCTAATGAATCCCACAAGGAGGAGGCCCAACGTTACCTTTAGTTAAGCACCACGTTCCACCTTCCTCTCCTGACAAAAGCTCTCTTTTATTCCCAAGGGACTTGTTCCCTCTTAAGAGCCCAATTTTCTAGCTGTTAAAATATTGATCCTTTCATCAACGCCCTCTTCACATTTCCCAGAGTGTTTATTCAGTTGTGCAAGCCACTGAACCCAGCGACAGAGTGTTGGCTCTCTGGGGATGGGTCTCCTCAACCTGAAGCCTTCAGGGTGTGCCAATCCATTCTCCAACCGACCCCATTTGCTAAGCTCACAGTGGCGTCTGACCTGGAGCCTGGATCCATAGAGCTCAGTAGGGCTACAATCCATCAAGCACAACCCCCTCACATACATCCAAATCAATCTACACTACAAACTAGGAGCAGAGGATACACCATGCATTTAGAGCACATGTTCTTCCCCCAAAGAATTCTGGGAATTGTAGTTTGTTAGGGCTGCTGGAGACTGTAGCTCTGTGAGGGTGAAACTAAAGTCCCCAGGATTCGTTGGGGAAGCCTATGTGCATTAAATGTATGGTATGGATCTGCTCTATTGCAAAAGTCCACAGAGACAGGCAGAAATCAAAATCTCTATATGAATCTGGGAGAATGGAAACTATATCACCTGAAATTCAAAAAAGAGGAATTATTTTTTTTAAAAAAACAACAACACAATTACTTTTGATGCCCTCCTTGTTTTCAGACTCTCAAGGGCTTGGAACTATTTTGTAAACAGAGAGCTTTTCTCTGTTTGCATCAGGAGACAAACAAGGTAGATAAGCCGATCTCTGGGCGGGGTGGGGGTGGGCTTTCTGCAATAACCTCTGCTATTCCAGTCTAGAATTTTAAACTCAAATAAAGAGAGACAAAGTGCAAACTAATATTACCAGACTGGAGCAAAGTTCATATGGGTAGATAGACAGACAGACAGACATATACACATATAAACAGGGTCATTGGCTGTCCTGGCCTGAGATGAAGGGAGTTGCAGAAACAACATCTGGAAGGCCACCAATTCCCTATTCCTGATACATGTGTGTTTCCTTTGAAGCTAATAAATGCTGGTGGGGACCAAAAACACCATTGTCACCAAACCTACAACCAGGTAAGAATCATGGTTGGTTTCCAAACAGGGAAACCGATGGAAATTCAAAACTGTCTAGAAATTTCACCCTCAGATTCCCTGCCTATTATCTCCAATGAATGGGGGCAGGCTTTGGTTACTCAGCAGTGAGAAAAGAGCTTTTCACAGGCTCTTCAGAGTCATTCACTGATGTGAACCGAGTCCCTAGCATTATAGATATTGAGGCAACCAGCACAAAACATTCCAGGGCCCAAAGTGCAAAAAGAAGAAGAAAAAGACTACATTTCCTGCTACCACAGGAGCTGGTCCACTTGGAAGTTCTGCTTTGCATATCCCCACTGAAATGAGTGGAAGTTGCACAAGAATATGGTCAGGAAACATAGAGCCCATTTCCCCAAGAAACTTCTCCTACACAAGTCTAGTTGGAATAAAGAATAGTTATGCTCCTGCTGAAAGATCTGAACAAAAAGACCTGGAGAAAGGAAGGTAGAAAGCTGTATACAGAGTCAGACCATTGGTCCATCTAGCTTAGTACTGTCTGCACTGACTGGCAGCAACTCTCCAGGGTTTCAGGCAGGGAACATTCCCTGCCCTATTTGGAGATGCCAGGGATTGAACCTGGGACCATCTGCATGCAAAGCAAATGCTCTACCACTGAACCTTGCCACCCCACCCCCAAAGACCATAGCTCAGTGGTAGAGAACTTATGTTGCATGCAGGAAGTCCCAGGTTCAAATCCTGGAAGTTACTTAAGTTTAAAAAGGCCAGTGAACTAGACAGAGAGGCCAATAGGGCTGCACCTAGCCTGCAGTCAAGTTGTGGAAAACCTCTGCCAGAGATGGAGAACTGATGCCAGGGAGGATAGTGAGCTAGATGGACACTGTGACCCAGTCTATTCCCCTCACTCTGTTGCCATTACGACACCCAACCACTCCCATCTGAAGCAGCCACTGTGGCCAACCACCTGACCTTAAGAGCAGATGCCAAGGTCCAGGCAGAACTCTAGGGACACAGGAAGCTCTTCATAGCAGCTCCGACTATTTGTCCAAGGACTGTCAAATCTGTCTAGCAGCTCCCAGGCAGAGAAGAGTCCTTCTCATCAACTGCTGTTGTGACATCTTTTTTAATGGAAGCTGCCAGGGATGAGCGATGGTCCTTCTCCACAAGTGTTATGGTCCTGAATAAAACTTCTCCAGCACGTACCTTACATAGTCCAGCTACTCCACCTCCCGGAGAATCCTTCTTCCTTACAGAAGTGATATTCTCCTCCCACCCAAAACAAATATCAAACACAGAACTGGAATTATACCTCTATTCAAAATATTATATTCTTCCTCAGCAGAGCTACTTTCAGTGGTGAAGTGGTGGGACTGGAGAGGGAGAAAGTGCAATAAAGAGGAATAATTCCCTTTGAGTTAGTATTGATATTGCTGAACTAAGGAACTCACATCTTATCTGTTACCAGCTGCAGAGATGTTAATGGCTCAAAACTTGAAAGTTGCATTACTCCCTTCTTGGAAAGAACAGCTTTAAAGAAAGTTTGGGATTTGGCTGTAATGGCAACAGTAACCTCATATCTAAGAACTGCAAGTTCTGGGGAAACTGGTTGCCCTGTACAAATATTGTCAATAAAATAATTCCCATGAATGCAAATTCAAGGAGGTTTTGATTTTCTGGCAGGAAATGTTGTAATTTTATATTAAGTCATATTTTCTTACAGGATATTATGGTTTGATCCTTGCAACCACCCCCACCCCAGAGTAGCTTTGTTCATTGTTGTTAACAACTATCAAATGGTTTTAAAAAAATAGAAAAAAGGAGTAAGAAAGGCAAAAGGAGAGGAAGCTGACACCTAGTGCTACCCCTGGCCCTGTGGTAAGGACGAAGGCAGACAGGCAGATGCTGGCTGAGAGCACAGTGAGGCTGCTGGGGCACTGCCCCACTTGCCCATATGCACCAGCCTGCACTGCAAGTCGGGGAACTGCTTTGTTTACAATCCAAGCCAAAGTCTTTAGCCCTCTGGCACAGGCCAGCCCCAGCCCCAACAGCCGGAGCAGATTCATCTGTAGGAGGAGCTCCAGCCAGCTTGACAGGCCCTCTGGCTTCCCCCTGCCTTTGTGTCAGAGCAAAGCAGGCCCCGCCATCCTACCTGAATCTAGACAGAGGGAGGCTAAGCCAATTCCCCCAAGGTCCTACCTGGGTAGCAAGGAACTGGGTCGACACCCCATCCCTGGATGAGGTTCTCACGAGCAGAGGAGGGTGTGACGTCATAGGGAAGGGTGCATGATTCATGCGCTGCTTAGAACATACACCCCCCTCTCTTTGAAAGCGAGGGCGCTCGTGGGGGAGGGGGAGAGGGGAGAACTTGCACGCCGACGACCACCTTTGCACCCCCTCAATGCACCGGGGGTGGGGTGGGATTTCTGGGCAGCAGGAGGAAACACGAACAAAGCACAGAGGAGGAAAGCGGTGCTCCACGGAAATTGAGATGTCTCGTAGGAGGGCGGGCAGGCAGGAAACAAGCAAATTACCTAGGGGAAAGGAGGAAGGCAAGGAGGAAGAGCATTTTGGGAAGCCCTTTGTATGCTGGCAACGCAAGGTGGGTTTTCAGAACGGGTAGGGGGGAGCAGAAGTGCGGGGAACCGGGAGGGGGCTTTCCTTTAGATATACAGCACACAGCCTCAGTCCTGGATGGAGAGAGTGAAAAGGCGAATTCCTCTTTATGGGAATTCAAGAGCTTTCGGGACCAGCGTATTACAAAAGCCACACACACACAAACATATAGCAGCAGAACAAAGGGAAAATCACAGCAGCTGCAAAACCCGGTGAGGGGGCGCGCACACACAAGCAAAGGAAAGGAAGAAGCAGGTGGGATCGAGGCCGGGCAAGGTTATCTAAGCAAGGCAGAGACAAGGCAGGCCGCCCGGGAGTGGCTGTGCCTGGGACGCCGGGGGAGGCTGCACGGCTGGCTGGAGAGCCGTCGGGAGGAAAGGCGGACGAGGCGGGTGGTGCGCCGGCGCCCCTTACCTTCTCAGCACAGCTCTCGGGGTCCTGCAGGCGACGACTCCCCTTTACCGGCTCCGGACGCTGCCGGCACCGTTGCCATCCTGGCTCTGTTGGCTCAGGCCGGGGAGGCGGCCGCTCGTTGCCAGCTGATGCGCCCGGGCGCCGCCTCCCGTGACGCGCCGAGAGGGGAGGAGGCTGGGGAGGGAGGTGGGTGGGGAAGGAGGGGTCAGAGGTGGTGGGGCGCAGGCTTCTCCTTCCCGTCCGCTCCGCCCCCTTGGCTTGCTCTCAACAAGGGGATCTGCCGCAGAAGAGCTCAAAGAGGCACGTCTCTAGGAGCTTTGGGGACACCCCGCAAATACCCACCCCCAGAAGAGAAGGACTTCTTGAGCAAAGCTTGCAGAGCAACTGTTTCGCATGCAAAAGGTCGCAGGTTTAAACCCAGCTGGGTTTTGGACCTAAAGCGCCTTGTGAAAGCTGACTGGCCATCGAAATTACTGGGTTTATTATGAAATGGGTGCTCATTATACATGCATTGATTTTGTAGCGTCCTCGTCCTCGTTGGCAGGGAAAGATCTCTCCCCCGCCACACAATTTTTAATCCGGATTTACCCTTTCCCGGGGAAATTCCATGTTTAAAAAATCTGTTACCAGTGACCCACTTGTGCTTTGTGAATTATTTTATTAAGCACCAAACAGAGCGGCAGCATGTGGCCTTAAATGCAGGGAGCGGGGGACAAACACGAGCCTGCAGTCCTTAGTTGGATCCCACACCTTTATTTTTGCTTGCAATTTGCATAGGAAAGAATAAAATTCCTGACACGCGCAAAGTTGTTGAGCTTTTTGTAGGAAGACCCCCCCAAAATACCTAGTTTTAAGATTTTTGGAGCTGTTTCCACTGCTTTTTTCATCACACATTGCCATACATCTGGGTTTTCCCAGACATTTTGCCTATTCGGCAATTCCTCCCCCCCCCCAAAAAAAAATTTTTTGCACCCACAAACCAGGACATGTCAGGAATTTTCCTGACGTATGGCAAGCCTAGGAAATAAGAGTTCCATTTGCAACAATGTAAAGTCGTTCACGATCACTGCAGATGGTGACAGCAGCCACGAAATTAAGAGACGCCTGCTTCTTGGGAGGAAAGCAATGACAAACCTAGACAGCATCTTAAAAAGTAGAGACATCACCTTGCCAACAAAGGTCCGTATAGTTAAAGCTATGGTTTTCCCAGTAGTGATGTATGGAAGTGAGAGCTGGACCATAAAGAAGGCAGATCACCGAAAAATTTATGCTTTTGAATTATGGTGCTGGAGGAGACTCTTGAGAGTCCCATGGACTGCAAGAAGATCAAACCTATCCATTCTTAAGGAAATCAGCCCTGAGTGCTCACTGGAAGGACAGATCGTGAAGCTGAGGCTCCAATACTTTGGCCACCTCATGAGAAGAGAAGACTCTCTGGAGAAGACCCTGATGTTGGGAAAGATGGAGGGCACAAGGAGAAGGGGACGGCAGAGGACGAGATGGTTGGATAGGGTCTTCGAAGCTACAAACATGAGTCTGACCAAACTGCGGGAGGCAATGGAAGACAGAAGTGCCTGGCATGCTCTGGTCCATAGGGTCACGAAGAGTCAGACACGACTAAACGACTAAACAACAACAGAGTCGTTCACTCGTTCTCTTCCCTCCACCTGCAGCCAATCCTAAGATTACCAACTGACGGAGGTGGGGGAAAACTGAATTGCCCTGCTCTTGCGCTTTAAACAGCAGTTTTATATGACAGATCACTCTTTTAGTCCCTGTTAGCAGTTGTGCAGGGGTGTACGGATATCCTCTGCAGGCTGCAGCAATAATATGGATAATCTAGCCATATGACATGCCAGTGGAACAAAAAATCATTCGGCACCAAGCTTATTAAAATAAACTATAATCACAGATACTGGGTAATAAAGTTTTCACCTGCAATTTTTCATAGAGCGTTGAAAGATAGCTCACTAGCGCCCCTAATGGTCATCAAGACGTAGGAAGCTCCCCTATTCCATGTCGGACCATTGGTCTATGTAGCTCAGTATGGGCCACACTGACTGGCAGCAGCTCACCAGGGTTTAAGGCAGGGAGTCTCTCTCAGCTTTACCTGCAGATGCTGGAGGCGGAACCTGGGGTGTTCTGCACTCAAAGCAGATGTTCCACCACAGAGCCATGGCTCTTTCTATTGCTGTTATGTAAAATACACACCTGTTTCAGAGTGAGGGGAGTTAAGGGTGGCGAAATGAAGAGACATTTCTACAATACATTTCTACACACACCTCCTTCTACCACAAGTGCATATATTTTTTAGTAACAAACACATGTTTGATCTTGTTTCAGACACACAATTCTGCCTGCATGGGAAATATGGAGAAATAGGTAGGGTTCTCATTTGATAAAAGAAAGCATGCTCAGTTAAACAAGGAGGTATCTGAGCAGAAATAACCTTGCTGTGTTCAAGGTGGGCTCACTACAAGGTAAGTATGTCTAGGATTGCAGCCTTATAGCACAATTCTAACTGTGTGTACTCAGAAGTAATTCCTATTGAATTCGAGAAGCTTATTCCCAGGTAAGCAGGGTTAGGATCGCAGCCTTAGTCAGTCAATGGGGGGAAACGACAGTTCTGGAGCAAAGAGCATACTTTGATTTCCATAGGAAATGGCATTCCCTCCTTGGAGTATGAAAATGGGAGTGGGCAGGCAATGGCAGATTAGATGGGCGCAGTGGTGCAGTAAGCCCCCAACATGCACATTTAACTTGTGTGCATTCAGCTTTACACACTTGGGAAAATATTATTGTTGTTGTAATTAAAAGGGGGTGGGATGCAGGTGGAAACAAGACTTTGGCAATTGTGTGTGTGTACAAAATCTAGATGCCATCTTTTGGGTCCCCTCTAAACCTGTGATTTATTTATTTTTTACATGAAAGATGGAATTTCTGCTATGAAAAAGGAACTGCCAAAGTGACCGAACCAGACCCTCTGCCCAATGCACTGCTGGCATATATATCACTGTACCTCCCACTGCCAACCTGCAGGGCCAGCCTGGATGGATATCGTGCGGGATGGTACCAAAAGCCACTGACTGATCAAGGACATGCCACAGCGTTACACTTAGGGAAGTAAAGAGGCAGCCATTTCTGTCAAATCCTGTGTCTATTGCAATCAGCGCTGTTTCTGTGCTACCCGTTTGGCTTCCACTAACACCTACATTGTTCACCTGGCTATCCGCTATGCCAAAAACTAGCATAATTTATTACACACCCTTATTTCAATTGATGGGAACTGTGTCAAAAGCACAGCAGAGAATAATGAAATGATTTACATAATATTTGCAGGCCAAAATGATAGCCAATGCCACTCATGTTCACTTGTTTGGTTTACGTTCCTGATCTCTGACAAACATGCAAACTGTGGAAATTTCCGCTCCCGTTTCTGATGGAATTCTCCAACGTCCCTAGTTATACTCTCTTCTCTGTCTCTCTCGCAACAGACTTCATCCATCACACTCCATGGTGCAATGGCAGGAAATTAAAATATTTACTTGCACAAAATATTGGGTGATGCTCCCACCTGACCCAACTCTTGGCACCTGAAATCGATGAGAGAAGTTATTGTTTACTTATTAGATTTATATTTTCCCTTCCTCCCGAAGAGGCCCAGGGTGCTTAGCTTCATAACATTATTTCCCTGCCTTTGGGTGTCATTTCTGTAATCGATGGCTGATTCTCAAGTTACAAGAAAAAGGTTCAAAACCAAATGTAACACAATCTCTCCCATAGAGATAGGTGCAGGTTCTAGTTGTGTATGAAGCTCACACTTTCCTCTTTGGAGATGTCATCATTCAATTCACTGGAAACATGGGAATACAGAGCCAGATCATTGGCCATCTAGCCCAGTATCATTTTCTGTGCTGACTTGTGAGTTTCAGGGTTTCAGAGAAGGAGTCTTTCTCAGCCATACTTGGAGAGGCTGGGGATTGAACCTGGGACCTTCTGGATGCAAGGCCGATGCTCTACCACCGAGTTACAGCCTTTCTTGCCCATAAACATGCAGCAGTCTTGAAGGCTGGATCACACATTTATGTCAATGTATCTATCTACACACAAATACACATTGCTCTTAAAATCAATTTATAACGCTTCACTATATAGAACTATATAGAACAATGCAATACACAATTGATACCAAGGTGACAATTGATGCAATCCTGTGCCTACTTACTTGAACTCAATGGGACCTACTTCTGACCCTACACATCTAGGATTGCACAGGGTACACAAATGTCAAGAAGGTGAACAATAACAATCCATCAAAACGTAACTAAATAATTTAAAATGCTAATCCCATAAGAAAACAATCGTTCCTAGATGCCTTGAACAACAGCTTTTTGTCCGTGTGTGTGTGTGTGTGTGTGTGTGTATTTACCACCACTCTTTGCAGATAGTGAAAACCCATTCACAATGGCCTCAGGCTGGAGGGGAGTTGTATATATAAATAACCCTATCATTTCCTTGGTTTATTCATATGAGGCATCTAGAAATGTGGGCTCTGCAGAGGTTTGGGAAGCTCAGTCATATAATGAATGCAAGTGGGACTCCCAACAAAATATTGCAGTGTAGGAGACCCCCCTACCCTCCAAGTATCCCTATTTTCCAGAGACAGTCCCAGATTTGCAGAAGTCATCCTGTTTTCTGATTTGATCTGGGAATGTCCCACTTTTCTAGAGGACGTCCCTATTTTCATCAGAGAAATGTTGAATGGGTATGGAGTTATATGAGCATCCTGGTTGAGAGGGCATTTGAATCCTGGTCTCCCAGGTCCTAGTCTGACACTGTAACCATTGTGCCATACTGGCACTCTTTTTTGTACCTTCTGCAAACCTCAGGGTTCTCCCAAGCCTGCCAATGCCTCTCATCTTATCTGCTGTTTTGACGACAATCCAAAACCCTGTAAGTTTATTTTTCGAGGGAGTTTCAATGAAACTTTACAGTTGCAATGCCAGCAATGGGCAGAAGATGGTGATGTGATGTCACAAATCTAAATAGAATTGGCAAGAATTTCCCACACATTAAAACATAATGATAGTGGGTTTATTTGTTTGTTTTTAATAAAAACACACACACCAATGTTTAGCCTATCAGGATTTTTACATACCAGTTATATAAGCAGCATCCATGACTCCTAAAACATGGTTCCTATTATGACTCATAATTTGACAGGTGTGGTTTAGGCACTTTGCACACTGGACCAGAAACAGTGTGTAATATTCTGCAAGGAATACTGACAACATTCTACTCCTCTTCTACCCATCTTGTATTCAGTATTGATCATTAGTTTTCAGCCATGTTCTTCATCATGTTTTGAGTTGGAAGAAGTACCAGTTCCTTGGGACAGACACAGAATAAGAACGCTATCCTCTATCGCCATCAATCTTCCATTGGAATTTCTTGCTCAGTCTGTGTCCTGTGGTTGGTGAGGCTTTAGAGGTTTGCCCTGCATCAGATGATGTCTTACTCATCTGCCAGTTGGAAGTAGGGCTTCCTTTCTCACATCTGCCCATTTCTTCCCTACACCGATAAGATTATTCTGCTTTTCCTGCTGGCCGATTTACCAACACTCCGAATTTCCCTGAAGAAGGCAGCGTGGATAACAGTTGCCTTAAATCTGTCCATAGGGTTTGAAAAAAAACACACCACCACCATCATAAAAAGAAATCTCCAGTTGGAAAGCAAGCAAAACAACTCAATTACGTTGTTCTTCCCCAATAAGCCGCTGCAGGAGCCCGTCTCGTTGCCTGGAGACACGCCTCAAGAGACTGGCTTGGAACCAATAGAATAGTAAGCACTCATGTAAAACAAAACAGGCTGTTCTTCAGAGCTACATGCAGAGAGGCTGTGCTGGCTAAACAGGGTCTAACACAGGCATGTCCAAAGTCTGTTTCAGGGGCCTAATCCGGCCAGTTGATTTAATCTGGGCCCCCACGGCAGTATATGTCCTGTGGTCAAAGCCTTAAAAAATGCTCAACAACTTTGGTCGGCCCTCATGCATGTGCACTTCATCAAATCTGGCCCTCTTTATTATTTATTTATTATTTGAAAAACGTTTGGGCACGCCTGGTCTAACAGGACAAAATTTGACATTCTCATCCCAATAAAAGACAGGTCTTGGGCTATGTTAACAAAAAGCAAAGCAAAACGAGCAACAAAACCAGGATGTTCTTGGGCCTGAGAAAGGAGGAACAGAAAAAAGTGGCAAGTTGGTTCTCTAGATGATGGGGATGTGAATGATATCCAAATGGCAACACACTCTTGGGCGTATCGTTCCTTCTATTACCAGTGTTCAGGTGTGAGTGCCAATCTTTATATAGCCAAAGCAGGACCATACACACACAAGAGGAAAGATAGCAGCAGCTTTGTAGAAGTACAAAAAAAATTAAGGAAAAAACCCAAGGGGGACCCTACCCCCTGTAGTCTTTCTCCCATCCCTGCTCCGCAAAAACCACCACCACCACCCAGCCCATTGAGGACTGGGTATGCTCAGTGATCACAGAAAGCTGACTGTTGGCGGGGGCAGAACAGAAAACTGTTGGGAGAGGGAATTGAATGGAATGTGCTGAAATAGGGCATGGCTGGCTGACATGATCAGTGAACAGTAGAACTTCACCCTGCAGCATTTTGTTACAGGTCCCACCTTACAAAGTCTGAAGGAGATATAGTACTGCAATATAAATTACATTCAACTGCTCTGTTATTATAGTGAATTTAAGTACTTTATAATCTATGTCCTCCTGTTTAACAAATACTTTCACCATTTCCTCTTTCTGCATTTCAATTTGTCGCTTGTCACCCTTTGTCCCTGGGGTGTTCTTTGCAGTATATAAGACAGGGAGACAGACACACACACACACACACACACCCCACTGCTCCCCACCAAGTAGTGCACATACAGAGATGGGGGTAAAGAGGAAGAGGTTTGAATGCCAGAGCAGGGTGCTGTTTTGTTTGTTTGTTCATGTTTTTTTACAGGAGAACAGGAGGAGGAAAGGGGCTCCAGAAGTCCAGACTAGTAAGGAGCCAGCTCTGACCAGCCTTCTTAAGCAACCTACCATATTTGCTGCTTAATCTTATTTTTTTTTATTGCCAGCCTGCTCTCTTGATAGTTGCTGCTGCTGGAGGCAAGGGAAACTGGAGGCGGAGTAAGCGCTGCACATGGTTTCTCCATCTTTTCAGCCACAAGTTGTGATTCCCAGGTGGCATGGAGGAGCTTAGGTGGAGTTAGCAGGGGCTGCACAGGAGGAGGCCTAGGCTCCCCCCCCAGCTTTTCCAATACTGTGCTTGATTCACGATAAATTGCCAGGTCTATTTTTTTTATGGTTATCACGATTTTCTCTAAATATTGGTTTTAAACAATATATTGATATCTTGCACAGGCCTACCACTCACCCCAATAGTATGAAGGATAAGAGAAACACACAGCAATTGTTGCAGGAATTTTCTTGAGTTTTTCAGAATCAAAGCCGGAGCTGAAGTCCTAACCAGGGATGCTGCCCATCATGAATAACAGATGAAATGAGTTGCTCCTGGAATGTCCTGGCTATATCTTAGGGGGGGAAATATCCTCACTTATTCTGAAAGAACCACTGTTGGGCCCTTTCCACATACTTGCAGGGTGCTTCTGGGTGAAGAAAGATCTAGGATCTTTTAAACTGTGCAGCTAGTTTGGAAGTATCCTCACCACTTTCAGTACAAACTTTTTATCTCCCCCCCCCAAAAAAAAAGCTCTGGGAGGGGGCAAAAATCAGCTTTGCGAGTCTGCAGTGTGATCCAATTTAAAACAAAAAACTGGCTGTGTGGAGGCCCTAGTGGCTTGCGCCCAGGATCTCAGCAACACACCACTCCCTCCTATAGCCTCAACAATATATATATATATATATATATGCAGGTTTTGGTGTCCTCGGGTGTCTTCCCGTGTAAAAGTTGGGGTGTCTAGGCGACGTTTCGACGAGGTCTCACTCGTCATCTTCAGGCTGGTGCTTTCGGCTTCTTGTTACTGGAACAGAGCAGGATCTCAGTGTTTGAGTTCCTATAAATACTGTTGAGGGGGTGTGGTGTATAGCCTCCAATGTTCTGGGCAGAGAGGAAGTTCCCAGGCTAGTGTGCCTTTTCTTCTTTTGTTCCTTAATTACTTGAGGGATATCTTGAGTGATTTCTTGAGTGATATCCTGAGTACCACTTAGGTGGGTCATTAGGTGTGGATTAGTTGCTAAAGTCTTTGTGTCTTGACCTCTTGAACTTTGTGAAGAGTTTTTCTGAGAAGATGGCTGTACTGCACTTAGTTGTGCTCTGGCTTGGCTTCGTGTATAGGGGCGAGCTGTGGTTTTGTGGCCTGTGTCAGCCAGATCTGTGTAGGGATTGCAGGGGGGTGCAGCATCCGGAGGTGCCACCATGGAAAGCATATATATATGCTTTCGTAGATTTTCACGGGTACAGG